>NW_028074352.1:3108673-3508500 GCF_014824575.4 Sturnira hondurensis | reverse complement strand
GGTGTTGGGAGAACTGGACAGCTACATGCAAAAAAATGAAACTTGAGCACCAACTTACACCATACACCAAAATAAATTCAAGGTGGATAAAAGACTTAAATATAATCCGTGAAACCATTAAAACCCTAGAGGAGAGCCTTGGCAAGAAAATCTCAGATATTCCACGCAGCAATATTTTTACTGATACGTCCCCTAGAGCAAGGAACATAAAGGAAAGAATAAACAAATGGGATCTCATCAAAATTAAAAGCTTCTGCATGGCTAAGGAAAACAGTATCAAGATAAAAAGAGAAGCAACAGCATGGGAAAACATATTTGCCAATGATACCTCAGATAAAGGCTTAATCTCCAAAATATACAAAGAACTCATTCGGCTCCACTCAAAGAAGACAAGCAACCCAATCAACAACTGGGCAGAGGACTTGAACAGATATTTCTCCAAGGAGGACATACAGAGAATCCAGAGACACATGAAAAGATGCTCGATATCGTCTCTCTCTTTTTATTTTAAGTGCAAAGTAAACACACAGAAATGGCTTTCCTATATTTCTAAAAATCGTGTTTAAAAAGTATAGTTTATATACAATAAAATGCACATTTGATGAGTTTTCATAAGTGGCCCATTCATAGCAGCACCATGCCAATCATTATACAAAATATTTTCATAACCTGAAAATTCACCTTGTGCCCCTTCCCAGGCAAAACCTAGCCTCAAGCCCCTGCCCCAGACAACCACTTATCTGCTGTCACTGCAGGTTACATTTGTATATTCTATCAAATCACAAAAGATGAAACTGTACATTATATACACTTGCATGTGATTTCTTTATGTTTAACACAATGATTTTTGAGATATTGTACCAGAATATCTTTATCCTTTAGTATTTGTTTTCTGCAGGTACAATTTTTTAATCTCTTCACCTGTCCATAGATATTTGCTGTTTCCAGTTTAGGGCTATTATGACAATGGCTCCTATGGATGTTTGTGTACAAGTCTTTGTGTAGATGTGTATTTTCATTTCACTTGTATAAATACTGAAGAGCAAGATTGCTAAGGGATATGTTAAGTGTATATCTAATTCTATAAGAAACTGCCTAATTGCTATCCAAAGTGATTGTACAGTTTTATATTCCTTAGAGCAGTGCATGAGAATTTTAGTTATTCCACATCGTCACCAACATTTGGTATTGTCAATCTATTTTATGTTAACTAATCTGAAAGCTGTGTATTGGTATGTCTATGTGCTTTTAATTTGAATTTCTCTAATGGCTAATGATGTCAAATATATTCTCATGTACTTATTTTTAATTTAAATATATTCTTGATGATATAATTCTTCAAATCTTTTGCCCATTTTTAAAAGTCTGGTTGGTTTTCTTTTTCCTTTAAAGTTTTAATAATTCTTTGCATATTCTGGATACTAGAAACTCTCTTTTGTCAAATACGTATTTTGCTAATATTTCTACCAGCTTTAGGCTTGGCTTTTTATGTTTGAGCATCTTTTAGAAAGAAAAAATATTTTTGATGTAATTCAATTGATTACTTCTTATAGTTTTTGCTTATTACATTTTTATCTAAATAAATACCATAAATAGTTTTTAGAAAGCTAATCATTTTATATCAAAATTTAGGTCTATGACCATTTTGAATAAACTTTTGTTTACGATGTAAGATGTAAACCAAAGACAATTTTCTTTTTTTAATATGTTATTGATTATGCTATTTCAGTTGTCCCATTATTTTCTCCCCTTTATTCCTCTCCACCCTGTACCCTTCCCCCCACCAGCATTAACACCCCCCACCCAGTTCATATCCATGGGTTGTACATATAAGTTCTTTGACTTTTCCACTTCCCACACCATTCTTAACCCCCCCCTATTTATTTTATACCTACCACTCATATTTCTTATTCCCTGAACCTTTCCACCCATTCTCCTCCTGCCCACACCCACTGATAACCCTCCATGAGATCTCCATTTCTGTGATTCTGTTCCTGTTTTAGTTGTTAGTTTAGTTTGTTTTGTTTTTTTAGGTTCGGTTGTTGATAGTTGTGAGTTTTTTTGTCATTTTACTGTTCACATTTTTTTATTTTTTCTTTTATTAGATAAGTCCCTTTAACATTTCATATAATAATGGCTTGGTGATGAGGAACTCTTTTAAGAAGCATTTTATTTGCCCTTCCATTCTAAATGATAGCTTCATTGGGTAGAGTAATCTTGGATGTAGGTCCTTGCTTTTCATGACTTGGAATGCTTTTTCCAGCTCCTTCTTGCCTGTAAGATCTCTTTTGAGAAATCAGCTGATAGTCTTATGGGAACTCCTTTGTAGGTCACTCTCTCCTTTTCCTTTCCTGCTTTAAGATTCTCTCCTTAGGACATACAGAGGATCCAGAGACACATGAAAAGATGCTCAATATTGCTAGCTATAGGAGAGATGCAAATTAAAACCACAATGAGATACCACCTTAAACCAGTCAGAATGGCCATCATAAACAAAGCAACAAACAACAAATGTCAGAGGGGTTGTGAGGAAAAGGGGACCCTAGTTCACTGTTGGTGGGATTGCAGACTGGTACAACCACTATGGAAAACAGTATGGAATTTTCTAAGAAAACTAAAAATGGGCCTGCCTTTTGACCCAGCAATTCCACTATTAGGAGTATATCCTAAGAACCCTAAAAAACCAATCCAAAAGAACTTATGCACTTCAATGTTCATTGCAGCACAATTTACAATAGCCAAGAGTTGGAAGCAACCTAGATGCCCATCAGTATTGAATGGATCAAAAAACTATGGTACATTTACACAATGAATTCTATGCTGCAGAAAGAAAGAAGGAGATCCTACCTTTCGCAACATCATGGATGGAACTGGAAAGCATTATGCTGAGTGAAATAAGCCAGGTGTTGAAGGACAAATACCATATGATCTCACCTTTAACAGGAAGCTAAACAACAAAACAAACAAGCAAGCAAAATATGACCAAAGACACTGAAATTCAGAACAGGCTGACAGGGTCCAGAGGGGGGAGGGGAGAGAATTTCAGGGGAAAAGAGGAAGGATTCACAAAAACTAGTATGAAGGACACATGGAGAACAACTAAGGGGAGTGGAAATGGGAGGGAGGTGGGGAGCACAGGGGGGTGGGCTGGGATGGGAGTGGGGGACGGAAAACTGTACTTGAACAAGAATTAAAATAAAATAAAATAAAATAAAATAAAATAAAATAAAATAAAATAAAATAAAATAAAAAGATTCTCTCCTTGTCCTTATTCTTGGGTAATGTAATTATGATGTGCCTTGGTGTGTGCTTCCTTGGGTCCAACTTCTTTGGGACTCTTTGAGCTTCCTGGACCTCCTGCTGGAAGTCTATTTCCTGTGCCAGATTAGGGAAGTTCTCCTTCCCTATTTTTTCAAATAAGTTTTTAATTTCTTTCTCTTCCTCTTCTCCTTCTAGCACCCCTATGATTTGGATGTTGGAACATTTAAAGTTGTCCTGGATGTTCCTAAGTCTCTCCTCATTTTCACGAATTCTTATTTCATCATTCTTTTTTGGTTGAATATTTATTTCCTCCTTCTTGTTCAAGCTTTTGATTTGAATCTGGGTTTCCTCTCCTTCACTATTGGTTTTCTGTACATTTTCCTTTATTTTACTTTTCATTGACTTTGATTTTCCCTCTATTTTGCAACCATACTCAACCATTTCTGTGAGCATCCTGATTACCAGTGTTTTGAATTTTGCATCTGATAGGTTAGCTATTTCTTCATCACCCATTGCTTAGCTGTATTTTTTTTCTAGAGCTTCAATCGGTTCTTCCATTTGGGCCATATTTTTTTGTCTTGGTGCACTTGTTACATATGAGGGGCAGAACCTTAGGTATTCACTAGTGCTAGGCAACCCACATCACTGCAATGTGGCCCTGTGTGTAGAAGAGGGGTACAAGAGTAAACAATGCTGCTTGCTGAGCTCTCAGCTGGCTCTCCATTACTTCCTCCACTATCCACAAGCAAATTGGGCCCTTCTGGTACTGATTTTTGGGTGGGTGGTTTTGTGTAAATTCTAGGACCCTGTGGGTCTCTCCAGTGAGCTCTGCTGTGAGGCTGGGAGTTTTTCCTACCACCACAACCCCCATAGTTTTTTTTTTTATCAGAGGTTTTGAGGCTTTATTTCCCCTCTGCTGGCACTCTGAGTTGCATGGTCTGTCTCACTCCCCAGTTGTTCTAAGTTTATCCACACACAAATATGGGACCACTTGCTCCACCAGCCACTGCCTTGCTGCAAGTCTGTCCACCCCACCTGCTCATCTTCATACCTTCTACTGGTCTGGATAAATGTTCCTTCCTTAACTCCGTGGTTGTCAGACTTCCATTTAGTCTGATTTTCTGGCAGTTCTGGTTGTTTTTCATTAAGTTTGTTGTTATTCTTTTTTTTCATTGTTTTGTTTTTAAAAATCAGTCAACCATATACATATGCAGGTTCAATTCTGGACTCCTATCCTATTCCATTAATCTTTGTATTGATTATTCTTATGCCTCTACTGTTGTTTTATAATAAGTCTTAAAATCAGTCCTCCAACTTTATTTTTCTTTTTCAAAATTATAATTGCTTTTTCAGGACTTTGCATTTCTGTATATATATATTAAAGTCAGCTAGCTAGTTTCTTCCTAAACAAAAATGTGCTGATATTTTTGACTTGTGTTCTATTGAATTTCTAGATCAATTTGGGGAAAATTGGCATGTTACCAATATTTGGACTTCCATGAACAAAATATATCTTCATTTACCTGGGACTTCTTTAATTTCCCTTAGTAATATTTTGTAGTTTTCAGTATATACATCATGCGTGTGTTTTGTTAATTTTGTCTTCAAGTATTTCGTGGGTTTGATGCTGTTCAAATAATGTTGTATATTTAACTTTAATTTCTAATTCTCATTAATACATAAAATATGACTAATTAAAATTTTATTAATATACTTTTTATAATAGTTATAAACTTAGAGAAAATTGACCAGAGAGTAAAAAGAGATCTTATATATAACACTACCTCTCCCCAATAGATTTCCCCCTATTATCAACATCTTATGTTCATATGGTATATTTATTGTAACTAATGAAAATCAGTATTAATACATTATTGTTAACTGAAATCCAGAGTTTATTAAGATTTCCTTACTTTTTACATAATGTTTTTTTTCTGTTCTAAGATTCATCGAAGATAACACATTGCATTTACTTCTTATGGCTCTTTGAATTCCTCTTGACTAACACAGTTTCTTAGACTTTCCTTGTTTTAGATGACCTTGACAGTTTTGAGGAGAATTAGTTAAATATACCATAAGAGGTCCTTCTATTAGAATTTGCCTGATAACTTTTATCATGATTAGACTGCAGTTATGAGTTTTAGAAAGGAAGACCACATGGTAATGTGCCACTTTTACCACACAAGGGCACATACTGGGAACTTTATTTATGACTGTTGATGTTGACCTTGACCACCTGGCTGAAGTAGTGTTTGTAAATTTTCTGCACTGTAAAATTATTCTTTTTTACCCCCTTTCCATACTGTAAGTACTCTGGAATGAAGTCATTAGGCACAGCACATACTTAAGGAGTAGAGAATCTATGTTCCCCCTATTCTATGGTGGAGTTTCTATGCAATTTATTACAAATCCTTGTGCATTGGAGATTTGTTTCTTCTTTCCCACTTACTGATTCATTTAATTATTTACCTGTGTCACTATAAACACATGGGTATTTATATTATACTTTGAGTTATAATTCAGTACTACTGTTCTTTATTTTGTTGTTCAAATTGTTTCAGCTTTGGCCATTGGGAACTCTTCTAGTTAGTTCATGTACTCCTAGACATAGACCCATCAATTTTTGGTTTGTTTTATTTTTTAGCAAACTTTTGGTACTACAAGATGCATCAGGCTCATCTTGTGTATTTCCTGTCTCTGCCCTAGAATCAACCATTTTGCCAAGAAACACGTTTCTTTTTTTGGAGACTAGTATTAGAAATCAAGATGTGACTACTAAGGCTACTTATCACTATTGGTGTATTGTTTCTTTTAGCTAATTATCTTCTTAGCTAATCAGTAAAATACATATGTACTCTTTGAGTACATATGTATTTCTATATATGTAATAATCTGTCTATTAGGTTAAATGTGAATTCTTATTGATGTCTGCAACTGTAATCCATCAGTACATGGATCATTCTAGCCTCCTCCCCTTGCTTATCTGTAAATTCCTATTCTGATAGTAAAAACAAAACAAAACAAAACAAAACAAAAAATCCACAAACCCTGCCTTGCACCATGTTCTGTCCATTTTATTCACTCCAGTGTACGCGTATAACTATGTAAATCATTAACCTGTACCTCTGTGGGAAACAACTTTATCAGCTAGGTTATATTTGTGTGAAGTTCCATTTGCCTTTAATCTTACTGACTCTATTAATTTTCTAAGTTACTTAAGTCAGCACCTTGTCCCCCAAATGTGTTTCACAGTTAGATTTTTTTGTAACAGTCTTTATTTTTCTCCTGGGATTTCCTGCCTTCCTAAGTGATTGTTAAAATTTATGCACATTAGAATTCACTTTTGTGCTTTAGTGTACTATAGGTTTTGACAGATGCATAACATCATGTATCCACCATTATAGTGTGGTACAGTGTAGCTTCAGTACCCTAAAAATTTCCTGTACTTTATATATTCATCCTTGGCCTCATTTCCCTTCTTCCCCCCAGGCAACTATTGATACTTTTACTGTCTCTTTAATTTTGGGTTTTCCAGAATGTCATGTAATTGAATCATACAGTATGCAAACTTTTCAAGACTGGTTTCTTTCAATTAGCACTGTGTGCTTAAAGTTAACCTATGCTTTTTTTGTGGCTTGATAGCTCATTTCTACTTATCACTTAATATGCTGTATGGGTATGCCACGATTTGTTTATTCATTAACCTATCAATCAAAGAAAATTTTGGTGGTGAACATAAACAAAGCTGCTTTAAACATTCATGTGAAAGCTTCTGTGTGGACATATGATTTAGACCCATTTGGGTAAATATTTAGGAGTATGATTGCTGAATTGTATGGTAAGAGTACGTTTATCTTTGTAAGAAAATGCCAAAATGTCTTCCAAAGGAGCTGCAACGTTTTGCATTTCCATCAGCAATAAGCAAAATTTCTTGTTTCTCCACATCACTGCCATCATTTTGTATTGCCAATTTTTTGGATTTTGGACATTTTAATAGGTGTGTAGTGGTATCTTGTTTTAATTTGCATTTCCCTAGTGATGTTGAAAATCTTTTCATGTGCTTATTTTTCATACATATGTCTTCTTTTGAGCTGTGCCTATTTAGACCTTTTACCCTTCTTAAATTGGGTTGTTTTTTTGTTTAGTTTTATGAATTAGTTATATATTTTAGAAACAATTTCTTTATCAAATATGTTTTGTTAGTATTTTCTCTGAAAATATATGCAGCTAGGTTTTTTTATTCTCTTAATGGTGGGAATTTTTTTCAGAGCAGTAATTATTAACTTTAATAAAGTCCAACTTTTTCTTCCATGGGTTATCCTCTAATATCTAAACTTATCTAAGAAATTTTAACTAAACACAAGATCCCAGTATTGTTTTCTCCCATGCTGTCTTTGTAACTTTTGTAGTTTTGTGTTTTACACTTAGGTCTCTGATCCATTTTTAGTTAATTTTTGTGGAAAGTGTAAGGTCTGTATTTAGATTCCTTATTTTGCACATAGACATTCAATTGTTTTATCACAGTTTGTTGAAAAACTTATCCTTTCTTCATTGAATTGATTTTGCTCCTTTTTCAAAAAACAGTTGAATATTTATGTGGGTTTCTTTCTGGAATTTTTACTCTATTTTACTAATCTATATGCCCCCCACCATTCTTTCCTGATTACTACAGCATTATAGTAAGTCTTAAAAGTCTGGTGATGTCAGTTCTGCACCTTTGTTTTTCTTTTTAGTATTGTGTTGACAATTCCTAGTTTTTGGCTTTCCATACTGTTTAGAATCAATTTTTCAATATCCACAATATAACTTGCTAGAATTTTTATTGGGATTTCAGTGACTCTGGAGATCCAGTAAGGAAAAACTGACATTTTTGACATTATCGGGTCTTATGATTCATATGAACATGGACATAGAATATATTTATCTCCATTTAGCAAAATGTTCATTCATTTTGCATCAGCATTTTATAGTTTTTCATGTATATATGCATATATATATCCTTTTCACATTTTATTAGGTTTATCTCTATATACTTCATATTTTGTTAGATTTATGTGTACTTTAAATTAAACCAGAGCCTTGGGCAAAGTAGTTGATTAGACACATATTCTTTTTTGGTGAAATTAGGGGAACAAGGCTGTGTCAAAGAAAATGTTGACCTAAGTAGTATAAGGACTGTCCTCAATGCCTAAAGCTGAGGGCATGATGTGTAGCAAGGGCTGATGAATTGTAGGCAAACCAGACAACTATATAAAAGTGGATCATCTTATCATTCAGCTAGCATCATATCATGTAAGGTCATGATAAAAGTAGTAAGGACCTCTGTGTCTGATTAAAATATACTTGAGATGTGTTAGTCCACTGGGGTGATGAGTACAGAATGGAATAATTGTTCCCCATTCTCTAAAGATAATATTTTTCCCTATTATATAACCTGTATACATTTTTGTTAAATATAATTTTTAATCATCCAATTTCTAAGGTACTTAAGAATAATGTATTTTCTATATCATCCTGTCCTTTTTAAAAGAATTTATATGTCTTTCTAATGCAAAGAAAACTTTCTGGGCCTATTGGAAATGTAGAAAAATTTCCTTTGACCTTACTCCTTCCACAATTTTCTATTCAACCATCCCTTTGCAGAGTGTATTTTCTTCTTCACATATGCGTAATGAAAGTTTATTTCAGTATTTGGGTCATTGGCTGCCACTACTATTTACCATATATTATCAGACCTTAAAGATCTGGTCCAGCAGAGAAATACCCCGAAACAATGAATAAATCCTTTAGATTCAATAATAATTGCCAATGAAGGAACAATGCCAATAGGCTTAATGCCAACAAAACACTGCCAATATCTGCATAATAACATCAACTCCAACACAACACTGTTGATATGAGCATTTTGGTGTTAGAGTAATATTACTGGTATTAGTGGAGAATGGACCTAATATAAACTATTAGACCTCTTTCTGGCTCAGAGTCACTCATCATTTGCCTTCTGTGGGGTCAGGACATGTGGCAAAATCTGTAAATGGGAGACAAATGGGCAATTCAACACTATTTGATGGCACTGCATTCTATATCATTTCTTGCTAGTGAGTATTTAAAAATGAGCTTATTTTCAATTTAATAAAATAATATGGGACATGTATAATGGAAAGACTGAATTTCTTTTATTATTTTAATCCACATGTGTCTTCTAGATTTGGAGACCTGAGAAGTTTTGGAATAAAGAATGTAATTCCATGCATTGCTACCAGTAGGTTAACTCCTTTCCCACGTGCACAGTGAAATGCAAGCCTTGGCCTGATTCCCAGACTTTGCAGACTTTCTTTCCACACAGTATTGGGATATTTTATTTTCACTTGCAAGCTTAGCCCTCTCTCAGACTTCTAAGCAAATGGGATAGACATAGAGGAGTTGGGCTTATGCAAGGCAAGAAACAAAGCATCAACCCAGCTGCAAATATTGCAATCTTGTTTTGTCAGCAAAGGCAGGTCAGTGGAGAGCTTTGAGCCTGTGGGCAGATAAATTAATTCTGCTTTTGATTCCTTCCAGTGTATTCTTCAGTTCAGAATTGTATTCTTCATTTCCTCTTGGCTTTTCCTGATAGTGTCTATTTCCTTTTTCATGTTGATATAGTTTGCAGTGAGTTCATTGTAGTTCCCCTGTAGTTTCTGGTAGCTGATTGTGAGCTCTTTGAACTTCCTGATAACCAGTGTTTTGAATTCAGTATCTGATAATTGACTTGCCTGTGTTTCATCTAGCATTCTTTGTGAGGCTTCCTCCTTTCCTTTCACTTGGGGATTGTTTCTTTGTTTTCCCATTGTTTGCATAACTCTTCTTCTTAGCTTCAGCTTCTTAAATTAATTTGTTATGGCTCCCTGGGTTTATGGTGTGAACTTTTGCTAGAATACTTGTAAGATTCAGTGTTGTAGTCTCCTTGATTTCCCAAGCTCACTTGTCTTGGTCTGTCGTTTAAGTTGGCTCTGTGTTTGTCTTAAGTTTTGATTGTTTCTTTGTCTTTCTTTTGGGCATCCTTCCCACCAGCTGGTTTACTGATGGTCCCTCTGTAAACCTCCTGTTTTAATTTGTTGTACCAGTGAATGCAGGTTGTGTTAAAGCTAGTTGTTCCGTGTGTACAAGGTTTTGAGGGTTCTCTTTTGTTCTTGTTTAGTTGTTTGTACTGGGTAGTTTCTCTAGTACCAGTTGTATTTTCATATAGGTCCTGGTTTGAGGTTTGTTTGGTTTCCACTTCCTCCTTCACCTTCTTTTGTTGTTATCTGTTGGTTGTTCCTTTGTTGTTGGATTTCTTCTTCCCGTTTGTATCCTGATGTTAACCACTTCCACCTACTCTTTTTTGTGGTCAGGTAGAGGGAAAGGAAAATGGTTTATGACAGCAGGAATGTATTCTATGATATTTATAGCAGCAGCCAGTAGAGAAGAGATAGGAGAACTTTTGCCTATGTATTGTGTCAACCATGATCTTCAACCAAACTAGCCACTTTTAAGAAAGAATGGAAAGAAGATAATACACTTTTGGGGGAGGGAAGGATTGTGAGTTGGATCTAGAATGCAGTGAGGTTTGGGAGGTGAGATTCTGAGGTAAGGTGAGAGTAAAGGATAGTAAATAGGTGTAGTGTGTGAGAGAATAGAGTTAGCCACTACAGTAATAGAGTTCAGGAAATTGTGAAGTGGGCTAATATCCAGGAGGGGTGATGTGAAGTGTTTACAATTGTATGGAACAGCTATTATTTACGATAATATTAGAGCAACAATCATATGTCAGAATCTATGTGATGTGGATAACATGAGTAGAGGGTATAGAACTTTGAGTAGTGTGCTAAAGAAACACAAGTGATGTTAAGGATAGTAAATTAGCAATACCTTTGGAACAGAGAACAGGGAAACCTGTCAAATGATACAATATAATTAGCCAAGCAAGACTATACCGAAAGAAGAGGAATACCAAGATACTATTAAAATAAAAGATGTAAGAATAATAAAGGGACTTATATAAGGAAAAGATGATGAATAATATTAACAGTGAAAGGACAGCAAACACACAGGTATTAACAACCACACCTAAAACAAAAGCAAACCAAGAGGACAGCTAGATCAGGAGTGGAACCATAGAAATGAAGAACACATGGAGGGTTAGAAACAGCGGGGTGGGAGGAGGAGAAGGGGGGAGAAGGCACAGAAAATAGCATAGATGGTAGGTAGAAAATAGATAGGGGGAGGGCGAGAATAGTGGGGGAAATATAGAATCTAAAGAACTTGAGACACGTGGTTATAAACTAAGGGGGGGAGAATGGTGGGGGAGGGAGTGTGCGGGTGGAGGGGAATGAAGGGGGGAATAGAACAACTGTAATGGTATAATCAATAAAATATATTTTAAAAAAAGAATCATGAAAAAATAATACAAATATGCAGTAACTTGTAGTTTCTCTGCAATAGCAAAGTTAAATTTGTCTCATTGTCTCAACTGTTGGGATGTCCCCTCTTTGGGTCCAACTCTGTCCTTTCACAGTTCAAAGTCTTTTGTCTTACTTTTGGGTATTAAAAAAAGTCAGGAGAAGGGAGGAAGAAGAGCTAAGATTGGAAAGAAAGGAAGAAGGAATAAAACAAGAAAGAAGGAGAGGATATGGGTATTGAAAAATAAAACAATAGCTAAAAATAAAGATTACTTTTAAAAAAACAGCTCTTGTTGGTTTCAAACTGGCCAAACTGTTTTTTTCTGGTCTTGCTGGCTCTGGCAGGCTGAGGGTTGATTGCTATGGCCTTTCTCCCTTCCGGTGGTGTACTCGGCCATTCTCACAGGCACTCTCCCAAGGGTTAGGCTGGAGCCTCTCCCCAGCGCCCCATGTGGGAGATCCAGATCTTCTCTAGAGCACTCTTTCTCTGGGAGTCATCACTGTGGGCTGGAGTGCGGGTGTGTGTGCTCAGTCCCGTGGGTTTGGGCATGAACCCTTCCCAGTACTATAAGGGAATGCAGCGCCTTCTGCCAAATCTCGGGATCACTGCCCCCTGGCTGGGTGGGGAGTAGGCCGAGCAGCTTTTGCAGTAGAATTCCCCAAATAGTTTTCTTTTTTAAAATATATTTTATTGATTATGCCATTACGGTTGTCTCATTTCCCCAGCTTTATTCCCCTCCACCCTGCACACCCCTTTCCTCACATCCCCCCCCTTTAGTTCATGTCCATGTGTCACAAGTTCTTTAGCTTCTACATTTCCTGCACTACTCTTGCAGTAGTGTCTGTTTTCACCCCTGAAAACCGTGTCTGAAAACACCCCTGTCTGTTTTCTATCTACCATCTATGCTACTTATTCTGTATACCTTCTCCCCACTTCTCCTCCTCCCACTCCCCTGTTGCTAATCTTCCATGTGATCTCCATTTTTATGGCTCCATGCCTGATCTAGCTGTCTACTTAGTTTGCTTTTGTTTTAGGTGTGGTTGTTAATAAGTGTGAGTTGGCTGTCCTTTCACTGTTCATATTTTTTATCTTCTTTTTCTTAGATAAGTCCCTTTAGCATTTCATATAATAAGGGCTTGGTGATGATGAACTCCTTCAACTTGACCTTATCTGAGAAGCACTTTATCTGCTCTTCCATTCTAAATGAAAGCTTTGCTGGATAGAACAGTCTTGGATGTAGGTCCGTGCACTTCATGACTTGGAATACTTCTTCCCAGACCCTTCTTGCCTGTAAGGTCTCTTTTGAGAAATCAGCTGACAGTCTGATGGGCACTCCGTTGTAGGTGACTATCCCCTTATCTCTTGCTGCTTCTAGAATTCTCTCCTTCATTTTAATCTTGGCTAACATGATTATGATGTGCCTTGGTGTGTTCCTTCTTGGGTCCAACTTCTTTGGGACTCTCTAAGCTTCCTGGACTTCCTGGCAGTCTATTTCCTTTGCCAGATTGGGGAAGTTCTCCTTTATTATTTGTTCAAATACGTTTTCCACTTGTTGCTCTTCCTCTTCCCCTTCTGGTACCCCTAAAATTTGGATGTTGGAAGATGTAAAGATGTCCTGGAGGTTCCTAAACCTCTCTCCATTTTTTAAAATTCTTGTTTCTTCCTTCTTTTCAGTTTGGTTGTTTCTTTCTCCCTTCTGGTCCACGCCATTGATTTGAGCCCCAGTTTTCTTTCCATCACTATTGGTTCCCTGTGCATTTTTTTAACTTCACTTAGTGTAGCCTTCATTTTTTTCATCGAATTTGTGAGTAAAGTCAACCAGTTCTGTGAGCATCCTGATCACCAGTATTTTAAACTGTGCATCTGATAGGTTGGCTATCTCTTGGTTGCTTAGATGCTTTGGCTCTGGGGCTTTGAGCTGTTTGTTCTTTTATTTGAGCCATAATGTTTTGGTCTGTTCATTCCTGTTATGTATGAGGGGCAGGACCTAGGTCTTTACCGGGGTGGGAGCAACCTAAGTCGCTGGGTTGTGATGCTGTATGTGGGGGCGGGGTCAGAGTGAGTGATGGCACTTGTTCCTCTCTCAGATTTTGGTCCCATCTGCCACTTCTCACAAGCAAATTGGGCCCTTCTGGTGCTGGTTCCCAGGTGAGTGGGCTTGTGTACATTCCAGGACCCCGTGGATCTCTCCACCAAAATCTCCTATGCGGCTGGGAGCCTCTCTCATCACCTCAACCCCTGAAAGCTTTTTCAATTGGTGCTTCTAGGCTTTATTTCCCATCACTGGAGCTCTGGGTTGAGTAGTCTGTCTCACTGACTTTTTAAACCTGCCTGTTTCATCTGCGTGGGAATGTGTGTCCGTGGGCAGCCAGCCACCTTTTGAGCCTTACTGGTTTTTTTTTTTTCCGCACCCACACAGGTCTGATAACCACTGCCTTTGGCAGCCTGGACCCCTCTTTGCCAGCCTCCTACTCTGCGTTTCTTACCAATCTTGATGAATGGTTCATTGTTGTCAAACTTCTGGTCGGTTCAATTTTCTGTCTGTTTGGGTTGTGCTTTTGTTTCTAAATCTTTCTTGTCCTTAAATTTGGTTGAACGAGGAGGTACAGTAGTTCCACCTATGCCTCCATCTTGCCGGAAGTCCCAGCTGGGTTTTTTTTTGCCTTTTTTTTTTTTTTAGAAATTCTTCCTACTCAAGCCTGCCACTAAATACAGCCCAATTCTCCAGCCAGATTGGTGACTATCAGGATCAGTTCATGTCACTTCAGGGCTCTCAACTCTCCCAAGCAGGAGACCACAGACTCCGTGGGTGATCACCACCCTTGTGTGTTTGCCTCTTTGTCCTTATCCCCCCATCTTCAACTTTAAGCAACCAGGTCTCTCCTGATGCTGTTCAAATCCTACTTGGCCAGAGAGGGTGAGAGCAGTTGACCTGGCTCTCTCCCAAGGACACTGTGGCAGGCCTGCCACTCCCAAGGAGTCTGTGGTAGACCCAGCACCAGGTGCCGGTCCAAGGCCACAGCCACCCCTCTCCCTGCAATGGTCCCTGGGACTGTATTGTCCTGTAGCAGTCTCTTTACCATCTGGTTTTTCTGTGTCCGTACAATTTTTGGTCTTTTATTTTCATATATGCTGGGGTACTGTTGGCTGTTTGCTCTGTTCCTTCATAGATCGCCCAGGTTTTTCTCCTGTGTTGCGGGGGGCGGGGGGGGAGTGGAATCTTCTCCCTCCTACTTCGTTGCCATCTTCCAGGATCCCTGTTCATAGTAATTTCTTACAATCCTTTTTATTTCTGTAGTATTGGTTTTAATTTCTCCTATTTTATTTCTGATTTTATTTATTTGGCTCCTCTCTCTTTTTTTTCTTGATGAGTCTGGTTAGAAGCTTGTTGGATTTTGTTTATCTTTTTAAGAAGCAGCTCCTGGATTTATTTATTTTTTGAATTGTTCTTTTAGTCTGTATGTCATTTAATTCTGCTCTGATCTTGATTGTTTTCTTCCTTCTACTTGCTCTGAGTCTTGTTGTTCCTCCAGTTCATTTAGATGTAGGGTTCGGTTGTTTATTTGAAATAGTTTAATCTTTTTTACATGAGCTTGTATTATTATGAACTTCCTTCTCAGGACTGCCTTCACTGTGTCCCAGAGGTTTGGAGCTGTTGTGTGTTCATTTTCATTTGTTTTCAGAATATTTTTGATTTCTTCCTTTGTCTCATTGTTAACCCATTCGTTATTTAATAGCATGTTATGTAGTCTCCATGATGAATGTTCTTGAGTTTTTTCCATGAGGTTGATTTGCTGTGATCAAGCCATTATGATCCCCCCAGAAGATATTTGATATGATTTTAATTTTCTTGAATTTGTTGAAGCTTGTTTTGTGTCCTATTATGTGGTCTACCTTTGAAAATATTCTGTGTGCATTTGAAAGGAATGTATATTTTTCTTCTTTGTAGTGTAAGTTTCTGTATATAGTAATTAAGTCCATTTGATTTAGAATGTTGTTCAATGCCACAATGTCCTTGCTGATTCTTTGCTTGGAAGATCTATTCATTGTTGATAATAGTGTGTTAAAATCCCTTTCTGTGATGTATTGCTATCAATATTTTTTCTTGAAATTCTCCAAGATTTTTTTATATACTTGGTAGCCCCTATGTTGGGTGCATATATCTTCTTGGTAGATTATTCCCTTAAGTATTATGTGTCCTCCTAACCCCAGCTTTTTTTTCACATCCATTTGATTGGAATTTTTTTTCTAACCCTTTGCTTTCTGTCTGTGTAGATACTTGTTTTGAGATGGGTCTTTTGTAGACAATGTAAATGTATGTCATGGATTTGTTTATCTGTTGTTTTTTGATTGGAACATTTAATCCTTTACATGTAAGGGTTTTTAATCAGTACTTATTAATTGAAAATTTTCCATTTATACTTGTATTCCCACCCAACCCCTTTCTTCATTTTCTTAAAGCAGTCTCTATGGCATCTCTTGCAGTGCTGGTTTGGTGGAGGGTATTCTTTTAGGCTTTTTTGGGGGAGGGGGTTCTGGGAAACTCCTTATTTCACCTTCCATTTTAAATGAGAGCATTAGTCCTTTGATTTTCATTACCTGGAATATTTCTTGACACTCCCTTCTGACTTGTAATGTTTCTGTTAAGAAATTAGCTGATAACCTTATTGGAGCTCCCTCATTTGTTACTGATTCTCCCTTGCTGCCTTTAAGATTCTCTCCTTGTCTTTAAATTTTGACATTTTAATTATGGTGTGTCTTGGAGTGGGCCTATTTAAGTTTACTTAATTGGGACCCTCTGTACTTACTGCACTTGTGTGACTGTTCTTTCATTTATTTCAGAGCTTTTTCTGTCATTACTCTTTCAAACATGTTTTCTATCCCTTATTCCTCTTCTCCTTCTGGTATTCCTATGATATAGGTATCATTACATTTCATGTTGTCCTGCATCTCCCTTAAACTTTCTTCATTCTTTTTGAGTCTTTTTTTCATCCTGTTGCTCTGTCTGAGAATTTTTTCTACACCGTCTTCCAGCTCATGGATTCAATCCTCTGCTTCATCTACTCTGACTTTAATTCCTTTTATTCTGTTCTTCACTTCAGATATTGTATTCTTTGTTTCTTTCTAGATCATATTGATAGTTTTTGTGTCTGTTTTCATGTTGTTGTATTTCACAATAAGTCCCTTGTAGCTTCCCTGGAGTTCTTTGTAGTTCTCACTGAGTTCATTGAGCATCCTTATAATAGTTATTTTGAACTCAGTATCTAATAGTTTGCTTGCTTTTATTTCATTTAGCACTATTCCTGAGGATTCCTCCTTTCCTTTTGATTGGGGGTCTTTCTTTGTCTCACCATTTTAGGTTACTCTTCTTGTTTGTTTCTGCTTCTTCAATTGATCTTCTTTGATTCCTGGTCTTTGTGGTATGACCTCCTGTGGTAGGAGACCTGTGGGTTTCAGTGGTGCAGTCTCCTGGATCTCCTGAACTTTATGTTCTTGGGATGCCCTTTATGCCTGTTATGTGCACTCTCTGGTTTTAATTGGGTTTTGGTTGCTGTTGGGTCATTCTTTGGTGGGTTCTTCCTTCTGGCTGGCTAATTGAGGTTCACTCCACCCACCACAACTTGTATGCTATTATACAGGTCACTGTATTCTGTTCCTGGATCCACCCCAGGTGATGTCAGACAGTGTCCCAGTCTGGCCTTAGGCAGCCTTTTGAGGCTATCAGCAATCCACTGTCTGGCTATCTACCTCAGTTGTTAAATTAGTCAGTCTATAATCAGTAGTCAGGCTTAATCACCAGAGAGTGGGAGAGAGCAATTTTCAGGGGTGATGCTGTTGCTTCCCTTCAGGCTGATGCTGGTTGGAAGAGAATGCTCTGTCTGAGCAAGATCGCTCTTACAGTATGGAGAATGATTCAGCATGTGAGTCTTGGCTACTGGTCCCTCAGTTGTCTCCCCAAAGTCACCATGCCCAGGCTTTCCTCAAGAGTATGTAATCCATGCTGCCCCCTTTGCTGTAGCCCAGGGTAAGAGGCTTACAAATGAAATTTTGTGTATTGAGCCTTTATGAGGCTCTCTGTGTCTCTAGTCATCTCTCCCTGCCACACAGAAACCCTGCTGCATTTTATAGCTGGATGTTATCTGGGTTCCTTTCTGGCTCTGTAGGCTGGGAAGCCCAGCTTGGTGTTTGGACCCCACACTTCTCAGGGGGAACTCCCCATACACTGAAGTTTCCCTCTGGCACTTCAGGTGACATCCATGGGACCCCAGCCAGGCCTCTCACATCTCCTCGACACCACATACCAGTCACATTGTGGTGAAGTGGTTTTTCTGTCTGTCCATTACTGTAAGGCTTCCCTCCAGCTATTGTTCAGTTGGTTACCTAGGATGATTTCTCTACAATTTAGTTGTAATTCCACACTGGTCCTAGGAAGAGGTTAGTGCATCTTCCGCTTACTTCTCTGCCATCTTGGATCTCAAGAATACACTTTTTAATCACTCCTCTCTCCACTAATTAATTTTCAACAAAAGCATTAAAGGAATTTAATTATAAGGGAAAATTCTTTTAATAAATGGTGGTTGAAAATCTGGGTAACTGGCAGAAAAAAAATAAATCACAACCTCATACCACATGCACACTTAATTTGCGATAGAGTGTAGACTCTAACAAGAAACTTAAAACTATCAGCCCTGGCTGGTGTAGCTCAGTGGATTGAGCGTGGGCCTGCAAACCAGAGGATTGCAGTTCGATGCCCAGTAAGGGCACATGCCTGGGTTGCAGGCCAGTTCCTGGCAGGGGACACACGATACATTGTGTGTCCCTGGCAGAGGCAACCATACACTGATATTTCTCTCCCTCTCTTCTTCCCTTCCCCTCTAAAGATAAATAAATAAAAATTTAAAAAATATGAAAAAAACTATAAATCTTCTAGAACTGAAAAATATCTTCATAACCTTGGGTTAGACTGTATACAAAAAAACCAATAACCATAAAAAATGATAAATTTGACTTTATCAAAATTAAAATCTTTTAATCGTCAAAACATATTCTTAAAAATGTATAGGCATGTGGAAGAAAATATTTGCCTGGAATTTATAAAAAGATTCTTCAACTCAATAATAAAAAGAACAAGCAACCCAGTTAAAAATAAAGACTTGAGTAGCTATTCAAATGAAGATATAAAAATGGAAAACTGTACTTGAACAACAATTAAAATAAAGTAAAACTAAAAAAAATAAAAATAAAAATGACCAATAAGCTTATCAAACTTCACTTAAGATCACTTGTCACAAGAAATAGCAAATGAAAACAATGAGAGACAATTTCACACCCACAAGAATGGTTCACATTAAAACACTGACAGCAGCAAGTACTGGCAAGAGGAACTTCTCATACATTACTAATGAGAATGTAAATAGTACAAATACTTTGGAAATTTTGTGACAGTTCCTTGTGAAGTGAAATAACCCAGCAAGTCCATTCCTAACTATTTACCCATTAGAAATAAAAACTTAAACCCACTAAAATACTTCTGTAAGTGTTTATAGCATCTTTGTTCAAAACAGTAAAGAACAAGAAACAAGTAAAATGTACATTAGCAAGAGAATGAATAAACAAAGTATGATAGATTCACAAAATGGATTCAGCAATAAAAACAACAAACTACTGATACACACATCAGTGAATCTCACTAGCATATGTTGAATGAAGAAATCCGGGCCATAGAATACATACCAAATGATTTCATATATATGAAGTTGAAGAGCAGGCAAAGCTAATATATGGTGACAAAAGTCTAAATGTGTGTTGACTCTGAGTGTTGGGGTTGTTTAACAAGGAGTGTGGGAGAGCTATCTGGGTAATAGAAATGTTCTATAATGACATTTCAAACTATACACCTATGAAACTGCATTTTCTCTATGTCAGTTTTACTCACTGTTAAGAAGACATAGTCTTCACCCACATGAAGTTTCATATTAGTATGGAAGAAAGAACACCTTCCAACAATTATATAAATATCATTATAAATCATGATGAATATTAAGAAAGAACCAGATAAGATGTTTAGAATTAGAGGGAGACTAACTTAATCTGGATAATTCGGGAAGGTTTTTTCAGAGGGAATCACTTTTGAATGGGGAGCTGAAGTTGGATAGGTGATAACTAAGCAAGTGTATAGATGATAGATGGAAAGGGTCTTCTAGGCAGGAGGACTAACCAGCTGTGCAAAAGACCTGTGAAAAGAAGACATATGATAATTTTTGAAAAAGAGTCATTTGACTTTGAATGCAGAAAGGGAGGGGTAAAATATGTTAAGAAATATGTCTGATATGGCTAATTGTGCTTGGCACATTTAAGGTCATATTAAAAATATCATTCTCTCCTAGGGACAGTAGTAAATGACTCAAGGGTTTTACATAAGAACCTGGAAGGATCAATTGCATTTTACAGTGCTCTCTTTTATAACATGAAGAATGAATGTGAAGTGGCCAAGAATGGATATGGGAAAATCAATTGACAGGCTCTTGCTGTAGTCCAGAAGTCAGCATTTCCCCTTGGGTTAGGGAAGTGATGGTGGTCAATAAGGTTATTTACGGGATCAATCTGGCAGGGTTTCTTGGTGGGTGAGTTTGAGGATGGTGAAAAGTTGTACCACATGTAACTATTAGGTTTCTGGTCTGTGAGACTGGAAGTACTCTGATGCCACCGACTAAGAAAGAATGCATGAGAGGAATTAAGTTGTAGTTAAAACACACTTGTTGACTTTTGGACAGATACAAATTGATATGGCTTCGAGACACCTAAGTAGATATTGATTAAGCAATCAGAATGCACAAAAATGGTCTGGACTTGAAACATATTTACTGAAAATTTGGAAGTCATCTTCTTACGCTGATAATTAAAGTCACACCATCAATGATGTCATCTAGGAAGAGATTAGAGATTCACAAGAGGCAAACCCCTGAGAAACTCTCAACATTTAGAGACCAGCTAGAAAGAGATGAGCTAGAAAACAAAAGAAACAAAGAGCCAGAGAATTAGGGAAGAAATCTACTCTAGTATCACATAAGCCAGAGAAAGAAACTGTCTTAAAAATGAAGGAAGGTCCACTAGGATCTGATCTATTGAGGAACCCAGTAAAAGGAGAACTAGAAAATGCCATTTTAACATACTGGAAAAAAAATAGATTTAGGTGACCATGGCAACTAAAATGTTCCAATGCAGTAGAGATTCCTTTTTTTTTCAAAATTTAACTTTTTAATTTAATTCTTATTCAAGTACAGTTTTCTGTTTTATATTCCCTGCCCTGCCCCGCCCAGTGCTCCGCACCTCCCTTCCATTACCGACCCCCTTAATTATTGTCCATGTGTCCTTTATACTTATTCATGTGAGTCCCTCCCCTTTTCCCCTATGATTCTGTCCCCTCTCCCCTCTGGACCCTGTCAGCGTGTTCCGTATTTGAGTGTCATTGGTCATATTTTGCTTGCTTCTTTGTTTTGTTGTTTAGATTCCTGTTAAAGGTGAAATCATATGGTATTTGTCTTTCACCTCCTGGCTTATTTCGCTCAGCATAATGCTCTCCAGTTCCATCCATGATGTTGCAAAAGGTAGGAGCTCCTTCCTTTCTGCAGCATAGAATTCCATTGTGTAAATGCACCATAGCTTTTTGATCCATTCATTTACTGATGGGCATCTAGGTTGCTTCCAACTCTTGGCTATCGTAAATTGGGCTGCTACAAGCATCTGGGTGCATAGGTTCTTTTGGATTGGTGTTTCAGGGTTCTTAGGCTATGCTCCTAATAGTGGAATTGCTGGGTCAAAAGACATGTTCATTTTTAGTTTTCTTAGAAAGTTCCACACTGTTTTCCATAGTGGTTGTACCAGTCTGCAATCCCACCAACAGTGAACTAGGGTCCCCTTTTCCTCACAACCCCTCTGACATTTGTTGTTTGTTTCTCTGTTTATGGTAGCCATTCTGACTGGTGTAAAGTGGTATCTCATTGTGGTTTTAATGTGCATCTCTCTGATAGCTAGTGATATCGAGCATCTTTTCATGTGACTCTGGATCCTCTGTATGTCCTCCTTGGAGAATGTCTGTTCAAGTCCTTTGCCCATTTTTTAATTGGGTTGCTGGTCTTCTTCAATGCAGTAGAGATTCTATCTGCAGTTGTCTACAAATGAGCTAAGGGGGCTTAGTAACTTTCCAGAAATTGTCTGTAAATGTTTATTTGTAATGATACACCTTTTTCTGTAGAAGAATTTGTAGATTCCATGACATATACTTCATGAGGGTCAACTACTTCCTCTTGTTTTGAATATATGCGAGTGTGTGTGCATGTATGTGTCCATTATTTTATTCTGGCTCTTGTAGGTCTTTGCTGAAGAACATTGCTATTTAGCATATCTTTCTTACATTAACAGAAAATGAGGAAGATTTGAGAAAGGTGGTGGCAGAGTAGGACAAAGGTTCCGCTTCCCCCTACGCACAGGAGAAAAACATGGCTGATCTGTGGAGGAGCACAGCAAATAGCCAACAGTGACCCAGCATATAGGAATATAGGACTCCAGAAATTGGAGCAGGCACTGTATGACCAGATGGTGAGGATACGGCTGCAGGTCAGTAAGGTCAGAGGGAACAGCACAAAGGCCACAGGCTGAGGCTGCCACCTCTGCCAGGCCATGCCAGGGCCTGGGCAGGTCTGCCTTGATCTAGGAGCTGAGGGCTGGCAACAAGGTCCTTAGGGGAGAGGTGGGTCATCAGCTCCCTCCCTACCCAGCCAGGCGAAGTTTGAAAAACGCCAGGAGAGATTTGTTTGCTTAAAGTGTCAGAGAGAGGAATGGGCACGAGGAAGCAAATGAGAGGGCTTAGATCACCCATGGAGTCTGTGGTTGCCAGCTTGGGAGAATTGAGAGTTGCCCTTGTGTTCCCCCATAGCACTGGGAAAGGTTCGTACCCAAGTCTGCAGGACCAGGGAAGCCTGGCCAGGAGTGCGCGCCTGCACCTCAGCCCAAGACTGTGGATCCTGGGGAAAGTCTGCTCTCAGTGGGGCACTGGGGAGAGGCGCTGTTCCAGATCTTGTGAGAGCACTCGTGAGACCGGCTGAGTTCACCAAGAAGGGAGAAAGGCTGCACCAGTCATCCCTCAGACTGCTGCAGCTAGTGTGATCAGAAAAAAAAAAAATGGTTTAACCAGCTGTAAACCAACAAGAGGGTTTTTTAAAATAATATTTTATTTTTTTAACTTTATTATTGTTTTATCTTTCCATACTTTTACCCTCTCTCTTTTTCTTTCTTGTTTATTCCTTTTTCCTTTCTTTCCAAACCTACTACTTTTTCCTCCCTTCTGCTGCCTTTTTTTTCTTCTTTTCACCCACCTTCCCTCCAAAGTGAGACGAAAGACTTGGAACGGTGAAAAGACCAGAGTTGGACTCAAAGAGGAGGCATCCCAACAGTAGAGACAAAGAGACAAAATTCACTTTGCTATAGCAGAAAAACTACAAGTTACTGCATTTTGTATTTTTATTATTTTTTCAATATTCTTACATCTTTTGTGTTAACAGTATCTTTGTATTCCTCCTCTATCTGTATAGTCTTCTTTACCTTGGCTGGAAATATTGTATCACTTGAAAGGTTTCCCCTGTCCCCTCAATCATAGTGTATTGCTAACTTACTGTCCTTCACTTCCCTTTGCCCAATTAGCACATTATTGAAGGTCCAATACTCCCTAATCTTGGCATATCATAGATTCTGTCATATGATTGTTGCTCTAATATTATTGTAAATAATAGCTGTTCCATACTATTGTAAATACTACACAACACCCCTCACAGATCTTAGCCCATTTCACTGTTGCCTGAACTATAATACTGTAGTGGTTAACTCTATTCTCTCTCACACTACACCTATTTACCATCCTTTACTCACACCTTACCTCAGAATCTGACCTCCCTCAAACTCACTCCTTTATAGATCCAAATCACAAACCTTCCCTTCCCAACAAGAGCCTTATCTTCTTTACATCTTTTCTAAAAAGTGGCTAGTTGGGTTGAAGATCATGGTTATCGCTGTACATAGCCAGGGGATCTCCTATCTCTTCTCTACCAGCTGCTACTGTAAATATCATAGAATACTCTCCTGCTGTCATAAACCGGTTTGCCTTCCCCTCCAACTGATCACACACACACACACACACACACACACTCACACACAAAAGAGTAGGTGGAAGCGGTGAACACCAGCATACCCACTGGAAGAGGAAACCCAACAACAAAGGAACCACCAACAGATAACAACACAAGAGGGCAAAGGAGAGAGTGGAAACCACACAATCATCAATACAAGACCTATGTGGAAATACAACTAAACAGTAAAGAAACTAATCAGTGCAAACAGCTGAACAAGAACAAAAGACAATCCTGAAAAGCCTGTACACCCAGAAGAACTAGCTTCAACACAATCTACCCTCACCAGCACAACAAATTAAATAGTGGACAGAGAGACCATCAGTTCACCAGCTGGTAGGAAGGACCCACAAAAGAAAGACCCAAAAAAAAAACACCCAAAGCCAAACTCAGAGTCAACATAAAGGGCAGCCAAAAATCAGTGAGCTGGGGAGATTAAGGAGACTACACACTCAATCTCACAGGTATTATAACACAGAAGTTCACACCATAAATCCAGGAAGCCAGAAGAAATCAATTTAAGAAGCTGAAGCTAACAAGAAGAGTCTCTCAAACAATGGGAAGGTGAAGAATCAACCTCCAAATGAAAGGAAAGAAGGAAGCCTCAGAAAGAATGCTAGATGAAATAGAGGCAAGTCAGCTCTCAGATACTGAGTTCAAAGCACTGGATATCAGGAAGTTCAAAGAGCTCACAATGAGCTACCAGAAACTACAGGGGAGGTATAATGAACTCACTGCAAACTATATTAACATGAAAAAGGAAGTAGAAGCAATCAGCAAGGGACAACCGGAAATGAAGAATACAATTTCTGAACTGAAGAACACAGTGGAAGGAATCAAAAGCAGGATCAATGAAGTAGAAGATCAGACCAGTTAGTTGGAGGACAAAGTAGAAAAAAGCTCCCAGAAAGAGCAAGAAAAGGAAAAGAGGCTCAAAAAGAATGAAGAGAAATTAAAAGAAATGCAAGATAATATGAAACATAATAATATCCATATGATAGGGATACCAGAAGGAGAAGAAAAAGAGCAAGCGATAGAAAATCTATTTGAAACAGTAATGAGGGATAACTTTCCTAATTTGATGAGAGAAAAAGTCACACAAATCCAAGAAACAGAGAGAGTTTCAATCAAGAGGAACACAAAGAGGCCCGCTTCAAGACTCATCACCATTAAAATGGCAAAATTCCAAGACAAAGANAGAAAAGGAAAAGAGGCTCAAAAAGAATGAAGAGAAATTAAAAGAAATGCAAGATAATATGAAACATAATAATATCCATATGATAGGGATACCAGAAGGAGAAGAAAAAGAGCAAGCGATAGAAAATCTATTTGAAACAGTAATGAGGGATAACTTTCCTAATTTGATGAGAAAAAAGTCACACAAATCCAAGAAACAGAGAGAGTTTCAATCAAGAGGAACACAAAGAGGCCCGCTTCAAGACACATCACCATTATTATGGCAAAATTCCAAGACAAAGAGAGAATCTTAAAGGCAGCAAGGAAGAAACAGGAAGTAACAAGAGAGTCCCAATAAGGTTAGTTGCTGACTTCTCAGTGGAAACCCTACAAGCAAGAAAAGAATGGCAATAAATATTCCAAGTAGGGAGAATCAAAGGCTTGCAACCAAGGTTACTTTACCCAGCAAGGCTCTCAATCAAGATGAGAAGCAAATAAAGAGCTTCAAAGACAAAAGAAGTCTAAAAGAATACACCTCCACCAAACCAGCTCTGCAAGAAATAGTAAAAGGACTGCTTTATGAAAGGAAGGAAAAGAGAAAGACAATGAGAAACACAGGTATAAAAATGACAATGAATGAGTACTTATCAATAAAAACCTTAAACATAAATGAATTAAATGCTCTAATCAAAAGACATAGAATAGCTGAATGGATAAGAAAGCATGATCCACACATGTGCTGCCTACAAGAGACCCACCTCAGGACAAAAGACCTACACAGACTAAAATTGAAGGGCTGGAAACAAATTTTCCAAGCAAACGGCCAGGAAAAAAAAAAGCCAGGGTAGCAATAATACTCATATCAGACAAAATAGTCTTCAAAAAAGGGCCATAAAAAGAGACCCGGAAGGTCACTTCATAGTACTCAAGGAAAGAATCAATCAAGAAGACATAAACATTGTAAATATATATGCACCCAACATAGGAGCACCCAAATATATCAAGAAAATCTTACAGGACTTCAAGAAAGATTGACAGCAACAAATTATAGTTGGGGATTTTAACACCCCACTGTCAAAAATGGACGGATGTTCCAAACAAAATATCAACAAAGATATTGTAGAATTAAACATCGTCCTACATGAAATGGACTTAACTGATGTATATAGAGCCCTTCATCTTAAAGAAGCTAAATACACATTCTTTTCAAATGTGCATGGAACATTTTCAAAGATACACCACATGATAGGACACAAAACAAGCCTCAACACATTCAAGAAAACTGAAACCACACCAAACATTTCCTCCAACCACAACTGACTGAAACTGGAAACCAAAACCAAGAGAAAAGACTGAAACCAATAAAAATCATGGAGATTGAATAGCATGCTATTAAACAATGAATGAGTCAAGAATGAAATTAGGGAAGAAATCAAAAAGTATCTGGAAACAAATGGATATGAGCTCACTACAACCCAAAACTTATGAGACACAGCAAAAGCAGTCCTGAGAGGGAAGTTCATAGCAATACAGGCCTACTTAAAAAAGACACAAACATTTCAAACAAACAACCTAATCCTTCACCTACAAGAACACAAGAAACAAAAACAAAGACAGCCCAGAGCAAGTAGAAGGAAGGAAATAACCAAGATCAGAGCAGAATTAAATGACATAGAGACTAAAAGCACAATTCTAAGGGTCAATGAATCCAGGAGCTGGTTTTTTGAAAAGATAAACAAAATCAACAAGCCTATAAGCCACCTCATCAAGAAAAGAAGAGAGAGGACCCAAATAAACACAATCAGAAATAAAAAAGGAGAGAATGCAATTACCATTTACAATGGTAATACAAAGGATTGTAAGAAATTACTATGAAGAATTGTATGCCAAGAAATTTGAAAACCTAAGTGAAATGGACAAATTTCTAGAAAAATATAATCTTCTGAAACTCAATGAAGAAGAAACAGAAAGTCTGAACAGAGCAATAACAGCAGATGAAATTGAAGCAGTAATCAAAAATTTCCCGAAGCATAAAAGTCCTGGACCAGATGCTTTCACAGGAGAATTCTACAAAGCATTTAAGGAAAAGCTAACCCCTCTCCTTTATAGGGTATTCAAAAAAATCCAAAATGATGGAAGACTCCCAAACTCTTTTTATGAAGCCAGCATCATCCTAATCCCAAAACCAGAGAAAGATACAACAAAGAAAAAAAACTTCAGGCCAATATCGCAAATGAACATAGATGCTAAAATCCTCAACATGCTATTGGCAAACTGCATCCAACAATACATTAAAAAGATAATACACCATGACCAACTGGGATTCATCCCAGGGATGCAAGGATGGTTCAATATTCACAAATTGATAAATGTAATACATCATATAAACAAAAGCAAAAACAAAAACCACATGATCATATCAATAGATGGGGGAAAAACTTTTGATAAGGTAAAAAACCCATTTATGATAAAAACACTCAGCAAAGTGGGAGTAGAGGGAGATTTCTTCAATATAATAAAAGCCACATATGGAAAACCTACAGCCAACATCATACTCAATGGGCAAAAACTAAAATGTTTCTCAGATCAGGAACAAGACAAGGTTGTCCAGTTTCACCACTTCTATTCAATATAGTATTGGAAGTTTTAGCCACAGCAATCAGACAAGAAAAGGAAATAAAAGACATCCAAATTGGAAAGTAGGAAACAAAACTGTCACTGTTTGCAGATGACATGATAGTGTACATGGAAAATCCTATAGACTGTACCCCAAAACTGCTCAACCGAATAAATAAATTTCTCAAAACAGCAGGATACAAAGTCAATATCCAGAAATCAAAGGCATTTTTGTAAAGCAACAATGAAAAAGCAGAACCAGAAATCAAGAAAAAAATTCATTCAATATAGCAAAAAGAGAAATAAAATGCCTAGGAATAAGCCTAACCAAGGAGGTAAAAGACCTGTATGTAGAAAACTACACAACACTGCAGAAAAAAAATCAAGAAAGACACACACAAATGGAAACATATATCATGTTCATGAATTTGAAGAATTAACATCATCAAAATGTCCATACTACTCAAAGCAACTCACAGTTTCAATGCAGTACCTATTAAAGTACCAATGAAAAAAATACATGAAGTACCAATGATATACTTCACAGACATAGAACACACACTTCAAAAATTTATTTTCTACCATAAATGACCTCGAATAGCAGCTGCAATTTTGAGAAAGAAGAACAAAGGAAGAGGGATCACAATACCTGATACCAAACTGTATTACAAGGCCACTGTAACCAAAACAACCTGGTACTGGCATAAAAACTGGCTCATAGACCAATGGAACAGAACAGAAAGCCTAGAAATAAACCCAAATCTTTATGGCCAATTGATATTCAACAAAGGCGGCAGCAACAGAAAATAGACTAAAAATAGCCTCTTCAACAATTGGTGTTCTGAGAACTGGACAGCTACATGCAAAAAAATGAAACTCGAGAACCAACTTATACCATACACCAAAATAAATTCAAGGCTGATAAAAGATTTAAATATAAGCCATGACACCATTAAAGTCCTAGAGGAGAACATAAGCAGGAAAATCTCAGATATTTCACACAGCAACATTTTTACTGGTATGTCCCCTAGAGAAAGGGACATAAAGAAAATAATAAACAAATAGGATCTCATCAAAACAAAAAGCTTCTGCACGGCTAAAGAAAATACTATTAAAATAAAAAGATAACCAACTGTATGGGAGAAAATATTTGCCAATGATACCTCAGACAAGGGTTTAATCTCTAAAATATACAAAGAACTTACACAACTCAACTCCAAGAAGACAAGCAACCCAATTAAAAAATTAGCAAAGGACTTGAACAGATACTTCCCAAGGAGGACACATAGAAGATCCAGAGACACATGAAAAGATGCTCAGGATTGCTAGCTATCAGAGGAATGCAAATTAAAACCACAATGAGATACCACTTTACACTGGTCAGGATGGACATCATAAACACAGCAACAAACAACAAGTGTTGGAGAGGTTATGGAGAAGAGGGGACCCTACTCCATTGTTGGTGGGATTGCAGACTGGTACAACCACTATGGGAAACAGTATGGAATTCTCTCAGAAAACTAAAAATGGACCTGCCTTTTGACCCAGCAATTCCACTGCTGGAATTATATCCTAAGAACCCTAAAACATCAACCCAAAAGAACCTATGCACCCCAATGTCCATAGCAGCACAATTTACAATAGCCAAGAGCTGGAAGCAACCTAGGTGTCCGTCAGTAAATGAATGGATAAAAAAACTGGTACATACACACAATGGAATTCTATGCAGCAGCAAGAAAGGAGCTCCTACCTTTTTCAACAGCATGGATGGAACTGGAAAGCATTATGCTGAGTGAAATAAGGCAGGCAGTGAAAGACATATACCATATGATCTCACCTTTAACAGGAAGCTAAACAACAAAACAAACAAGCAAGAAAAATATAACCAATACACTGTAATAGAAAACAGGGGGGCAGTGACCAGAGGGGAAAGGGGAGGGATTTTCATTGGATAAATGGGGAAGGATTTACAGGAACTAGTATAAAGGACACATGGACAACATCTAAGGGGGGTGGATATGGGAGGGAGATGGGGAGCACTGGGCGGGTGGGCTGGGATGGGAGTAAAAGATAGAAAACTGTACTTGAACAATAATTAAATTTTAAAAAAGAAAAAAAATGAAGTGATTAAGAAGTACAGATTGGGTGTTACATTATAGTTATGTTTAGTAAAGTACAGAATAGGAAATACAGTCAATAATACTTTAATAATGTATCATGTCAGATGGGTATGATATTTATCAGGAGGATCAGTTAGAAAGTTATACAATGTCTAATCACCAGGGTGTATACTTGAAACTAATATAATATTTTATGTCCACTGTAATTGAATTATAAAAAATGACTTAAAAAAAGAAAATGAATATGAAGCTGGTTTTATTTTTGTCTCCTAATGGGCAGCATAAAAAAGTTTTGATAACTTTCTAAGTAAAATATTTGGCATTGGAGAAAAAGTGTTAAATTTAGGCTTAGAAGAACTGAACTTTTAGCTTCTTCCTGGCTTTGATATGTCCAGAAATATGCTTAAATGTTCTATCCCTCATTTTTTTGTTTGTAAAATAGGCAAAATGATATTAATCTAGAAGGGTTATTTGGAGGGCAAAATGAGTTGGTGATTTAGAAAGCATTTTATAAATTATGAACTCACAAAAATAATAATTATTCTTTATTACATATATTTTATGAACAGATGTGAAAAAATGATAGAGAATATGTGAATTAGTGTTGTGGCAGATACAAGGTGATAGACAAAGTAGAAAGCACTTTCCTTTTGCATCAAGGAAAGTGGTTGCCAAAGCTTTTTATTCTACTAGTATTCACCAGACTGACTCCAATGAAAAAAAAACACAAAATTTCTATTTATAATGTTGATCAGAGTACCTAATAAAAACTATGAAGCTAGGTCAAAGATCTTCATTTATGTTTTGGTAAATAGAACAATCAAAACAAGGTGAAATTTATTTTAGAGCAAAACATTCAGGGCCTAAATGTTGACTGTTCTTCCTTTGCCAAATAGTGGTTTATTAGTTTCTGAAGTTTTCATTCTACAAGAAGTTTGTATTTATATATGAGAAGGGTAATAAAATGAATTTTCCTTTCTCAAGAGTAGAATAATTTTTGCATGTATCTGTCAATGGAAACAACAAATTCTTTAGCACTGGAAGGTCTAAAATTCTGACTCACAGTTCTTTTCTGGGGGTACTTATTTTCATTAATGTTCTCCATTAATAATACAAATCTGTGGCCTGATTGAAATATCCTATGAAATTGCCCTATTCTGCTCAAATCTGGAAGTTACTTCTGATCCTGGGAAATAAAGTATTGCCCAGATTTGACAAGTATAGGTTAAATTGGAGTGGTTCCCTCATGTCCCCTTCCTTCATGGTTGAAGAGAAGCCCAGAACATTGCAGGCTGTGCAGGTGTTGTCTTTTGAGAAGCCATCAAAATGATTATCCTACCTGTTGAGTTCTTTGGCTTGGACAATTTGTTATACAAGCAGCTAAGGACAATTCCAGAGGCTGTAATGGGAAAAGATGTCTTGGACAATATTGGTTCCGAATCATGATTAAGAAATGATGCATGCACGTTTGCTGAAAATAGAAATGCCTTTTTAAGATATTCAGTACAGTTAAGCTTAAGAAATATCATACTTTTCAAAGGACTTAAATATAATTATATTAATATTTGGAGCTTTTTGTTAATTAAGGTTAATTAAGGTATATTGATTTTTAGAAATATGTTGGGTTGTGAGTATAAACTAGCAAGGCATTTTCCTTTTCGATAATTTCCTTTCAAAGATGTCCTATTGTTACTTCGGCTGTCTGCTGCCCTATACAACTGTAAAAGAGAATGATGGGGAAGGTAAAATGTTTTTATTAACAGCGTGCCGAATTTGGGGGAGTGGAGTCTCCCCTGCTCCAAGCTATTTTCTTGTGCAAAACAGAAATTCTTTTGTTCCTCACATGGCTGAAATCCCAATCCATGCCCAGAGACACCCCTCCGTTCTTATCTGCCCTTCTGGAGTTCAGGGATGTTACATAGGTGGGTGTCTCTATCTCTCTAGTACCAGGCTCTCTCTCTCTCTTTCTCTGGACTGCACACTTATGAGGCCAGCATCTCTATTGCCTTGTTGCACCTTTCTCCCTCTTCCCATTCCAGAGCACTGCCAGACCATTGCAGCCAGTCTTCTCAGGGGCTCAGTTCACTGGGCCTTGGTGTCCAGGGCTGCTTGTGCTCTTGGGGACAAGGAGCATTCCTGACCTGTGTATCTGTGTGCTGCTCTCAGGGGGAGGGAATGGGAGCAGTTCAGGACTCATGCCGTGCAACATGAGGCTGCAGAATCCCACCACTGGCAAGGTGCACAACACGCATGAGCCTCCTCCAGAACGGACTGTGCAAGTAGGATGAGGCTACAGCCGAGGACCCTCATGGACCCATGGCTGGCAAGGCCTGTATCCTGCACAAAGTACCCAGCTGTCGTGGACTGGCTCCTGACTATGCAAAACAGGTGCTTCAGTGGTGCCCAGCATCCCATAGGTCCTGTAAACACTCCGTGTCTCACCCAGACTGGGAGAAGGTGTGAGGAAGGAAGCCCTAGCTTCTGCTCACACTCTGTTTTAAATCTTTGTCCCATAATGCTACACACGTTGGGAGTATCCAAACCCCAGCCAATTCCAAGCCAGTGTCACCATGTGCATCAGCTGCACAGTGTATTTGCTTCTCCTCTGGCCCCTAAGATGCGGAAACAGTAGGAGGGTTTGACATGTGTGTTTTGACTTTTTCAGCCCCCACAGCCTGCACAGGCTCTGTTCAAGTGGTATCATGAGCTGGATTAATTATTTAGTGTTGCCTGCGGTTATGGAATCGTGTTCTATCTCTTGTTTGGCCCCAAACTGCCTTTGGCACTTTCCAACCTCTCTCATGGGTCCTTCCAGGGGAGTGCAGGCTCTTGCTCTATGCTATCCCTCTGTCGCTCCTCCTGCTGGGTCAGCAGCACTGCGTGGTTGCTGGTTGCCAGGCAATACACGCTGCCCACACCAGCTTGTTTTCTGTTGCCAAAGACAGCAGTGTCCTCTGTGGCCCCTCCCTTCTGGTGAAGAGTGCAGCCTCTGCACTTGATCAGGTTTCTCCTCACTTCCCCCTCCTAACCTCGCCCCTCCAGAGACCTGGGTAGAACCCCGTTACATCACACAGGACTCCTGTAGTATTTCGACAATGTTATCACTGATTAAAATATTTCCTGAAATATACTTTAGGTTTATTGTAAGAGTATTTTCTTGCTTGTCGTTCTTTATTAGACTTGTCTCCAAATGAATCTTGATATTCAGAAATAAAATCTGCCTTCAAAGATGAAGATTTTCTCCCACAGAGGACACTTTCATAACTCAACTTGTCATTGAAGGCTATGTTTTAAAAATGAATTTCAAATATGGTTTTAGGATTGGCGGCATTGCTAAAATAAGTATATAGTCTCTTTTTCTAACCGTGGTTTACCCAGAACTTTCTCATTTTTAGTACTGAAAGTCTTATATCCCAAAAAAACCCCTCTCATTCCCAGAAAAACTGAAAAGATAGAACACCCTAAGAAGGGAAATATTTTTATTTGGATGATGGTGAATTTAAAATTTCTTGGACTCTATTAAGGCATCTAGAATTTATAGCTTGGCACTAGACATTACAGAATAAAGACTGTATCTTCTAGCTTCTTTCCAGCTATCTGTGGTCACAGGACTAAGGGCTGGTCAATTGAACATAAGTGTAGTATATGGAACTTCTGGGAAGTGTCTGTAAGGGATGCGTTCAATTCTCCCTCACCTGCACCTACCACCATATTGGATAATGAGATGATTATGAGGAGAAGAGTCACATCCAGTGGGGCTTGGGTGATTATCACCATGAAGTGCTATTAGTCTTGGACTAATTTTTCTCAACTCCCTCACAGTCAGAGGAAAACCCAGACCTGAGACCATGATTTCTCAACACAGTTTTACAATGTTTCTTTGTCCCTAGATTTGCAAATTCTAAATTTAAATTTTAATTTAGTTTACCCTTATCATGATTTGCAGTAAAAAAGTTTCTTGCCCTTTCTTTCTTATTTGTAAAGCCATTACAGTTAACATGCATTTTCAATGTTTTTACACATTTTATTTATTCTGTAAAGCTTATTATTTATAGGTATTTGAAACCCAAGTAAATAAAGTTCATTTCTTTCATAAATAAAACAGAAAACACAAATCAAAGAAAGGTTTTACAAAAGAAGAGGAAATCAAACAGATACTTTTTTGGTGTTTATAGGAACCTTTCGCATGAAGTTTTGGAAGCAGGGATCTTGTAAAGTTTGGGGGAGTCTTGAAACATCCCCACCCTAGTGTTTAATGACAGCCCCCTCTCCTTGTAATTCTGATTATTCTTTAAATTGCTTTGTGGACGCTTCTTGTTTTACCAATATTTAAAAAATGTGTCTCATTGCTTCATCTTTAATCTAGTGCTTTTTCCTCTTGCTATAATATAATTTTAATTTACTTCATCTACTTTTCTAAAATCACAGGAGACTTCATGCAATGCCAACTTCTATACATACACATTGGCATATCATTCTTTATTTCTCTTTCCTGTAGTTCCTAGCATTTCTCTTGAGCCATAACTTGTTTGTCTCTGCCTTAATTATGTTTCCTAAATATAAATGTGAACTGTTAAATATTATATTAACTTGCTGTTTTTAGAGTTTTTAAATTATTTTCTGTTTTCTATCTAAAAGAAACCACTTTGAATTTCTCTCACTCTGGACATCAATTTCAAATGTTTGACTACAACCACAACACAACACACACACACACACACAATTACTTATTATATGAGATATACTCCATTTTCTACTCTCTTCAATTGGGTGAATATTTTTTCTTTTATTTGATTTGTAAAGAATATTTATCAAATCAACTAAATTAATTTCACAACCCACTAACAGGTCATAATACACAACCTGAAATACACTCACCAAAATATTCTTTTCAGAAGGGAAGAGAAACGTTTCTGCTATTTTTGAGGGTCTAAGGAGTTTTTATGCAATGTAAAAGGTCATTATAACGTAACAACTACTGGTGACAGTGTGTATGGTACTAAGACTCCATTTTCATTGTCAAAGTGAAGTAGAAGATTGGATCTCATCCACTTTTGTATTTTAAACTACTATTATAACACTAATTATTTCAAACTTTTATCTCTAGCCCAGACTTTCTGCTATTCCAACTTCCTATAGTTAAATGCTTTCTGGTAGTGAGATACTCTATACATAATTCACACTGTTCAAAATTCAAACTGATTGGAAAAAAAGCACCTTCCTAAACCTGTCTCCTACAATGAATTCTCTATTTGGGTGACATAAACAGTCACCCAAATTCAAAACCTGTCATTTTTTACTATGCCCTTTTCTTCAGTCCTAATGCCCTTCTTTCATTACTCACTAAATCTTGCAAATTTTAGAGCTTAAATATTTGTTGTATCCACCCTGTGTTCTTAAACCCTATTGCTTCTGTTCCATTTCTGACTTTTTCTGTATCTCTTCTTGAACTACCACCACAACTTTTGACTCACATTCCTGATCTAATTTTGTCCGTCTCAACTCCCATTCTTTCACACAGGAAAATCTGACCATGGCACTCCTGTAATTAAAACCTTTAGCGACTTTGCATCACCTGAAGGATATAATCCAAGTTCTTTAGGGTGGCCAAGAAGTCCCTGGTACTCTGGGCCTGGCTTATCACTCCAGCATCACCTGCTGCAGTTTTTTGCTTTGAAATTGGTGTTTTGACAACACAAAACTGCTCTTGCACACAGAGTACCATATTTTGCAGTGTATAATGTGCACCCACATTTTAGTACTGCCCATGTATAGCTTGCATCCTTAGTACTGCCCATATATAATGTGCATCCTTGTTTATCCCTCAAAAATTTGAGCAAAAAAGTGGCAAAATATGGTATGATGAATCTCATATCTATACCTGTGCTAATGCTTCCTCTGCCCCTTCTTCACTGTCAACCTTTAAAATGAGTATCAGGTGTCTCCCCTTTTAAAACGTTTGCTTGATATCTCTCTCCAGGATGAATTAAATACCTTTTCCCTCTGCTCCCAAAATATCTTCTGATTTTTCTCCTATTTAGCTCATTGTATTGTTCTAGTTATCTCTTCAAGTATATGTCTTCTTATTAAGACACATAGTAGGCCCTCAGTAAATATGTTTAATGAGTGCATGAATCAATTAGTACATTAGTGAGTGAACTAACACAATAGTGAAATAGTAAGTGGAACAGGGATGTGCAATAGAAATAAATTTTATTTAACTCTGAATATGAAATGACCTGGAGAGAACCTTTACTATGTGAAAGATTTGATTCATCTGATTTTGCGGGCAAAATAGATGTCCTTTTCTTCCAGTATTCTACAGATTGTCTTCCTGAATTGGAGATTTAGATATTGTGGCCTTTGCCTTGAGGGGGGAAAAATCCCAGCCCACATTGTTTTCAGTAGACTTTGAGCAGGGTTGATTCAACAATATGTCAGGAGTCATTTATCATATTATTCAATGCAAAGGAACTCATTCAACCAATTTTACATCATACATTATACAAATCCTTAGAAAATGAGTTAGTTTGGGTGAGCCATTTGAATGGATCAAAGATTAATTTCTGACTAGAAGGAGATTGGGTTAACTCAACTTGTGTGTAATATCTGGCAAGAAGTTAACTAGCTTCATAATGAAAAAACTAATAAATATAAACAAAATGTTAAACAATTTATAATGTTTTATTCATACTGTAATTAGCTCCAATCTCTTCATTCTTCCTGCATAACTATTAAGTTATAGTAAAACCTCTATAACATTAAAGAATATTATTTTCTTTACAGTGTGTGTATATTTCAGTACATTTTTCAAAGGCCTAAGCCTTGTTTGTAGAGATAATATTTAATTGGCAGAAGTACTTGTATATAGAACAGAAATTTGAGTCTCTCATTGTCTTAGTAGACCTAAGGGCTGGGACCCTGTGTTACAAGGTCAGTAACTCTGGCAGTACAGAGGCAGATGGATCTTGAGCAAACTACAGAGGACTATTTCTTTGTATGTCAAGGCCGGTTTGGCTAAACCAGTGAGAACACAGGGAAGTGTGGAATGACATGAGGTTGGAAAAGTATTTGAGTGAAATGCATTCAATTAATGTTTAAATGGGAGATGTAGTAAAAGAATTATAAATGGAACAAGACTTAGGCAAGTCTCCTTCTCCATTGTTTTTCTTGGGTCACGTGTAGCTAGCATAGTATGACATAGCTAGGGTAGCATCTCTCTTGGAATGAGACTAGGCTGCCTTTGAAAAGCCAAGTAGGAACTTGAATGGGGCCCGCTTTGGGGGACACTAATGCTTGAAGAGTCAAGAAAAGCCTGTGAAACTCATGCATGGTCTAGTCTAAATCACCAGGATAGATAATTCTACAGTAAATTGGGGGCAAATGTAAAACTAGTTATAAAGTGTGTATATTTGTTTAGAGAATCCTTTGGGATTGCAACTTATGCATGATTCTGAATTTAGGAATAGTGTTATTCTTTTCATCTGTCACAACTGAAATAAAACACAATTACATTTACCATTTTAATAACCATGCCCTCTTTTTTGACATAGCTATCGTGTTTGCAAGAAGGGGTAGAAGAAAGACAGCTAGAGACAGATATATACACAAATCCATATGTATTTACATTTAATATATATTTGACACTGAGATTTAATATTTGTTGGCATTTACTCCAATGTTTTTCTTTCTCTTAAAGGACTGCAGTTGATTTTCACAATGATTTATCCCTATGGCTCATACTAATATATCACTACTTTAAAATTTTACTTAATACAGCTGTAGCATTACCCACATGCCAGAGGAAAACAAACCTTTTTAATATATGAAGGGTGTCAGTGTTAGTCATGTGATTTGTAATGCTTTTGCTTAAACATTGATTTTTTTTCAAATTCAATTTTTATTGATTTCTCTTAAATATTAATCATTTCTAATGACAGCTTAAAAAATAGGCTGAGCCCCTCGAACATTCTTGTTATCCACAACTTGTAGATACAGAGTATAATTTTAGTATGTTCCAAATTACTTCAGACAAAACATACTGCTTTTTAATGTAAAGATATAGTATCATAAGTTAAAATTTTATTTGTTCCAAATCAAGAGATTTATGCAGAGTACAAAATGTGGCTATGCAATTTCTCCATGAACAATACAGGCCACCTATGATCTCTAACCAGTTTATCTGTAGTTTACCACTATCCTTGCTTCATGGAAAACCATTCCTACCTTCAGAAAATCAGTGTTCTATAAAAGCAATGAAGATGACTGGGCCCAAATCAAACATGATGACTAGAAAGTGGCAGACCATCAACAGTTTCAGGGAACTGGGCTTTTAGGATATTACTATGTGGAAGATGCTCTGATTCTTACTGAAAACAAAAGAAATGTAACTCCCTCACAACATTTGTTTCAAATTTCTGATTGGAAATCAACCCTTCTAACAGACTGAGAATTAAACTTGGCAATGGTTAGTTGTGAAATTTTCATACATTATTTAACCCATCTGACCTTGGTTTCCCCATCTGGAACATGGATGAAATAATGCCTGCTGTTGGCTATTAAGAAATTAGCATGGGCAGGTGAATATTTATTGGTGGCTCATTGAGAAAAGATCAGGACGGGCAGTTTCCAGATGGAGAGGTTTTGCATTGTTTTTCTTTTCACATGGATTGCAATTAGGGGATAGATTTATCTCCTAAACAAGCAAGTATAAGTGGTTTACTGGATTTCAATCTAGTTCACAAAACAGTTTAAACCCATAAAGCAGTTAATATGAAGACATTTTTATGTGAATTCAAGATTAACAAATTAAATATTTTTTTAAGTTTACAAAAAAAGAAATATGCTTAAAGTACTAGAAATTAACAAGAAGTACAACAAAGCAAAAATTTTTTTCTGTTGTGTTTTTAGTGACGGTGTTTGAGAATAGCAATTAAAGGTCACTGAGGGTGTGGGTTAATGACAGTATTAAAGGATACTATGTACTATGAATTTATTAAACTTGATATATTTTAAAAATAATTCTTATGAATCTAATATATTCATATGTGATATTAAATTTTGGAAAATAAAGGTAAGCTACAAAAACATATAAAAATAATCTCCCACCAGCCAGAGATGTTTGTTATGAATTGCCTTGGTTCTTTGTTGTAATTAATCAAGACATTTGACTTTGCACTTCTTTGATAAAAATGTCTCACCAACTGTATTCTTGTATTTAACCATCACAATAAAACTTTTTTGTCTGATGAATAAATCTGGGTTTAAATACAGCATAATAGTAATATATGCAAGCATCTGGTGCAGTCATGGTGGTGAAAGAGGAATCCTGAATGGTTACAAGGTAATCAGATAAAAGCCTAGGGCTGGCGAACTGAGAAAAAGAGGGTGGAAGAAGAGGCATATATCAAGGGCAGGGTTAAAAAGTGAACACTATTTGGAAATACAGTTAGCTCTGTGTGTGAACCACCAATGAATTTACAGACTATTCATCTTCTGTCATGGACTTGATTTAGCCAAATCTGGGTTCCAATCTTTGTAGCTGTGTAACTGTAAACAAAATTTATTTAACTTCTTTTTTTTTGTTGGGGCAAAGTTTATATAACATAAAATTATTTTATTTCATTTTCCTCTGAAAATTTAAAATGGAACTGCTTTTTGACCCAATGACCTTATTTCTGGGAATATATCCTAATATCCCGAAACACCAATTTGAAAGAATATATACACATAGCAGCATACACATATGAGAGAATATATACATATTACAATAGCCAAGATCTGGAAACAGCTCAAGTGCCCATCAGTAGATGAGTGGATAAAATAGCTCTGGTACATTTACATAATGGAATACTACACAGCCATAATAAAGAAGGAACTTTTACCTTTTGTGACAGTATGGTTGAGTCTGGAAATTATTATGCTAAATGAAATAAGCCAGTCAGTGAAAAACAAATACCACATGACTTCATTTTTATGGGGAATCCAATTAACAAAATAAAGTGACAAACAGAATAGAAACAGACATGAATGGAACAGACTGACAACTATCAGGGGAAGAGATGAGGGGAGGACTGGGTAAAAGAAAGTGAAGTGTTTAGCCAAAAAACATACATACATAACCCATAGACACAGACAACAGTGTGGAGATGCCAGAGAGAAGGGAGGCAGAGGCTGAGTGGATGCTGGTTAAGGGGAGAGGGGGGTAAATGGGGACATCTGTAATTGTGTAAACAATAAAGATAAAGTTTAAAAAACAAAATTAATCATTTTAAAGTGTATAACTCATTGGCATTTAGTACACACACAGTGTTGTGCAACTATTACCTCTATCTAGTTCCAAAACATTTTGCCACCCAAAAGCAAACCTTTACCCATTCAGTCATCACTCCCCATTCCCCCTTCCTCTCAGCCACTGGAGACCTGCTTTTCATTTCTATGGATTTACCTATTCTTGATATTTCACATAATGGAATCACACAATCTTTTCTGTATATTAAACTTCTTTAACTTCTTTTTGAGCCTTACTCTCCCCTACTGTATTTCTGATTTAACATGCCCCTTACTGGATCATTGTATGAATTAAAATGAGGTCATATATGTAATTATATCAAGCACAAAACCTGGAATGATGCAGTGTGTACAACCATTCCACTTTCATTGTAAATCACTGCCTTTATCTCTGTATGCATGTGTAAGATAGTATACTAATCTGTGAGGATTCATTTACAACAAGCTTTCCTTTTTATCATAACTGCCTTTGTGACCTTGTAAATGTATTTTTAAGGATTTTCCTCTTGGTGTGTGGAGCTGCCCTGTTCCCTCACCTTGTCTCCTGCCTCCTTTTCTAAATATGGTTTTACTTCCATCAATTTGGTGGGTCCTGGGAATTTTTTTCATATCTGTGAAAACAGAAAGCTTTCTGACAAGCTTCTCCTTGGTATGACACAGTGTGTGTGAATCTATGTCATGTCCAAGTGACTTTGTTCATAGTAAATTTGTTAAATTCCTTTGGAGAACAGATATGGAATTCCCTGCTGAGCAATCAGCACAGCTGCTCAGTCAGGCAGTGGCCAAACAGAACCCAGTGGGAAATGTATATTGTTGCTCAGAGGTAATTGTCATAGCCAAACTTTTGAAAGCTTACTGGCTTCTTTTGGGGAACACACAGCACACTTTGCCCTGGGACCCTATGTTGCCCATAGATATTAGGTATATAAGATACGTGGCTATCATGGTTTAACAGACACAAACAAATAGAAGGGGTGTCCAAAAGTTGTGCTATAATCCCATCCCACTTCACATTCTTTCCTCTTTTTTCTTCTCCTTCCTTCCTTCCTTCCTTCCTTCCTTCCTTCCTTCCTTCCTTCCTTCCTTCCTTCCTTCCTTCCTTCTCTCTCTCTCTCTCCCTTTCTTCTTTCCTTCTTTCTTTCCTCTTTCTTTTTGTTATCCTAACATTTCCTTTCCATCCCCACAGCTGCTTTGATCTTAGCATGGTGCTCCTTTGACAATTAAGTGAGGAGACTGCCTTCCAACAAGTCATTATGAAAAGGGCTGGACTTTTAGAAGAAATAAACCAAACTTTAAACACCACTTGTGTTTGAGTCAGAAGAGACCGTATACCACTACCTCGTCTTGGGCAGACAGTGGGTGGACAAAATGACAGTGTATTCACAGTCTTCAGTAATCACTCCTAATAAAGGTTCACCCCCTGAAGCTGAGATGATCAAAGGCTGCTTTTCCCAAAGCTAGCATATATATTGTGAAAGTCAGTCTGGCATCCAGAGGTCAGAATCACACATTTCCCTAAAACATTTCGTACAGTCCAGAAACAGTTCCTTGCTGTCATCAATGGGAAAACAAGCACGGGTTGGACATGATTTCAAGACAATGGGCCTAATGAGATTACCAACAAACTTGGTCTCTCTCCTCATAATTCCATTTTGGGGGTGGGGTGTTGCATTTTACAGGCTAATGTGATTATGGTTGAAAAGAAGAACTTGACAGGGAAAAATGTGGGAATCTCATGGAAAGGGGTCCTTAATAATTCCACAGAAAGTTCATAGAATTCCGATGGAATGTTCTAATCTTCCTGCTTGGTGAAAGGAAGATCTGCCTACATGCTTGTCTTATAAAATGCTTGGGAATATTATGAATAGAAAAGAAGCTTCCGGAAACTTAAACTTATGTGTGCGTGCACACATTGGGTGCTCTGAGAATTATACTAAGCTCTATACATGTTAAATCCTTTATTTTAAACAAATATGAGGTGGGCATTTGGGGAAACAGATTCACAAAGGAAAAGCAAGATGACTGTATTCGTTCCGTAGCTAGTAGGTGTCAAAATCAAATGTCTGTACACTTTCTACTATGCCACCTGCCATCACTCTGCCAAATGAGTGCCTGGATAATGTTTAGATTCCCTACTCTCACTGATTCCCTCTGAACCCATTCATTTATCCAATGTACACTGGATCACTGGGGACCGACCGCTCTTCCTAGTTTTAGGAATTGTAACTAACCCCCATGGCTAAGGATTAGTAAGCGACCTCTGGCATGCGAGACACAGGAGGCAAGGCTTGTCTCTGGTATCGAATGCTGCCTCAGTTTCCTCCCCTTGCCCCCAAAGCATGGTTGGAAGTCAATGACAGGTAAGAATCCTCGCAGAGAGAGGGGCAACCTAAGCCAGACTCAATCACTTGGGAGGCCATTATGGAAGGACTTGGGGGACTGCAACAAAGAGGGAACAATTGTTCCCTCCATTGAGTTTGTCAACCCTGTCTTAGGTGGTCACTTTTGGATTGAATACTCTCATAAACTATAGAAAAGTTAGAGATTTAACTCAGTGACAACACTGAGATTAATACATGTAGTCACCTCTAATTGGTAGATATTAATAAAAAAAAACAAAACAAGGGTCTTTGGGAAATATGGATTGTAGACTCTGGCTCAAAAAATGGAAAGGTGAGCATAGTATGATAAAAAATTAGTATGATAAAAAAATTTATCAGCATTGGTGTTGAATGTGTTTTATGGCGCCATTTATTTACACTTACTATGCAGTAGGCTTTTACCAGCAAAATTTAATTTTATAATCCTGAGAGGCAGGTGTCATTATCTCTATTTTGGAGATGAGGAAATGAAAATACCCACACATAATAAGTAAGTGGTAAAGGTAAATGAAAATCATTAGTATAAAATGACTCACATATAACATATTCTTTTTTTTTAAAGATTTTATTTATTTATCTTTAGAGGGGAAGGGAAGGAGAGGGAGAGAAACATCAATGTATGGTTGCCTTTCGTGGGTCCCCTGCTGGGAGTTGGCCTGCAGGGAACCGGCCTGCAACCCAGGCATGTGCCCTGACTGAGAATCAAACCGCGGTCGTCTGAGTCGCAGACCCGCGCTCAATCCACTGAGCTACACCAGCCAGGGCACATATAACATATTCTTATTCTAATATTCTTTTTACTATGTCTATAAACCTCGCAATCTTTTCATTTGTCTTCCAATCAAGCTAGTTTTGGAACTTGGATTTTGTTAATAACATGTTTACTGAACACAGAAATATTTTAAACAGCTGGATGGCTGACTGAACTAAGTTATTGTAGTAGTTAAAAGACCATACCCTGGAGACAGACTAAAGAAGTACAAACAGTTTTATTTTTTAACAGCTGTGTGTCTTTGTAAAATTGTATGACATATCTGTACATTAGTTTCCTCATTTGTAAAATAGGGATAATAATATGACCAATCTCATAAAGTGTTTGTGAGGGTTAAGTGTATTAAAACATGAAAAGTGCTTAGGAGACTTTCTTGGAACTATAGAGTAACCTTTGTTTATCATTAGTATTGTGGTTATAATTTTAATAATCCTTAAGAAAAACATGACTATTTTTATGACCCCTCCCTTCCCACAGTAAACATACATGATCAACTCAGCAAGCAGATTGTTTATGCTCTTTGATAGGGTTGGCCTGCTAGCATTTTGGTTACAGAAGAGAAATGGGGATTGGCAGTGGGTATGAACCAAGGTGGAAAAAGATGAATCTAAGCTGACTCTCATGTTTTGGCCAGGCAACTAGGGTACTCAGTGCTGCTTTCACTGAGATAGTGAATATAGAAAGAGAAGGAGATTTCAAATGGAATACAGCTAGATTAGTTGGAAACATATTGAGTTTAAGAAGTGTGTGAGACCCATCAGGGTGTCTCTTGGACCACTTGGGAGTGAGGAGAAGGATGTGGTAATAGAGAGAGCACAAGTCTTAGCTAAGGCTCTGGGTAAAGATGCCATCACTGACTTGATTGCAAAAGGACTTGAATGCAGGTTGTGCTAACCCCAAAGCCCATACTTTTTCTGTGGTGCACAGTGCCATTTCCCAGGACAACAACATTTGCAATAGTTTATGCTGTTTCTTATGCTTGGAATGCACTTTCTCTTCATCACTATGTCTTGAGATCTTAGCTGTTCTTCAAATCTCAGGCCAAGTCCCACATCCTGTACAGTTCCACACATTGTTACAGTCAGCAGTCATCTTTCCTGCCCCCATTCTTCCACTGTGTGTTTTCACTCCTCTAATAAAGCATTTAGAATCATAGAGACCTCAGAGGGTCTTGAAAAGTCACCTAGCCCAAACCCCAATGTTTCATGAACCCCTTCTTTAACACCCTCTATAAGTCATCTTGCAGCCTTTCTTTTGACAATTCTACAAGCAAGGAATTCATGCTTTTGAGAGGCAATTCATTCCAACTAAAGCCAGTTTCAATTACTAGAAAATCCTCCTGTGTCCATGACTCTTTTAACATCTAGCCACTGGAACTGGTTTTATCCACTGGAGTCTACTCCATCTTCACATAATAGCTCTTCAGTTCCTTAAAGACATTTATCATGTACCACATCCTCCCCAGAGCAAAACATCCCAGTTCCTAAAGCTACACTTCAGAGCATGTTTTGTCAGTTTCTTCACTTTCACGTTCCTTTCACTTTTATTTCAAGATACACCAGTTTGTCTATATCCCTCTTTAAATATAATATTCAGAATTCCACCCAATAAAATAGATATGACATAACCACCACCAAAGAGAGCAAAATTTTACCCTTTATTGTTCTGAACATTTTTACTACTTCATAGCATAAGGTTTTATAGGTATTCTCATTGCCCTTATGTATTGACTTATATTGAATTCACAGTAAATTACTTATTATAGTTGCTTTGGATAATGCTTATTTGTTAGTGTTCCTCATTTTAAGTTGATAGGTTTATTCAAAACTATGTGTTATTTATTTCTCTAATCTACTTTGCCCTGCACAGTGCCTTTATGTATCAATAGCTGGAGCTCAATACATGCTGCACCTTCAAACTAACATTGCTTCAAGTGATTTTCTTGTGCGTCTCCTTTAAAAGCTACAACTAAAACAACTGCATCATTTTGTCTCTTTTATTTTTTTAAGATTTTCTTTCTTTCTTTCTTTCTTTCTTTCTTTCTTTCTTTCTTTCTTTCTTTCTTTTCTTTCTTTCTTTCTCTCTCTCTCTCTCTCTCTCTCTTTCTTTTTAGAGAGCAGGGAAGGGAGAGAGAGAGAGAGAGAGAGAGAAACACCAATGTGTGGTTACCTCTTCACACCCCCTATTGGGAACCTGGCCTGCAATTCAGGCATGTGCCCTAACTGTCAAGCAAACCCATGACCCTTTGGTCCTCAGGCTGGCATGCTCAATCCATGGAGCCATATCATCCAGGGCTATTTTGTCTCTTTTATTAATGAAGGTTTTTGTCTGCTTGAATTATTATTTTTTTTAAAAAGATTTTTTGAAACAATGTTCTACTAAAGAAGTTGAACTTTAAATATGAGATAAGAACACTGAGTGGAAAGAAGACTGAATTTTCTCCATGACAGAATGAAATTTATGCTTCTGCTTCTTCAGAAATGTGTTTGAACTCAGCTTTGCTCTCTCCAAGCCTCTAAGAACCTTGTCTCTGCATTTTTCTATAATTAGTTTCTAAGTCATCTGAGACTATGCTCTTCTCATCTGTCTTCCTGGCAAGACTTTCTAAATACAGTACTGAGAATTAATGCAAAGGAACCCAATTCTGGTTTTCTAAAAGTAGAAAGATTAGTTATTCATGAGGAACACTGATGTCATAATTTAGGGTGGGTAGAATTTCAAGTGAAAGGAACACATCTAAGTAACTCAAGAGTTTTTAAAGATGATTTTAACTGGTCACTTGCATCTAATTGACAGGTGAAGACTATGACTCTGTCTGCAGTCAAGAAACCTAGAATCTCCATGTTAAAAATATCACAGTAGGCTCTTTAATCCAATATTAAAATAAAAACATCTTAAACCACAGTGAGATAGTCCGTAAGAACTGGCAGCACTTAGGACTGCATTAGACAAGTGATGTTTTTCATCTCTTCTACTTCTAGAATTGAGCTTTCTCTTAGCTGTTCTGAGTTTAGCCCCTCAGCCTGGCGGTGCCACCAGAATAAATTATTCCCATTTCTTCTGTTGTACTCTACTTCATGTACAGTCTTCCTGGAGACAAATCATTTTTAATTACAATGAATATACATCTTTTTCAGGCTAAACTGGTTAGAGCCTTCACACATTACATCAAGATATGCAAAAATAACCTCCTCATTATTTTTAAGGGTAGACTCAGTGAGACCAAAAGTGTGGCCTGTGGGAAGAGATAGACATTAGAGTACTGTAATCTTAAGACCAGACCAGCTCCTCTTCAGCCACCATAAGTTAGTGCACAATCTAAATTAAAATCTAGTGTTCACAATGCAATCTTCCTAGTTCCTAGAAACATTGATTCTCAGAAGCACTTCCTCTATAGAAATTCTAGAATCCTCACCAAACAGAGGCTTTTGATTCATTTACAGATATCTAAATCACTTTCATTAATGTTACAAGGTTAGTTGACATTAGAATCAGGTATTGATATGATTGGAGTTCTCACTTAAGAGTAGATCAAGGCCAGTTACTTCACTGACAACTTTTGGTCCTTCTGTATCATCTTTTCTAAAATGTTCTCCATTTACTGTGTTCCAGGTTGTCTCTATAATGCAGAAGAAGTGATCTGACTGTAGCGGCTGTGAATGCCTCTGCTGTTTCAAAGATGAGAGGAAATTAATCATTTCTTCAACATCCATTATTCCATTGTATGAGTATATGAATCTTGCTATTGGCTAATTCTTTACATACACTATCTTAATTCTTTAGAGATAATTTTCCTTCTGAATGAACATAAACCCACACATTCCTAAAAATGTGGTCACAAGGATGAAATCACAAGTCTTTTATTTAAATGCAAAAGATTACTCTATCCAGCAAAGCTGTCATTTAGAATGGGAGGGCAGATAAAGTGCTTCCCAGATACAGTCAAGTTAAAGGAGTTCATCATCACCAAACCTTTATTATATGAAATGTTAAAGATAAGAAGATAAAAAATATGAAGAGTAAAATGACAACAAACTCACAACTATCAACAACTCAACCTAAAGAATACAAAAACAAACTAAGCAAACAAATACAACAGGAACAGAATCACNACACATTCCTAAAAATGTGGTCACAAGGATGAAATCACAAGTCTTTTATTTAAATGCAAAAGATTACTCTATCCAGCAAAGCTGTCATTTAGAATGGGAGGGCAGATAAAGTGCTTCCCAGATACAGTCAAGTTAAAGGAGTTCATCATCACCAAACCTTTATTATGAAATGTTAAAGATAAGAAGATAAAAAATATGAAGAGTAAAATGACAACAAACTCACAACTATCAACAACTCAACCTAAAGAATACAAAAACAAAGTAAGCAAACAAATAGAACAGGAACAGAATCACAGAAATTCAGATCACATGGAGGGTTATCATCGGGGAGGGGAAGGGGGAGAAAGGGGGAAAAGGTAGAGGGAATAAGTAGTATAAATGGTAGGTAGAAAATAGACAGTGGGAGGTTATGAATCATATAGGAAATGGAGAAGCCAAAGAACTTATATGTACCACCCATAGACATGAACTAAAGGAGGGGGAATGCAAGTGGGAGGCAGTGTGTAGGGCAGAGGGGAATAAAGGGGAGAAGAAAATAGGAGAACTGAAATAGCATAATCAATAAAATACATTTTAAAAAAGAATGAATAGTTATTTACTTATCACACCTCAATAGTAACTATACCAAAACCCCTTGCTTTGAGAACATTATGGGCCAAAGGAAGGAATAGAGAAAATTTCCTCATTGAGTAAAAGCAAAGATGAATAGTGATGGCATTGTGCTTATTAAATAATTTAGCAAATACTGTGTATGTATGTTCCAGGTGTGGCATGAGGTGTTGAGGTATAGTAGTTTAAAAGAAACTTGGTCTTTGGGCTCATGGAACTAATGACAAACTATAAAAAATGACCATTAAACAAAAAAGAAATAAAAACAGAATTATCTAGTTTTCAATCTGGCTTTGCCTCCAGCTACCTTGAGCATGTTTTTTAGTTTCTCTGGGATTCAACTATCCCACCTATTAAATGAATAAGTTGGATAATACCAATTCTTTATTAATTTGAAATTCTTTGATTATTTTTTGCCTTGAGAAAATCATTTTCATCTCCCTCATATTAGATACCTTCCAATTCTTTGACTTGGTTATTTTCATGAGGTCTGTGTTGAAGTATCTTCCTAATGACAGGTGATGAACAGTACAGATCTTATTTATTACTCTTTTAAGAATCTCTGAAAGGTAGTTTTAGAATTTGGCTGGCAATTAGACTACCTCTTGCTCCATCCATTCCTATAACTTCCCACTATTTTTATCCAGCATTATATTTTAGTGTTATTTATGACTCTTAATTTTGATTAAATAAATATAGCCTTTATCCAGCCAATCAAGAATAATTTTGAGTACAAAATGTTTTTGAGATATAATACTATACATTCCTATTATATTATCTGACAAGATTCTGTAGGTATAGTAAAAATTATAGGAAGGTAGGTATAATAATTTTATTATACCTACAGAATCTTGACTCTTCTGCTTTGCAATCTTATGAGGTATCATAAATATTTTTATAGAATTTCCTTAATAAGTGTTCTGTTTCCTTTCAGTTACTAACTAATTCAAATATACATTATAGTGGATAGAATAATTTTTTATACTTTTCAAATTCTTTTTTTAAATCCATTTATATTTTCTGTCTCCATTCCTCTCTCTCTCTGCTTTCAATTTCCTCTCTTAGACCCACAATTCTTAAAAACAATAGTCTGTAGTTTAGTGACTTCATTATGTGCTCACCTTTGAACTCCAGGATGCAAATTTTCAAGTCACCAGGATTTATTCAGGTGTTCCAAGCATTTTTACCTACCTTATATTAATAGCTATTTTTACAAGGTCTTCATTACTTCCTAATTCTGCAAATTCCATTTCCTTATTTATCTTGCCAAAGACAGAGTTGAAAAAGGAGTTCATTATCTCAACTGTTTTAGAGTCATTATTAATTTCACTTCTCTCCTTATTTGTTAATGGTTCTACATATGTTCAAATATTTCTTTTCTGTGGTACAGTTGTAAAACACCTTCTTACTCCCTTTAATGTATTTGGCCAGCATTAACTCATTATCCCTTTTGGCTATCCTTCTAATTCTATTTTTGGGAGTCCTGAGAGATTTTGTACCCTTTGGGGGAAAAGGTAGGGCCAGGGGCAGATCCACGTCTTTGGGTCAACCTTACAGGAAGAGATGAAAAGTATAAATGTATTTTTTCAGGACTAAGCTAGAAGACAATCGTGAAAAATAATGATTTTCTCAGTTAACTGCCTGACATGCTTCTATAATCCTTTATTCCTGCATTTTTTGGTGTGGGGGGGGTTACATTCTCTTTGGTAATTTCTTCATATACTAACAAATTTCTAATTTATAGGGTTATCAGGTTTAACAATAAAATACAAGATGTTTACTTAAATTTAAATTCCATGCAATATTGGGAATATGATGCTAAAATTAGTTGTTGTTTATCTGAAATTTAAATTTAATCAGGCATCTGGTATCTGGTAACCTTAGTAATATTATTTTCTACAAATAAAAAAATAATTTGGTCTCTTCTTTAGAATTGTCAAAAAAATTTAATATATTGGTAGTTTAGAAGCATTCCTGCAGCCTAATAAATTGTCACTGGTAATATGCAAAACTTCAGAATTGTCAAATTTGGGGAAACCTTTTCTTTTATATATGGGCTGTAATGTTTTGAAGAATTTCTCCAAAGACAGCTTCTAGCTCTGTTTGTGTTAACCATCCTTTTTCTCTTTCCCCAGCTACATGTTTCTGGTGCTGACACCGTGGGATATATTCATAAAGCATAAACTTTGGTCTTGTGACTATGAACTTCATTAACATATCCCACTGAATTCAAACCAAAGGAATCTCCAGTTTATTTTCCTCTTAGTCTGACCCCTAAAAATGCATGGTCCTCTTAGTGCCACTTGACTCAAGAGGATGATGCAGTGTAAAGAGCCACTGGTTTTGACTTATTGCAGTTAAAAGAACTTAGGTTTGTGCCCTGGCCAGTGTGGGCTCAGTGGGTTGGAGTGTCCACCCACAGCTGAAAAATTGTGGGTTCTGTTCAGTCAGGGCACACGGCTAGGTTGCACGTTTGCTCCCTGGTCATGCAATCCCGTCTGGGTGCTTATGGAAGGCAACCAATCAATGCTTCTTTTTCACATCAATGTTTCTCGATCTTCTCTCTCTGAATCAATAAAAAATGTCCTCAGGTAAGAAAAATAAAATAAAATAAAATAAAATCTGAAGTTAGAGGGGTTGTGGAGAAAAGGGAACCCCAGTGCACTGTTGGTGGGATTGCAGACTGGTACAACCAGCATGGAAAACAGTATGGAATTTTCTCCAAAAACTGGAAGTGGATCTGTCTTTTGTCCCAGCAAGTCCACTGCTAGGATTATATTCTAAGAACCCTGAAACACCAACCCAGAAGAACCTATGCACCCCAATGTCCATAGCAGCACAATTTACAATAGTCAAGTTCTGGAAGCAACCTAAGTGCCCCTTAGCAAATGAGTGAATCCAAAAACTTTGGTACATTTACACAATGGAGTTCCTTGCAGCAGAAAGAAAGGAGGAGCTCCTACCCTTTGCAACATCATGGATGGAACTGAAAAGCATTATGCTGAGTGAAATAAGCCAGGTGGTGAAAGAAAAATAGCATATGATCTCACCTTTGACAGGAATCTAATCAACAAAACAAACAAGCAAGCAAAACATAACCAAAGACACTGAAATAGAGAACAGGCTGACAGTGACCAGAGAGAAGAGGGGAGAGAATTTCAGGGGAAGAGGGGAAGGGTTTGCAGGGACAAGTATAAAGGACACATAGACAATAACAAGGGGGAGGGTTGGAAATGGGAGAGAGGTGGAGAGGGTTGGGGAGGTGGTCTGGGATGGGGGCAAAAGGCAGAAAACTGTACTTGAACAATTAAAAGAAAAAGAAAAAGAAAAAAATTTAAATCTTAGGTTTGTAAATGTAATAAAACATATGATTAGAAGAACAGATAGTTCAATCTAGCCTTTGAGTCTTGGAGAGGGACTTGAGAGATAGGCCTTCAAGTTTAAACTTTATTGAATTCATGCTAAATCTGCTTTTGGCAGTGGTGTGTGTGTGTGTGTGTGTGTCAGGGGAGGGAGTCCTATTGTCTTAATTTGTCATTCTCAGTGTAGTATGTTTTCATTTCTTATGTGCTCATCTCTTCTTTCTCCTCCTCCTCCTTCTCCTTTTTCTTCTCTCTCTTTCCTCTCTCCCTTTCATTCTCAAGCTCTCTCCTCTCCCCAACTGCCTTTTGAAACAATACCTTGATCATATCTAAGAATGTAATATTACTTTTTCAGGTCAAGAATCAACTAAACCTCACTGATGTTATCTTGGAAAATCTTCAGACTTTTTCACCACTTTTGGATTTTAATATATTCTCTTAATGTTTTTAATGCACTAGACTTTTAACTCTCCAAACTGTAATTCTTTGGAACCTGAAACTCTCCTAACACTGTGACCTTCTATGCTGAATGCAGGTTTCTCTTTCTCAGGAATATTAAGCTTCCTTAATAGTTTTAAATTTTCAGTGGGTTTGTTTTAGTCAGGAAGACTCTATCTCAGTGGAGTCCTCTTAGATAGGCTTTCTACTTATGCTGGGTGTGACCCAGATCCATGCATATCTTTAGGGTCAGCTGTACAATAAATGTTATCTTAGTTCCTAATCTCCTAGACTGTGGAACTGAGATTTCTGCATACAGTAAAGTCTTTAGTGTTGGTTTCTAAGTTACAAATTTGTGTGAGAACTTCTTGCCTTTATAATTAGGACTCCACAGTACATACTTCACTGCCTCAGGCATCTATTTATTTCTTCTTACTCTGTTCCCTATCTTTATTGTTGCTTATCATATGCATTCCAAAATTCCATTGTGAACACACTGTCTAAAAAAATGAAAACTGACATCACTATCAGTTTTCTTTTTTTCAGTCAGTTAAATGATTAGAATAGATGACCCACTTAGTTGGAAGAGCTGATAAAGTATATGAAATTGGTTTGAATGAAAGTAAAAGTTGAATTGATTCTAAAACCTCTACTCTACTACCATTAATAATAGCTATTACTTATTTAATTTAATCCCCACAACAACCTAGAGAAGTAGAAATTATTATCTGCATTTTATTCACAAGGAAATAGACTGAGTTGACTCAAAGTCATTCATGTAAACAGTAGATGGTAGAGAGGACTTCAAATTCAGGGCTGTCTGATTTTAAAATCTATGCACCCTGGCTGATGTAGCTCAGTGGATTGAGCACGAGCCTGTGAAGCAAAGGGTCACTGGTTCAATTCCCAGTCAGGGCACATGCCTGGGTTGCAAGCCAGGTCCCCAGTAGGGGAAATATGAGAGGCAACCACACAATGATGTTTCTCTCCCTTTCTTTCTCCTTCCCTTACCCTCTCTCTAAAAATAAATAAATAAAATATTTTTAAAAAAATCTATGCTTTAATCACTGAGAATACTACAAATGTAACAGGTTTTCCAGAAGGACTGATAATTTCAAACCTGGAAAATATTCAATTTAGATAGCTGCAAACAATTTCTGTCTTCTAGGAAGGAAACTGGCTCTGGACTTGGTGCAGATTTTTTTCTTCTAATGGTCATCACTCTGGTGGGTACTTCAGAATTTAAAGGTAGGAGGCAAATAACTACCAAACTGATCTTTAAATCATGGAGGGTGCCTAACTGCAGTTTATGGGACTAAGCCAGTAAGAGTTCTGTTTAGCAACGTAAATTGGGGATTTCAGGAAATCAATTTTGAATAGGTAAAAAAAATCCCCTTTTGGGTCCCTAAATTTTTTTAATTTACTAAATTTATTGGTGTAACATTGGTTCGTAAAATTATACAGGTTTCAGGTGTACAATATTCTATAATACATCACCTGTATATTGTACTGTGTATTTAGCACCCTAAGTTAAGTTTCCTTCCATCACCATTTAGCCTTCCTTTACTCTCCTCTAACTCCATCATCCCCCTTTCCCTCTAGTAAACGCCATACTGTTGTCTGTGTCTATGAGTTTGTTTATTTGTTTATTTGTTTGCTTATTCCCTTCAAGTTTTTCACCAAGCACCCCAATCCCTTTCCTCTATGACTCTAAGTTGTTATTTAGCCCAAATCCCTTGCTTCTGTTTGTCCGTTGTGCTTTCCTTCTCCTTCTTGGAATAGCACCTCCTTACCTTTGTCCTCATTAATCACTGTATTTGTATCTGATGAAGCTACTTATACCCTCTCAACTGTGATTGGCCAGGGGTATCAAATGACCAATGGTACGTCAGGGTCCTTTTTTCTCTCTCCTTTGGTTGCTAAGATGGGAAGTGATGCAAACTGGTCTAGAGTTGTCTGTAGTCAGGGCCCCTTCAACCTTCTGCTTGTTACATGGAAGAATTCTTTCTCAAGTAAGAAAGAAGCATAACATGGAAGTGGAGAAACATGGAATCCAGATGGGCGAGTGTGTGGCATCCTCAGGGATTCCAGTACTTTCTAGTTATATTAGCCAAGTAATTCCCTCTTTGGAGTATTTTTTATTTGTTTGTTTATTTGTTCACAAGACCCTGGAAGACAAGACCAAACCAACAGGAAAATCATACGAATCTGAGTTCTTTACTTCATGATAGAGGAAATAATGCAAAAAGTTATGGACTGAGCATAAGACAGTGCAAACTGGACTGGGCTCTGCATATTGAAAATGTCAACAATTTAAGACCCAGCAAGCTAGGCTTTAGGATAGTTACTCTGTTTTAATCGTGTGCCTCTAATGCCAAACCTCAACTTGTACATAGAGGTTTCCTCCTGAAGGAATGTATCTGCAAATTGTCAGTCATCTTGGGAATAGGCTAGCCCCAGGACAAGACATAATAAGGTTTTGGACTAATGGAGGGAAAGGCTCCAGAAGGTTTTTCTCCTATCACTGAAGCTGAGGGGATGGGAGTTCAGATTGGCTAGATTCTGAGGCCAGAAGAAGCTTGGAGCATGCTCAGCCCTTGGAGGGTTGGAGGTTTCCTCCTGGTGAAAGACCACAGTCCTAGCTGGAGATTTTGCTATGGGATGTCAATGTTGTCATCAGCAGAGGTCAGTACACCAGGATCTCATGATGTTCATCAGCAGCAGAGGCAACCACTGATGGTGTGGAAGCCAGAATGAAAGAATGTGAAGGATCAGAGTTCCTGATATACCCTTCTGGGAAACTTTTGCAGGGGATATTTTGAGGGGAAATATTTTCTGGAAATGAGGCAAGTAGAGACTCGAGGAGAAACTAAATATGAGTTTATTTTGTATGCATTTACTATCAAGGACAGGAACATTTAGGTTTTATATAGATGTGGTCTTCAATAACTAATTCCTGATGGTTGTCACTAATTGGATTTTCAGAAACCTGCCAGCAGGGAGTTCTCTACTAAGAAGAGAGCTTGGTTTTGTTCCGTTGTACCAAACCTCCATTAAACAGACTGGTCCGAGAAAATCGTGCTAGAAAATTACTGGTGTTAAGACCATGTCTTCTTGATTGCTGCTGTCATTATAGGCTATAGTTTATGTACTTTAATTAAAATGGAGATGGTGTTCTTTAAATTTGAACTCTGAGTTGGTTCATGTAGCTGGCATTTTTTAAAGAACATAAATAAAACTGACATTTTCGTTCTTAGTATATCTAGTCTAGATTACATTTCCCAATCAGCTCTTTGACAAAAACTAGATCTCATTGGCACACTAATTCTTCACATATAACAGTGATTATCATGTAGTGTTTGAGTACTACTTTAATATTTACAAAGAGTTTGAAAGTCCTTTATCTTTTTTGTTCATCAATAGGGCAGGAAGGCCTATAGGGCAAGGATTATTATTATTCTCAGTGTGCAAATGACACAGTTAGGTTTAATAAAGTGAAACGTCTTGGCTAAGTTCATAGAGATAGTAAACAGTGTTTTCCATGTCTTTTGAATAGGGATTCTACTCTCTTTCCATTAATCTCTCATATTTCCTACCTAAACTTCTTTGGTGGCACTTAGTCCTTATATTATGTTGAAAGTCTCATTCTACCAAGGTTAGGCAGCCCTCAGGCAGTACAAGACATTCTCCTTGGATTCCATATATTCTCATTAGAGAGAGAGTGGAAATGAGAGAAGAGCCCTGAGTCAGGAGTGGGTGGATCTTGGTTCTACTCACCTTCTGTCACCTGAAGAGGACAATTTTTCTCCTTGAGAATTAATTTCCCCATATATAAAATAAAAATGTTCCACTAAATTATATTTAATATTTTTGTAGCCAATGAACATAACATTCTTCTGATTGTGAACTAGTATGTATGTCTTTTATCTATCTCTAAGTTTTACTCTGTGCTGTTTATTTGTATTAAATAATTTTACCTTATTTCTACTTTCTATTTTTGAAGCAATGGGGTTGGATCTAGTAGAAATACCTCTAATTACCTTCACAAAATCTTTGGATAGGTTTGGGTTTCAAAAATATTCCAGAGAAATCTAGTTATACATGACCTAGCATCCTTGCATTCCTATGATAAGCAATGATTTTATAGAATTTTGGATTCCATTGCACCATATTTTGAAATTTGTAAGGGATTTAGAGAAATTTACACTCCATGAGTTATGTCTTATTCATTAAAATCATGCATCACCACAAGTTATGTGACCACCCAACAGTAATTCCTCTGTGAAAGAACCTTGTGAAAACAAAATTCACGACCCTCTCTGAGGTTAAGCAAACTCATATAATAGTTTTTGCCACCAAAACAGAGAAGTGGATATTATGGACTTAATGAGTCACTGTAAAATTTATATTTTAAAGCCCTAACATACAGTATCTCAGATGTGACCATGTATATTTACAAATAAGGCCTTTAAAGATGTTACTAGATTAAAATGAGGCTGACGGGGTGGACTCTAATCCAATCCAACCAATGCTCCTATAAGAAGGGGAGATGAGGACATAGGATACGTAAGAGGGAGAAACACTCGCTAAGTAAAGGCCACGTGGAGAGGAAGCAAATGGTGGCAGTTTGTAAGTCTAGGAGGAAGACCTCTGAGGAAATCAAACTTGCTGATACTGGTGCAGGACTGCTGGCTTCCAGAACCATATGAAAATAAATTTCTGTTGTACAAGCTTCCTAGTTTGAAGTATTTTGCTTTGGCAGTCTCAGCAGACTAATACACTGGCCTTACACAAACTTTTATGGAGTCAGTGAAGGACTTTATTCATACCCACCTGAATGAATATGAATTCACTGTAACCTAGAAGTATCATGGAGTACATGACTTGCTATCCCAGATTACTAGGCAACCCTGGATTTTCCTTTCTCATCCCCACCCTCCTCCATCTTGTACTCAATGGCTTCTCCTCAACTTTTACCATCATCAGAACAATTAATGATGTGAGATGGTCTTTTGTATTTATTTATTAACAGGTTATACTTCAGTTTTTTTATTTTGATTTTCATTCAAGAAATATTTATCAGGCATCCATTATATATCAGATGGTAGAGATACATCAGAGAATGAATCATATAAATGTCCCTATATGTGTGGAATTCTCATTCTAGAAATGGGAGAGACAAAAAAAACAAATCCATAAACTATCTCAGTATTAAGACAGTGATAACTACAGGGGAAAATACCAGTAGTGAGTCCTCTGGAGGCCAGAAGGTAGCATGAACAAGATTGCTTATATGTGACATCAAGGTATCTGTTTGGTAAAATAATAAGTGTCAATAAGCAATGAAGGAGAAATTTGGGGTGAGAAGGCCTTAGAAATTTGATCTAAGGCCCATTATAATGCTGGCCTTGAAGGAGAGCCTGATTAAGTATTTTGTAGAATAAGTTGGTAGAGGGAGGTAGAATTTTTCACAATGACCCATGTTTTCCCAGGGAAAATGGCCAAAAACTAGGATACCAAGGCTCACAGTGTTTTATTGCTAGCATTGAATGAGTTGAAATTTTTTTATTCTGATGACATTTTAGACATGGGATCCCGAGCCTGAATTAGCTACATAAATAGAGGTGGAGACTTCATGACACTCCAGCCAAAATCCTAACTGAGCAAGTCAGTCCCTTCTTATCTCCCTTTAAGTTGGCCCCCCATCAGGGTCTTTTTCTGTGTTTGCTAAGTATGTGGTTGATATTTTCAGAGAAGTTACTACCACTGAGGACCCAGCATTTAATAAATTTCTTTTGGCAGTTATTATTTCTGCATTGTAAAATTACAGGTGATGATTTTTTTCTTTTTCGTACCTGATTGTGTACATTTTCTACCATAAAATCAGAAGCTACCTATATAAAAAGGGAAAGTTTAAATATATAATATAGATTTGATGAATAAATTATAGCCCCAGAAACTGAGACATTGTTAACAATCACCCACAATTCTATCATTATGATCCACTATTTAAATTTTTTTCATTTTTTTTCAATCCTTGTCAAAATGCATACTTATTGTAAAAGGGTTTCAAGGAGTATAGCACAGATGTCTCGATTAATCCTTACAATAACCTTGTGAGTCCCCTGTTATACAGATAAAGAAATGAGGCTCAAAGCATTTGGCTAACTTACCTAAGATTGCACAGCCATAGAGTGTTGGAATGTGATTTGAACCCAGCAGTCAGTTTCAGCCCTCTATGTCACCCCTACCTCATGAACCCTGGCATGCAAGGACTTTAGCATGAACAACTTTAAGACAGACAATCAGACCCCAGGATTTTGTAATATTAAGACTTTTAAACAAAAGTGACAAAAAACAGTTCCTAAATTGGCAAGAGAGTTTTTTGGAGGTGGGACAGGGTTGACATGTCCATGTACAAACTTGAGACCCTGGTTGATTGCCCCCAAGATGATACTTATGGCTCCACAATGGAATGGTGCTGTTCAAATGGCTTCCACACTGGCCTTTTCATAACTTCTTACAGAGTTTTAGAGACCCTATTTTGACAAAATCTTACGATTGTGTGTTCTATGCCTATCTTCCCAACCACACTGTCAGCCATGGAGACCTTTGTGTTCCTGGATTCTAGCACAGTGTTTTCCATATAATACACAATCAATAACAATGTATTGGATGAAGAATGTATTAAATGAGAGAAGGAACTCTAAGGAATGGAAGTCTTTGAGGAAGCCACCTCCCACCTCCATGAGAACATCATTGGGGATTCCCAAAGGGTAAAATCGGTGTTGATGTACTGGGGAGTAAGCATTCACTGATTGTAGTTGGGCCAGATGAATTGTGGTTTCCATTAGCACAGAAACTGTACTCATAGGCTTCTCTCCTCGAGGCACAGAGCAGCCCACATAGCAATGACAGGAAAACTTGAACACAGTCTGGGCCCTGTCAGGAAAGGAGATAAAAACTGGGCTTTGAGCCACCTCAATAGTTTTTGCAGGTAGAAATGTACACAGGCTGCCATTTGTTTAAATCTGTATCAGTATTTATACCTTTTTTTTCTTTCCATCTGCTCCTGTGGTCTTGGAAATTAAATATAATTCATAGGGTTTACAGTTTTAACCTACTTATAGTTAAATGCCTGACATTGGCTTTGTAATTTTTCAGAATAGTATTTAATGGCATGTGTGTTTACAACATGCCATTAAATACTATTCATACTCACACCTTTTTATTCATTTCATAGCTACATGTTTGTCTATGTCTTATATTATTTCTACCAGTGGGAATTAGAGCACTTTCTTCCTAAAAGTGATCTTTCAGATCATCTGATCCAACTCTCATTTTGCAGAAGCAGAAGCGTACATTTAGGGAGTTTAGTGCACTCATGTGTTTGGAAAATTTGCATCAAGGGATGAAGATGAACCGATGACTGTGTTATAATTCAATGTTCTTTCCATTCTGCAACTGTGCTGCCCAGATCACTGGGGGAATGTTCACAAGAATATTTCTTGGTGCCACAGACAGCAATGTCTCAGGCTCTATTTACACCCTCAATTCTTTTGGAAAACAAACAAAATACAAAAACAAAATTATGTTTATTAACTTTTCATTGCCAACTACTAACACTGCACATCGCAATGTGGAAAGAAGGATGGAGAAAGGATGGGATCCTCTTGAAACTAAAACTGTTTTGTTAACATAACATTAGTGTGTGCTTTGGAATATCAAACACATTCAGAAAGAATAATATTCTTTCTTTCTATTGATATGTTAAAATAGAACATTGGTTTCTAAGAGATAACTATTATAGATTAGGAAACAGAGAAATTATTTTTTTCAGGTACTTTTAAGGCAATATCACTTTGATAGGCTAAAAGTCTATTTAATTTTATTTCATTAAAAACAATTTATTACCTTATGTTACCTCCTAGTTTTTAATATATTTCCTTTAGTGTTAAGATATAGTCCAAGTGCCTAGAGTATCACCTGGTATATAATAAGCATTCCATAAATGTTTCTTTTTAACAAAAATGTGGAATATTTGTTAAATATTTTAAAATGACTTGCTGAAGGTCTACATAGTGTAAGAGGCTAATTGTGAAATTTGGTTTTTATTATGATATTGAAAAGTCAAGTTTTTATAATCTTTAATTTCAAGGATTTTGTCTTTAAAAATTCCATTCTGAACAGCATCACTTTTCTTATCACGTAGATTTTCATTTGTACTGATAGTACATAGTTAGTATATAAAGCACTCTGTGTTTGGACTTCACGCAGCTCTGTGTGTGCATTTAAGTAAACATGTGAGAAAGACTTTCTATTTAAATAGTTGAGAAACCACATTTAGAATTAACTTTATCTCCAAACACTTGGTTTCAAAAGCTAGTCATGAAACATTGGCATTGGGGAAAAAGGAAATAGAGAGTGATTTATTTCCTTAACTAGATTTCATTAAATGTGACTGTTTACTTGCCTTTTCCATTTGTGATAGATTGACTTTTTTGTTGTCATTAATGGACTCATTTAGATTTTTTCCCCTATAGACCTTTAGCTAAATTTTTTAAATCTTGAATTTGTTGTAAAATATTTTCTTTTTATAAAGATAAAGTGACTGGGAATGTATTTCATGAGAAGGGATGTGAGTTCAAAAGTTAAATGTAAGGTCAGAAGAAACCACTGGGTGGACTTGAAGAATAAACACACACATGAATAAATATATCTATATCTCAACTTTTGTTTAAAAAGAAAGAAAATCTTACATTGTTGTCAACCTTTATTCTCTTTAAGTACTTTCATACCTTATCTTATTTGACCTTTATACCAACTCAGAAAGAAATGTAGAATGAGTATTATTATCTCCATTTTATTTCAGACAAGGAAAAAGACCTCTATGGTGTGATTAGAGGAACTCCTTGTGCTCATTGAATCAGGACCAAACTCAAGATCTATGACTGCCTCTCTGCAGCTCTGTCCACAACACCCGCCATTCCCTGTGGTGTCTGAATGGCCAGACCTCTCTTGCCTCCTTTCTCTAAAGCATGAGTGGTTGACCCCTTACATCAGGTGAATAGGGCTTTGCAGCATGACTTGCATTCAGAAACAACAGAGATCTGTTCCTTCCCTTTCATTTCTCCTCATTAAATTAGCCCTAGAGGAGGAAATAAAAGACCTTTTCACCTGGCTGGTGTAGCTCAGTGGATTGAGCATGGGCCTGCAAACCACAGGATCGTGGTTCGATTCCCAGTCAGGGCACATGCCTGGGTTCCAGGCCAGTTCCTGGTTCCCGGTTCCCAGCAGGGGACTCACAAGAGGCAACCATACATTGATATTTCTCTCTCTCTCTCTCCTTCCCTTCCCCTCTAAGGTAAATACATAAAATCTTTAAAAAAAAAAGACCTTTTCATGAATAGTAACATTGGATGAATATCCCAATTACATTGTATCACCCAAATTAGACAAAGAAGAACAGACCTTGGTCTTAATAGACTCTGTGAAAATATGTATTAGAGAATACAATATTTTTTATCTTAAACATGAAAACAATATCTAGGAAATAGCTGCCACTTCAAGCTAGAGACAGTAGAGACACAGTTGTACTGGTTGAACTAGAACTAGAATGCTGTCATCACAAGTGTGCTCTCTTACAGGCCCTCATTCCTTACTCCCCTTACTTGACACACACTACAACACATAACCCCACACACACTGGTAGTGTGTGTTATCTGAGGGGCTGCATACAGATTTGGTGAGAAATGGTGGCAGACACTGCAAGAGTTATTTACCTACATCCCTAATAAACATTAGCTGCAGATGACTTGATTGGAATTTATGTAGCTATTTATCCTATGAGAGCCACAGTGCCTGACAAAAGGGAACCTGCCAAGGGATTTCATGGGGGTGTTCCCCAGAGTTCCCTAGGCCCTGACATCATAGAAGTAAGCAATCTGCAGAGGGCCATGACCATGGACACTTACAACTTGTGTCCTTCCTGCTCGTCACAAGGCTTGAAACCATCAATGGGATATAAAGAGTGTTGTGATTCCAGATGTTATGTTGAACTTGCATTGATCCCCCAATACTCCTCATCTTTGTGATAACAAGCATGGTTTAATACAATGGCTGGCTGGACCAAAGGGTACAGCCTATGACCATAGAACAGCATGGAGTTAAGTAGATTTTGCTCAGGGTGTTCACTTTCTCAGCAAGTACAGTTGTATTACTGTGAACTTTCTGGCTGAAAGTAACAGAAACAAAGATTCATATAAAAGTACTGTGGTACAATGAATAGTGAAAGAACCCAGATGACAGGAAAGGCCATTGAAAATCATCTTTCTACTTCATTTTTACCTTTCTTTATGGGTATAAAGGTCTAGGTCTGGGTATAAAGGTCTAGGTCTAGTAGTCCTATCTTTCTCTCTGTCTTTTTGCAGATGATTTTTTTTTATTTTCAATGCACTTGAGAGGTAAACAATTTTTTTCTGTAAAATTCTCACATTTACATGAGCTCAAACCACCTGCCTATATTTCAAGCACACACCATCCTTCTAGGAGGGAGAATATCATCTGTTCAGCATAGGTCATGTCCCCAACTCTGGCCCAGACAATATTGAGGACAGAGTTATGCACCTTAAAGATAATGGCAACTGAAGACATTTCATGTTGGTCAGGCAGGCAATTTGTAGGGAAGATAGATATCCACTATACTCCTTTGAAATTATCACCCAAAAGTTGGTCCTCCAAGAGTGCTATTGAAACAGTAATGACAAAAAATTCACATTTATGTGGTGCTGTACAATGAAATGCTTTTGTAATAACTTGTTATGCTAGTTTAGTGATAATGGAGAAAAGGTTTTTTTGGTGAGTGAGAGTATAAAATTTATTCATAAATATCTCTAAATACTAACACACATATTTTTTAAAAAGCATCTCTTTAATTTGAGTTTGTATTGTAGTTTAATGAATTATTCTAATATTTACCTCTGTGTATGTGTGTGTATGAATATAAAGAGAGATGCAATGAAAAACAAAGCAATAAAAACAAAGAAAACCATCTCTAATATCTTCCCAGAAAAGACAGTACATTGAAAAGCGAACTTGAAGAATAAAATAAAATATGATAAAATATAAGTGATATAGCCTAAAATTACAAAGATTCATGGGTAAATAGTGCTGGAGATTTGGGAACTGATGCTTTACTTCACTAACCTAAAGTGGACTTGAACTCTGAAGCTACCCAAGAAAGGGATCCTGCTAAGTGCATGACTCAGGGATTCCAGAGCATGTAAAGAACCAAGCTAAAGACCAAAGAAAGGACTAGAAAGACTCAGAAAAAAAAAACACAAGAAAATATCAGAACTCAGGGGATGAGAACCCGGCAGGTGTCACCCATCAGGATGGAGGCTGATCTGAGAAGCTGGGAAAAGCTGATCAGGCATTTCCTGAGCTCAGAGACCAGGAGACACTGGCCAGGATGGTGGATCAGGTGCCCAACAGGGGTGAAATTCACCTTTGAAGACAATGGAAATGAGACTGAAGTTCAAAAATGCAAAATATCCATTCTCTTTTTCAAAGACAAAGGCACAAAGTACAGCCCAGCCTTAAGGTGTGGCTCTGAAAGGAAAGGCTGTGCCAGGAAGATGGAGTGACTTCAGGAAATTCTTAGAAGGGTCTACCACTGCTTAACCCTGTGTTACATAGCTCGCATCATGTAAGAGTCTGTACTTGAAGACTGTGTTGAATTTTCAGTTTCTCCTCTGAAATTTGCACCCATGATAGTTGAATACTTCTTGTGTGGCACTGAGCTGGGCCTGATGGTGGCTCTACAGCTGCCCTGTCCAATGCCACTAGTCACACATACTTACTTTAATCTAAACTTAAATAAATTAAAATCGGATACTTAAAATTCAGCTCCTCAGTCACACTAGCCATACATCAAGTGCTTAATAGCCACATGAGATCACCTATTGTACAGCACATATATACATCAAACATTTTGATCATCACAGAAAATCCAGTTGGACAGTACTGCTTTTGAGAAAAAAAGATCAAGAGAGGCTCTGAATCCCAAGTTACCATCTGAGAGGGGATAAGCCTTCTGTGGATTTCTGGGAGGATTCTCAAGTTAAAGGAATCCTGCAGGAAAAAGGATCCCTCCCTTGGTTTTAGAACTGCCAGTTTGTCACATCCAAACCCTCAATTTCCTCCATTGTCTTTCATCTCCTCCCCTTTTAATATGCTGTATTGCAGAAAGCAATGGGACATACTAAATAAACAGGATGAAACACTGCACAGTTGCATCGACAAGGCTGTGAGGATACATACAGTGTCACTTTTAGTGCTCATTGTTTGCTGCAGATTCAAAACTTTGTAAATATATGCAGACCTAGTTCATGGGTCCATAGGGATCACCAACACTACTTTTAAAAAATCTTAGGATTTTTCTCAATATGTGTCCTTGGTAACCATAAACCATAACATCCCCATTCACTATCCCAGTTATGATCGTTCAATCAACAGGATTACTCATCACATCTAACTGAGAGGATTGTGGGCAGGGGTGGTGGTACTCACCAGGACAGAGAAGATCCACGTATGCAAAGTGAAGGCTATTCTCTGTGGTTAGAGACAAGGGACAAGAATAATTACAAGCAAAAAAAAATATTATTTCCACTGACAGTTGAGGGCAATTAGTTTCCCAGGGAGAAATGCTGGTGGCAAAATGCTTTACACAGGCAGGCTTTTGTCATTTTATGGATGCTCATCTGTCAACTGTCAGAATGTTTCAAAGGGACTCAGGCCATAATGTTTTCCTCGGCACCTTTCCCATCACAGTGGCCCAAATTTCTCTGACTAACCATTCGTCTTCCTATTTGCCTAGTCTGGTCACTTACAATGAGCGGGAATGTAGTGGTGATTCTGCAGCTGCAAAGAGGAAGAAAGAGGGGAGGGTGGCTTGAGGAGAAGGGCTGGAATTGGGGACAGGGGCTCATAGAATCTGCTTAGCATCTCTATGGAAGTACTTCTGCCCAAGGAGGAGGTGTTTTTGTCTGTACCTTGTTCCTTAGGAAAAAAATGGTTGAGCCAAGTGTGAGTTATCAGGACAGAAGCAGGGACGCAACAAAGCCTGGTAAATCCTAACACCCACACACCCACCCTCAGAGTGCTTAAGGCTCCACAAATCAACAATGCCATTCTTCAAAGTTCCAACTCAAAATTAAATATGTCTGAGACATGCTAATACATGAAATCAGCTGTGATGATGGTGAACTATAAGTCACGGTATAAATATTATAAATATATATATTTCTAATCCTCAACTGAGTATATGTTTATTGATTTTTTAGAGAGATAGGGGGGAGAGAGAGAGAAACATCCATGTGAGAGAAAAGCATGGATTGATTTCCCCCCTTATGTACCTGACCCAGAATTGTAGCTGAAACCTAGGTTTATGTCCTGACTGGGAATCAAACTGAAACCTTTTTTTAAAAAATGATTTTTTTCATTTAATTTTAGACATTTACTTTTAGAGAGAGGGGAAGGAAGGGGGAAAGAGAGGAAGAGTGATGTGCAAGAGATACATGGATCTGTTGCTACCTGTATGCCCCCAACTGAGGACCTGGCCAGCAACCCAGGCATGCACCCCAACCAGGAATCTAACCAGTGATCTTCTGGTTCACAGGCAATTCACTGAGCCACAACAGCCAGGGAAACCTTTTGATGTACAGGACAACATTCCAACTAACTGAGCTACCTGGCCAGGGGTATAAATACTTTTAGCAACTAAAATGATAAACTATGAACATCAGTAGGTTCAAATTCTGGCTCTTCCACAGGCTTGATGTACCTTGGGAAAGTCCCTTCAGCTTTCTAAGCTTTTTATCTCCTCTGCTCTGAAATGGGAATTATAAAAATATCTACTTTATAGTTATTTGAGGTCTATATGAGAAAATGTAAAGAGAGGTTTTTCAAAATATTTTTTTTATTTTTTGAAGGTTTTATTTATTTATCTTTAGAGGGGAAAGGAAGGAGAGAGGGAGAGAAATATTGATGTATGGTTGCCTCTCGTGCGTCCCCTGCTGGGAACTGGCCTGCAACCCAGGCATGTGCCCTGACTGGGAATCGAACCGTGATCATGTAGTTCGCAGGCCTGCGCTCAAACTACTGAGCTACACCAGCCAGGGCTGCAGAGAGCTTCTTGAACATTTTACCTTTGTCCTGACTGTTATCCTTTGCTAATTTTTTACATGTCTCACCATTTTTCAGTGTCATTCCTCTTAGACTTGACTTTTCCAAATTCTTTTTTTTTTCAGTACCATTCTCATCTTGCATGGCAAGCTGGGCTCGTACACAGTAACTCACAGGCATGGTTCTGCAGCCCCAGTAAGTTCTTATTCGCCAGATCAGACAGACAACTAGAAAATCCAAGCATTTCTCATGTCCCTCCTGTACTCCTCCATTTTATTCCACTTATTTTGCTTTTCTTTAGTGGAGTGTTTTTCATATTTATTTTTCAGAAATTGTTATATGATAAGCTCATTAGAGATTTATTTATCTTATGAATTGCTCCACAATCCCTCCATTTTCTCATTTACCTTCTCATTTAGGATTTTTTGACATAAAATATTTAATTTTTTATTGCCTATATCAATTTTTTGCCCTTGTATTTTTCTTCTGTTTATGTTTATAAAGTCCTTTCATTATCCTAAGATCTGATAAATATCTAATTTTTATTTGTTATTTTTTAAACAGATAACCCTTAACTAATTGGCATGAAGTAAAGAAGCCAGACACTTGCTTTTCAGTGTTCAAAGCAATTAGGTTGTTGGTATAAGGCTTAAGCTTGGCCAACTGGTGTCTCCCATTCAGGATTTCAGAATTGGTGAGGTGAAAATAGAAGAGGTCCTGACTTCCAGCCAAGATAGAGACCTAGGTAGATACAGTGACCCTCCTTGTACAACCAAAGGAATGACAACAACAAATTTAAAAACAAAAAACAACCAGAACTGCCAGAAAAATCAAACTGTATGGGAGTCTGACAACCAAAGAGTTAAGGAAATATTTATCCAGACTGGTAGGAGGGGAGGAGACTGCCACACAGTCAGAGAGGACTTGTAGCAAGGCAGCAGCTTGAGAACCTGGGTGGGCAAGGCAGTGGTTGGTGGACTAGGTGGTCCTATGCTTTAATGTGGATAAACTGGCGGGAACAACTGGGGAGCAAGACAGACTGTGCAACCCAGGGTTCCTGTGGGAGCCCGCCAGGCCACAGAGGATCAAGGACAGAGTTCTCCACTGTGAAAATGGTGGAGGAACTTAGTTTCTGGTCCCTGGAGCCAGCGGGTATCTTAACATTTTCCGGACCTTCTCGTTCTCAGCCTTGAAGGAAAGAACAAGATCTTGGCATATGCGTCATGTTCCAAGGAAATGATAGTAATGAGGACACTATTATCTTCAGGCTAATGTTCTCAGGATATGAGAACATCTTGCCCTTTTGATAACTCTAGGGTGCGTACAAACTTTGAAAAGCAACATTGTCTCCAGTTCCTTGCGGTCTTGCTTTAGGCCACAGCAGTTTGCATATAAGCCAGCAGTTCCTTGAATAAAGTTGCCATTTGCCAGCAGAGCATTTGGTCCTCTCCATTCTTTTAAGTCCCTCGCCTCACCTCGCGACCACCCTTGCTGCTGCGGGCAGCGGCAGGTTCCAGCATGAGGAAATAAAGCCTCAAAACCTCTTACTGAAAAAACCTGTACAGACTGTCGTGCTGGAAGAAACTCCCAACCTAACAGGACAGTTCATTGGAGAAACATACAAGATCCTAGATTGTACACAAACCCACCCACCCACCCAGGAATCAACACCAGAAGGGACCAATTTGCTTGTGGGTAGCGGGGGAAGTGACTGAAAGCAGGCTGAGAGATCGACAAGTGGCATTGTTCCCTCTCAGAATCCTCCCCCACATACAGCATCACTGTGTAGCAACCTGGGTAACTCCTCCCTGGTGAATACCTAAGGCTCCGCCCCTTACTACATAACAGGTATGCCAAGACAAAAAAGGTATGTCCCAAATGAAAGAACAGATCAAAGCTCCAGAAAGTCGACCAATCAGATGCACAGTTCAAAACACTGGTAATCAGGATGCCCACAGACATGGTTGAATATGGACACAAAATAGAGAAAAAAATAAAATAAAGAAAAATGTACAGGGAACCAATAGAGACAAGGAGGAAAGCAGAACTCAAATCAATGGTTTGGAGCAGAAGAAAGAAACACTCAACCAGGACAGAATGAAGAAAGAAGAATTCAAAAATACGAACACATGCTTAGGAACCTCCAGGACAACTTGAAACATTCCAACCTCTGAATCTTAGGGATGCCAGAAGAAGAAGAGGAAGAGTGAGAGGGTGAAAACTTATTTGAAAAAATAATCAAGAAGAACTTCCCCAACGTGGCAAAGGAAATAGACTTCAGGAAGTCCAAGGAGTTCACAGAGTCCCAAAGAATGAGGACCCAAGGCAGCACAAAACAAGACACATCATAATAATATTACCCAAGATTAAAGATAAGGAGAGAACCTTAAAAGCAGCAAGAGAAGAGGAGACAGTTACTACAAAGGAGTTTCCATTAGACTATCAGCTGATTTCTCAAAAGAGACCTTGCAGGCAAGAAGGGGCTGGAAATAAATACTCCAAGTCATGAAATCCAAAGACCTACATCCAAGATTGCTCCATCCATCAAAGCTTTTATTTAGAATGGGAGAGCACATAGAGTGCTTCTCAGATAAGGTCAAGTTAAAGGAGTTCATTATCACCTAGCCCTTATTATATGAAATGTTAACGAAACTTATCTAAGGAAAAGAAGAAGATTAAAAATATGAACAGTAAAATGAAAACTAAATCACAACTATCAATAACCAAACCTAAAACAAACAAACAAAAAGAACTAAACAAACAACTAGAACAGGAACAGAACTAGAGAAATAGAGATCACATGGAGGGTTATCAGTGGGGAGGGGAAGAGAGAGAATGAGTGAAAAGGTCCAGAGAATAAGAAGCATAAATGGTAAGTAGAAAATGGACAGGGTGAGGTTAAGAATAGTATGAGAAAAGGAGAAATCAAAGAACTAATATGTATGACCCATGGACATGAACTAAGATGGAAGGGAATGTAGGTGTGAGGGGGGTGCAGGGAAGAGGGGAATAAAGGGCTGAAAATGGGTCAACTGTAATAGCATAATAGATAAAATATATTTAAAAATAAAATAAAATAAAATAAAATGTTTAGTCCACTGGGAAAGAAAAAAAAAACAGAGGATCTTCCACTTCACCTTAGTGGCTATGGTCCTATCATGGATCCAAGGATATTAGCTGTGGCATCAGGATTTTTGGATCAGAGGCTATAGGCCAACCAGGTTAGTCCTATGACCAGCCCACGACTAGATGAGATAGTGCCCTTGAGCAAGTTAGAGGAAAGGGTACCTCCAGCTGGATACAGGCCCTTGGATGCACAGCCTGGCAAATTGATAGAGCTTTTGTGTGAAGACACAAAGCATTTTTTTTTCTGGGTTGATATAGCATACACCAAGACACTTTACTTGGTGGGTAGAAGGTGGACTGGGTTTCAGCCTCTTGTTACCCTTTCAGCCAAATGCCTTTGAGCAGTGTACATCCTGCTTAACTATAATAGGTCCCCTATTCTCAAGACAGTTTCATGGCGTTCTCACTGTGTGCTCTACCTAAAATCCTTCCAATAAATTTCTTTTTAACTGAAATTTTACAGAGTCAGTTTCAATTATTAGCAACCAAGAACATGGATTGTTACAATGCTTATTTAGCTGTATGTATGCAGATATGTATAGTTTATTTATTTACTCATCTATAAGACCTATAACACATTGTTAGCCAATAGACCTAGAAATGTTTATTTTAATACAACTATTTCTCCTACTAATTTTAAATATTATCTTTACAGTATACATTTTTATATACTCTAAAGAATGCTATGGCTTTTCTTCCTGCCTTATCGATCTATTTATTCCTGCACCAGCAAGTCCTCCTTCCTCAGCCCGCCTTATGTAGTCTCACTTGAGACTGGATGAACAGGCAGTACCAATAAAGTCATGCATTGGAGAAAGGTAACTGGGGGAGTTCTTGCCTATAGTCTTGATTTTCCCTGAGAGATAGGAAGCTAGGTCAAAGGTAGCCAACAACTGGGTTCTAAGCACAAGTAGACTTTCTGGGAGCATCTTTGGGAAGCACATTGAGTGTGCAGATTTATCCAAATGCAAATCCCTTGAGCATATGAAGAAGAGAGACAATTCCCTATGATAGTGTCTGAGTGGTTTGCTTGGGTACAAATAAAACAAATTTTGAAATAATTGAGAAACCTCATTAACCCCCCTGTCACCATGCTGTCATCAAATTTCAGCAAACTCAGTGGCAGGAGAGGCATGACAACGAAAAATGTGTCGTGTCTCAGGACTGACCTTCCTTGGCTTTTTGGCTTGAATGCCTGTGAGTTGTGGTATGAAAGCATCATGAGTGCTCAGAACCCCAAAGCCTGAAGAATATTGCTGCATTTCCTTTTGTGTAAAACAAAGTGAACATTGAATTTTCTGGGGAAAAAATAGGAGAGGAAGAAAAACAAACAGGGAATGCTACTATACATTTCCATCTAAACTAACTGACCATTTCAAGGCAGCCAGGAGAGTGTTTAAGAGCACAGACAGCAGAAGGGAATGCCTGGTTCAATTCTGGCTCAATGACATCTACATCCAAGCTCCATGACCTTAGATACACTCTAGCTGTGTGCTTTGGTCTCGTTGGTAAGACAGGGTGGTTTTCAAGCAAAGTAAAAGTCTTAGGACAGTGCCTATATAAATATTACAGAAGTATTAGCTCTTACTCTCATGTGTGGCATAAGGTGGGCTAGAGGTGTTATCGATGCTACAACCTTTGTTTCTGTGAATGGGAACCAGTTGTGCTCTAAGCTCTAGGAGTCATGAAAACTCCTGATAATTGATTCTCATAAACCACATGCTCTTTCATACACTAAAATTCAGAAACTTCCCAGTGGGCCAGCATGGGGCCAGGCTCTACCACCCCCATTTTAAATAACTATTGGAAGATTTAAATGTATACCCTAAAGAAGAGAGACCACTAGAGGCTATAGGGTAAGTACTTTTCCATGTGACTAAAAAATTGTAAATTGTACCTCAAAAATTTATATGGTACCATAAATGACCCAGAATAGCAGCCACAATTTTGAGAAAGAAGGACAAAGTAGGAGGGATCACAATACCTGACATCAAACTGTATTACAAGGCCACTATAATCAAAACAGCCTGGTACTGGCATAAAAACAGGTGCACAGACCAATGGAACATAACAGAGAGCCCAGAATTAAACCCAACTATCTAAAGTCAATTAATATTTGACAAAGGGGGCAATGACATAAAATGGAGTAAAAATAGCCTCTTCAATTGGGAGGTGCTGGGAGAACTGGACAGCTACATTAAAAAAAATGAAACTTGAGCACCGACTTATACCATACACAAAAATACATTCAAGGTAGATAAAAGACTTAAATATAAGCCATGAAAACATTAAAGTACTAGAGGAGAACATTGGTAGGAAAATAGATACTTCACGCAGCAACATTTTTACCAATATGTCCCTAGAGCAAGAAATATAAAGGAAAGAATAAACAAATGGGATCTCATCAAAATAAAAAGCTTCCGCACAGCTAAAGAAAACAGCGTAAAGATAAAAAGAGAAGCAACTGTTTGGGGAAATAAATTTGCCAATGATACCTCAGACAAAGGTTTAATCTCCAAAATATACAAAGAACTTACACGACTCCACTCTAAGAAGACAAGCAACCCAATTAAAAAATGGGCAAAGGACTTGAACAGACACTTCTCCAAGGAGGACATACAGAGGATCCAGAGACACATGAAAAGATGCTCAACATTGCTAGCTATTGGAGAGATGCAAATTAAAACCACAATGAGATACCACTTTACACCAGTCAGAATGGCCATCATAAACAAAGCAACAAACAACAAATGTTGGAGAGGTTGTGAGGAAAAGGGGACCCTAGTTCACTGTTGGTGAGATTGCAGACTGGTACAACCACTATGGAAAACAGTATGAAATTTTCTCAGAAAACTAAAAATGAACTTGCCTTTTGACCCAGCAATTCTACTGCTGGGATTATATCCTAAGAACCCTGAAACATCAATCCAAAAGAACCTATGAACACCTATGTTCATAGCAGCATAATTTACAATAGCCAAGAGTTGGAAGCCACCTAGATGCCCATCAGTAAATGAATGGATCAAAAAACTATGGTACACTTAAACAATGGAATTCTATGCTGCGGAAAGAAGGAGCTACCCTCCTTTGCAACAGCATGGATGGAACTGGAAAGCATTATGCTGAGTGAAATAAGCCAGGCGGTGAAAGACAAATACCATATGATCTCACTTTTAACAGGAACTTAAACAACAAAACAAACAAGCAAGCAAAATATGACCAAAGACACTGAAATTCGGAACAGGCTGACAGGGACTAGAGGGGAGCAGGGAGAGAATTTCAGGGGAAAAGAGGAAGGATTCACAGAAACTAATATAAAGGACACATGGAAAACAACTAATGGGGGGTGGAAATGGGAGGGAGATGGGGGGCACAGGGGGGTGGGCTGGGATGGGAGTTGGGGACAGAAAACTGTACTTGAACAATAATTAAATTTAAAAAAATGTAAATTGTGATGACACAGTTTTAGGAACACAAACTAGGTATGGTGTCTATCAGCAACTGGCCTTGTTTGTAGGTATTGCTAGAAAAAGTAAAATGAGACTAAAGATCACTCCTCCAAAAACAAATTCATTATTGTTGGCAAACTTACCTCAGCCCCAGTCTGATCATCCTTAGCAGCAATTTTTTCACTTGGAAAAGTGAGAAAAATTTCATTGCTTGTTTTTTTGAAGGCACAAGGAGTTACACAAAAGTACAACAGAAATTCCATGTGGCGTAAGTACTTTACTGAGATTTTTACTGTTTAGTGTAGAAAAATCTGTTATCTAATTGTCCAGTTAAAATTCTTACTACCCATACTTGATGGCAGGGACATCAATGTCTTGTTATTGGTTCTTTGTGTCCAGGTAAATTTAAAGAACTACTTTACTTTTCTTATCTTTATTGTAAGAAAAAAGAATTACTTCTTTAAGGGAATGTTGGTCCTGCCTTGGGTCCTATCTACTTATCTTCAAAAGGAGATGAGATGGCTTCTATCCAAGACTGCTTAGTTTTTATTCATCCTATCCCCAGCATAGCTGGCATTTAAAACATACAGCTCTGTACTTAACTTGCCACTTGCACTCCAAGGACTTATTACGAAATGTAGTCTCGAAATCACTGCCAATCAATAGCTATCTAAGTCTCTTGACAAAAATATTGGTCCTGTTGATTTGAACTCCAAGATATTTATTTCTCAAATCCATTATCCTTTTTAAAAATAATTTAAAATTTTTTCAATTACCATTGGCAAACAATATTATATTAGTTTCAGGTGTACAACCCAGTGATTGGACATTCATATACCTTATAAAGTGATCCCCCCTCACAAGTCTAGTACCCACCTGACACCATGCATAGTTATTACAATATTATTGACTATGTTCCCTATGCTGTACTTTATATCCCCGTGACTATACTGTAACTACCAATTTGTACTTAATCTCTCCACCTTTTTCACTCATCCCTACAAATCCTCTCCCATCTGTCAGAATGTTTTCTGCTTCTATGAGTCAGTTTCTGTTATGCTTGTTTATTTACTTTTATTTGTTTTTGAGTTCATTCTCTTCTTCATTTTTATAACAACACTGTAGTCTTAGCCACCATACTCTTTTGCATCACAAGAGGCTTCTAACTCTTCTCTCCACATTTATTTCTATTTTAACCTCTCCAGTCTCCATACCTCACCCTAAGTGATTTAAGAAATCAGAAATCTGCATGGATCACCCCTGTTTCAAAACCTTCAATAACTTCCTATTGTTCTTAGGTTAAAATATAAAATCTTATCCTGCCCTACTAGGTGCAATACAGTCTGGCTTCTGTCTATCTCTCCAGTCTTGTCATATAACTTCTCATGCTCTCTAATCTTGAGCCATGTTGGCCTTTTCGCCATCTTCTCAAGTGTACCCAAATGTTCCCCCTCAGGGCCTTCATATATGCTGTTTGCTCTACTGACTGCTTTTTTTGTTGTTGTTGATGTTATTTTTCACCTCTCCATACCCTTCCCTCCCTTTATTCTCTTAATACCACAACCTTCACCCATGGCTGGATAAATTTTACCCATCTTGTCACCTTATGTCATTACTACAAACTAATAAAGCTAGTTGATCACTAACTTTCTAAGTGTTCCCATTAGCTTATTTATCATATTTAATCTTTATATTTACATTTTCTCAGATTATTTGATTATTATTGGTCATCTTCCCTGTATAAAGACAGAAACTAAGGTTATACTTTAAGGACTCTAAATTAGAACAAATATTTCAAAAACTTATGGAACTACAAAAGACCTCAAATAGCCATAGCAATCTTGAGAAAAAAAACAAAGCTGGAGGAAACACACTACCTGATATCAAACTATACTATAAGGCCATAGCAATCAAAACAGCATAGTACTGCCATAACAACACACATATAGACTAGTGGAACAGAATAGAGAGCCCAGAAATAAACCCACACCTTTATGAGAAATTAATATTTGATCAAAAAAGGCAAAAATATACAATGGGGAGAAGAGAGTCTGTTCAATAAATGGTATTGGGAAAATTGGACAGACACATGCAAAAAAATGAAACTAGACTGCCTTCTTACACCATACACAAGAATAAATACAAAATGAATTAAAAACCTAAGTGTTAGACTCAAAACCATAAAAATCTAGAAGAAAAGATAGGCAATAAAATACCAGACATTTGTCACAGCAATATCTTTCTTGATATATTACCTAAGGTGAGGGAAATGAGAGAACAAATAAACAAATAAGACTACATCAAACTAATAATTTTTGAACAGCAAAGGAAACTATCGACAAAATGAAAGAGCAACCCTTTGAATGGGAGAACATATTCACCAATGATACATCAGATAAGGGGTTAATATCTAAAATGTATAATGAACTTATACAAATCAATACCAAAAAAACCCCAAACAATTCCACTGAAGAATGGACAAAGGACCTAGATAGACCATTCTCCAAAGGAGATATAGAGGTGGCCAATAGAAATATGAAAATATGCTCAAAGAAATGCAAATTAAAATCACAATGACATACCACTTCACACCCGTCAGAATGGTTATCAGCAATAAATCGACAAACAAGCATTGGCAAGGATGTGGAGAAAAAGGAACCCTCATGCCTTGTTGGTGGGAATGTAGTTTGGTGTAGATACTGTGAAAAGCAATATGGATTTACCTCAAAAAGCTTAAAAATTTTAAAAATTAAAAATGAAACTGCCTCATTATCCAGCAATTCTACTTCTGGGGATTTATCTAAATAAACCCAAAACACTAATTCAAAAGAACATATGCACCCCTATGTTCATTGTAGTGCTCTTTAGAGTACCTGAGATTTGGAAGCAGCTCAAGTGTCCATCAGTAGATGATCAGATAAAAATGCTGTGGTAATTTATATAATGAAACACTGCATGGCTATAAAAAAGAAGGGACTCTTACTTTTGCAACAGCATAGATGGGCTTGGAGAACATTATATTAAGTGAAATAAGCCAGTCAGAGAAAGACAAATACCATATCATTTCACTCACAGGTAGAGAAAAGACTGGCAGCTGTCAGAGGGGAAGGGGTGTGTGGAACTGGGTTAAAAAGGTAAAGGGATTAAGGAAAAATAAAAACAAAACAAGGATTTCATTACCTACACTTAGCATTGTTCTTTGCACGCATAACATTCAATTAATATGAAGGAAGAAAATGATCGCCACAAGATGTCATTCTTCCATTCTTCTAAATATCTCAGAATTTATCCTTGAATAAAGTCAATTAAATATTTTCTCACCACCCTCAGCTATTAAATAATTATATTGGGGATATTATAAGAGATAATCTTATGAAAAACATATTTGCTATATAGCAAATTAAGGACATCATCTATTCTATGAGGACCTATAGGACACATATGCCTCTGAAATAATCATGCTTCTTTGGAGTTACTGGTTGGTTTGTACTTTAAAAACAATACAAAAATATTATTAATGGTATCTTCTCTTTTAAACAGACAAAATGGTGATCCACTTTTAGCAAATATATATAATTTCATGACATATATTTTATATACTCAGCTCATTATTAGTAACATCTCACTCTCTTACACTTTTAATTTTGCCTTAACTTTCTCGCCTCTGGTGAACTTACTTGTATTACCATAAGCATCTTTATAAGCTATCATAAATCCTTTCTGGAATAAGGTGGGGTATAAATAAACAAGAAATGTATAATATATGCTTCTCAGCAACAATTTTGTGCTTTTCCCTGGAGGCACCAAAACAATTGTGAAAATAAGGCCAACGACTTCTTTTCAGTTTCCTCTATGGTCACAGAGAATCTGTTAGGGCTTGCTGAAACCATTCCCTAGATAGAGTCAAATTGCTTCTTTAGTAATTCCATTCATAAATACACATTGGTTGTGTAGTAGAATACTTGAAATCTAGATACTCAAAAGCTTACTGTATGTTGAGAAGCTTGAAAAAGAAATTGAAGCTAATACCAAGGGAGAATGGTATAAAGTTAACTGTTTTCCCTCAAAACCAGCAGGAGGTCATCTAGAGTATAATGTAATGCACAGCTTTTAACTTTATGAAACTTCTTGCTTTTCTTCTCTTTTTGTTTTGCATTTACAGTAGTAAGGTTATTCTATCGTGCATAATTAACTTGCCATCTATAGAAGTAACAACAACAAAAGAACCCAGGGGTTATACTGGTGCTTTAGGATAGAACAATAGATGTGCTTGGCATTGTAAATTTGTCATTTGAAAAGATATCCAAAGTCAAAAAAATTAAGAACTCAATATAGTAATACCTATTTCAGTTATTTATACCTATGTTCGCCCACCCACCCACCCTAGAATTGTGAAACAGAAACAGCATCACTGCAGAATAAAATGACCACTTGGTACAAGAGAGAATGAGGAAGCACAAGAGTCACCAGCTTGTAGCAATAATGAAGTTCCTCTGGGCAAGAATCGGAAAGAATGTATTTAGTCCACCTGGTTGCCTTTCCTTATGGTCCCTAGAAAGTTTTCATTTACTTTTGTCTTTTGTGGTTGTTGGTTCTGCACTCTGGAACTTTCTTTTTAATTTTTCCCCATGACCACATCTGAGGTGGGCACTGGAGCTATGCCTTTTGGGGGGTTTTCACAGTTTTGATATCCTGCTTCCCTTTGGCACAGTTTTGGAGCCTAGGGATTAGTTCAGGGGCTGAACAGAGTTTTGCAGACTAAGTCTGTGGTTTCTTTGGTCATGTAATTCCCTCAGAAAGTTAGTAGGCTTCTGATCTGATTTTCCCCAGTCTGTTCCATGTGTGGGTAATCCTAGCCAAAGATCTGGTCTTAATACGCTTTTTAAGAACAAAAACTCCCGACTTTTTCTTCTGTGAGGACTCTCTTGTATTTCACCGTGCAGCCATCTGAAGACAAACTCCCTGATTTGATATGTGCCCCTGAGGGTTCCCTTTGTTTTACAGTAAAACCATTAACAGAAGGTGCTTAGAAACCATGTTGGGACAGAGTTCTGTCTGTGGTTAGACAGTCCCTCCTTCTTAACAATCCACTTTAAGATACACATAAAGTTAGGTTTTCATCCCTCAAGGCCCCATATTACTGGACCCTAGGTAATTTGCAGGCTGTAAGCCAAACAAGTTCCTTCTACTTTTATTTGCCGGTGAGCTAGTTCTAACCCAAGTTTATCTTTCTCCTTGGAGACTTTGCCAAAGTTGGCATAAAATGGCCAACACACACCAGCACACTAAAATATTTTTATAGCCTCAACCAACATATGGTTTGTTGCAGGAAATTATTTAACCAAATATTTGGCAATATTTAATAAATCATCTACTACCCTATTAAATCCACTAAGCCAGTGATTCATTTTGTATGCATTTAGTTGTAATAGTCTATTAGGTTTACTTGAGAGTGACAGAAATCCCCAAATACCTGTGTCTTAACTAACATGGTATGGTTTTCTCATATGTAAACAATACAGTCCAGGCTAGTATGGTGATTCTGTTCTTACAAACTTAGAAGCCCAGGTCCTTTGCAACCTACCACTATGTTCCCCCAGGATGTTGCCCTTTCCTCATGGTCCAAAATAGACTACATGGCAAAAACTTTACCATCCAAGCAGCTGCCACTTTCACAGTTCCACAAACTACTAGAATTTACTTATATGGCTATACCCAGGAGCAAATAAGTCTTATCTTGGGTAGCTATGTATTTACCCCCAAATCAGAGGTTCTATTATCAAAAAGAAAGATGAGACTGCATTTTGGGAGACAATAAGAGTAATTATTCACAACTGAATAGATTGGAGGGTAACAGGGATCAAACACTGGAAAGGCACCAGACTTGAAGGTAGCATTCTGAAGCAGCATCCTTTGTCCCCATGACAGAAGCCTGGTGGAAGGAGGCAGTTGTAAGGGCACAGACAAGCAGTTGCACTCAAGACTCAGGAATTAGAGAATAAAAGAGTGGTGTTGTCTTAGATACTTAATGCTGAGCATGATAAGATTCATCAAATCGTTATCTAATTTTGATGCATCATGTGGATATGAAAGATGCTGTTTGAAAAGGCCTATCAGGAAGCTCTAAATAGCTTGGGACATGGTAGTGTTTCTTTTACTGAAAGAGGAAAAGAATGGTAGTGGAAAATTGACTTTGGAAAAGAATGGAAGATTTAAGAATGGAGTGGTGTTCTCTGAAATTTTCTTTTAAAAAATAGGTTGAAGGGGGAAAACATGCTGACCTGATCAAGAGGTTAAAATGAACTTGAGAATAAATATCAGACAAAAATTGAAATTCCAGATAATTGGAGGATAATATATATGATAGGAAGAGGAGTAATTTGAGAAGTGTATAGAAAAATATTATTTGATGAGAACCTTTGTGTTCTCATGTGGATAAAGATACACTTTATATAAATATTTAGAAGTGAACTTATATTTTTATTTAAATTGTGTATGTGATCTTATCAGCATTTTCATGGCCTGGAGGTTTTTGAATAATGACATGCCATATTATTGAAAAGATTTGCCTTTTTCAAAAGAAATTGATCTGAGAAAGGTGACAGGGGGACAACTGTAAATGATAATAAAGATGAGATGGAAACCCACAAATCTGAGAGTAGAGGCTCTGTGTAAATCTCTTTAAGAAACAGAAGAAATAGAAGAGGTTGAAGAGGTATGACAGAGAACAATGGTTCCCAAACTTTATGAGACTTAGGGGAATTTATAAAAGGACTGATATAAGGGCCTCACACAAGACCTGCCAATCATAATCCAACATCCTGGACGCAGGAATCTGTATTATAATTTAAGTACCCTCAGATTATTCATCCTGCAACTGGCATTTTGGAGCACCTACTACAGACACTCAGTGAAAGGGTTCTGAATGCAGATCACAAAGTTGGCACAGAGAGAGAAAGTGTAGTGCACAGAGAGAGAGAAAGTATAGCAGTGCTGGGAGCAGCACCCACCTACTACCATCTGCATGTTTCATGAAGCAGAGCACATGATATTTTCTGGACTTACCTTGAGACCTTAATGGGAATGCTGCTTTGAGACCTTAAATGGGAATTTCTCTAGTTGAGAAAGAGTGAGGAAAATGTGTATCTGGACTTAAATCCAAAGAACAAGCAGATCTAGATGGTAATGTGGGAGAGCTGAGAACCTTTTAGTGTGTGCCCTTGAGACAATCACAGACCAACAGCAGCAAGAGCTCTCCCACTCTTAGGTCCTGAGAAACAAGAGGAGGTTGTTACTAGACCCAGACTGTGAGAGTTCTGTAGAGACAATGAAGTAAAGGGAGAAGAGGAAGTTCCTCTACTTTACTAGGTCACTGGAAACAGGGGCCTTCTAACTAAGATATTTCCAGCCCCTGAAACCTCACAGGTAGGTGCCCAAGGCATAAGTACCTGGACCTTACTTTCCTGCCTCCTTCCAAGCTCTTATCTGGGCTCTTATCATTGGCTGAATCTAAAGGAAGTCAGAGGTCTCTCGAGTCTAAGATGTGACCCACCCAGCTCAGCCTCTAGAGAGGAGAGCAGGGTGAAATTGGACTGAGAGGGGCATATAAAGATTTCAGTGGCACTGAATGAGAAGGAACTAGCTCAGACCCAATTTGACAGGTATGTGTGGCCATTCTTCATATCACAATCAAGTCTGTCTCCTACTCATCAACCCATCCCTGAAAAATCTGTTATAGAAGCTTCATTGCCATTCATAAGATGGAGCTGGTCTGGCTAAATAAAAGATGAACAAGCTATAAAAAAGGAAATGGAGATGCTGAGGCAGGAAACATCAGCATGCCTGCTATGGCACACACATTTGTTTAAAATAGATCACTCATTCCTACTTTCAGTGATCTCTCTAACCAGTTAGCACTATTTTGGCTAGCATATTATTCAGTGTACTCTGGGAGGGATAAGGTGAACCTCCTCTCAAAGAATAAATGATGTAGAAATGGATAGAGTATAGGAGTCTAGACTAAGCTCATTTATTCATCTGAGGTTCAATCTTTCTTTTGATATTCAAACATTAATCTCAACTAGAAAGGAAAATGAAGAGTTCATTTCAGTTTTATTTGCTAGCATCTCCTTAAAGCCATGCCTGCAGTTATCACATTGAGAGAAATTGGTTTGGTAAAAGAGGTAGGGAGTCAATTCTAGCCCAGGAAAGGACAGAAATGTACAGGCAGAATGAGAATTTATAAGATCTGAAAATTGGTCATAAGGAGTTTCATGGAGATTACATAACACAAGAGTTATAAAAGGATTAGAGGAGTTGTATCATCTATCCCTCTGGCTTCTGGCAGAATCAGTGATTATGCTGTACTGGTCTTGAATTCAATATCTCCAATTTTTCAGTTGGTATGATGAACAGAATTAGATAGTGACATGGGACAAGTGTCAGATTTTCAAAGGAATTTCTTCGAGTTTTCCCTTACAAAAGATTAGCAAATCCTGTATTCTCAAATCCACTAGTGCTTTTTCTTTTTATTTGTACTTATCACAGTGCTGGATACATCATAAGAAATCAATGTTATTTTTTATTAAAATTTGCCAATGTACAAATACAGTTCTGTGTCAATATTTATTCAACAAATATATATGAATTCCCACAAATATACATTAATTCCTGCGCCAAACAAGGCCCTAGAGATAAAGTAATGAAACAAATAAACATGGTCTCTCCTTTCAAGAGACCTAAATTCTAGTGTGGGTAACTGATGTTAATCAAAAAGTCACACAAATGAATTCATAATTGTAAACTGTGCTAGAAGCCATGAAAGAAAATAACTAGAAACTATGAATATTTTTTAATTTTATTTATTTATTTTTCAAGAGGGGAAGGGAGGGAGAAAGAGAGAGAGAGACATCAATTTGTGGTTTCCTCATGCTTGCCCTCCCACTGAAGACCTGGCCTGTAACCCAGGCATGTGCCCTAGACTGGGATTTGAATTGGCAACCTTTTGGTTCACATGCCAACATTTAATCCACTGAGCTACACCAGCCAGGGTGAAACTTTGAATGATTTTGACATATGCATGGAATTTGGTCTAAGGATCAAGAATATCTTCTCCAAGGAAGTGATGTTTGAGCTGAGATGTGGAGCTAAGCAGGAATCAATTCCTTGAAGGAAGAGGGTATTGCAGACAAAAAAAGTAAAATCATAAAGGTGCCAGAAGGACAAGAGGAAGAGCAAGAAGTTGAATTTATTGGAAAAAGTAATGGAGGAGAACTTCCCCAATCTGGCAAAGGGGGTAGACTTCCAGAAAGCCCAGAAAGCTCAGACAGTCCCCAAAAAGTTGAACCCAAGGAGGAACACACCAAGGCACACCATCACTAAGTTACTCAAGATTAAAGGTAAGGAGAAAATCTTAAAAGTAGCAAGAGAAGAGGAGACAGTTACCTACAAAGGAGTTCCCATGAGACTATCAGCTTATTTCTCAAAAGAGATCTTACAGGCAAGAAGGGGTTGGAAAGAAGTACTCAAAGTCATGAAAGGCAAGGACATACATCCAAGATTATGCTAACCAGCAAAGCTATCATTTACAATGTAAGGGCAGATAAAGTACTTCCCAGATAAGGTAAAGTTAAAGGAGTTCATCATTACTATGTCTTCATTATATGAAATGTTAAAAGACTTCTCTAAGAAAAAGAAGAAGATGAAAACTATAAACAGAAAAGTGACAACAAACTCACAACTATCAACAACTGAGCCTAAAAATAAAAACAAACTAAGCAAACTAGATCAGGAACAGAATCACAGAAATAGAGATCACTCAAAGGGTTATCAGTTGGGGGGAGGTGGAGAATGATGGGGGGAAGATACAGGGAATAAGAAGCATAAATGGTAGATACAAAATTCACAGGGTGAGGTTAAGAATAGTATAGGAAATGGAGAAGCCAAAGAATTTATATGTATAACCCATGGGCATGAACTTAGGCTGCGGGGGGATACTGGTGGAAGAAGGTATATAGGGCAGATGGGAATAAAGGGGAGAAAAAATGGGATAACTGTAACAGCATAACCAATAAAATATATAAAATATACTGAAAAATAAAAAAAATTACAAATGATAAAGCCCCTGAGGTATGTAGAAGCAAAGTGAGTTCTGGAAGATGAAGACTTAAGAATCAAAGAAGAGTGATTCAAAGATGAAGCTGAGAGGTGGGCAGTGACCAGGTCATGAAGAATCTTGTGGATTTGTAACACTCTTTATACTTGAAGAATAATTGAAAGACATGACTAGAACAGGGTCATGATCTAACCTGTTATAAAAACATCTTTGAGAACTGGGTAAAAAACAGTATGAAAAGATGCTGTCCAGGAAGGAGATGGTGTTAGTTTAGACTAGAGCTGTAGCAGCTAGCCAGAAGGAAGTAGAGGGAATTGAAGTCCACATTGATAGAACTTGGCAATGTATTGGATGTATGTGTGTTTGCTTGTGCATGGGATAATATAGAGAACTGTCAAAAATAACAGTTCTGGTTCCCTGATTTTATAGCTGGATGAATAACAGTGAATTTTTTTTTAGAGAAAACATCATGAGTTAAGCTTTTGGTATGTTGATTCTGAGATGCCTTCAAAACATGCAAGTGGAGAAGCTGAATGGACAGATAAGAGACCAATAGAAATGTCTGGCAAGATGTGAAAGAACTAACTTAGTCAACAGTGTGCATTCCCCAGTCTTTCACCTTTTGCCTGACTCTACAATACCAGTGGTGTAAGCAACTACAGTGATGTTTTCCTCACCCCTTTTGCATATAGGGATGGTCATGTGACAAAGATCTTGTCAATGTACCAAAAGTTTGAGTTTGTTAAGGCACTGTCAGCAAAGCTTTGTGCCCTGATGTATGTATTATCTCACCTTTGCTTTATTATTTTTATTTGGATATAGATATGATGGCTGAAGCTTTAGCAGTCATATCTCTGCCATAAAAGAAAAGGCAAGAGAATCATAAAGACTTCATCCATAATGTTATTGAAGAGCTGAAACATGCCAGCCAAAATTACCTCTAGACTTTATGAAATTAAAAAAAAACTGAGACAGTGTGGGAACTTCCAGCCAAGATGGAGGAGTAGGTGGAAATACTGTACCTCCTTGCACAACCAAATTTAAGGACAACAAAGATTTACAAACAAAAACACAACCAGAACAGACAGAAAATTGAACTGTACCAAAGTCCAACAACAATGAACCATTCATCCAGACTGGTAAGAGGGGTAGAGTCAGCAGCCAGCGGAGAGGGGTCCTGGCAGGAAGAGGCGGTGGTTAGCAGAACTGGGTGCCAGGAGGAATGGAGCAAACCTAGTAAGATGCACAAGGCTGTTGGCTGACTGCAGACACACATTCGTGCACAAATAAACCAGGCCAAAAATGGGCAATGAGACAGACTGTGCAATTCAGGGCCTCAGTGATGGAAAATAAAGCCTAAAAGCACCAACTGAAAAAACTTTTGGGGGAAGCCCTGGCTGGTGTAGCTCAGTGGATTGAGTGCGGGCCTGAAAACCACACTATCGTGGTTTGATTCCCAGTCAAGGCACATGCCTGGGTTGCAGGCCAGTTCCCAGAAGGAGACTCATGAGAGGCAACCATACATTGATATTTCTCTCCTTCGCTTCCCCTCTAAAGATAAATAAATAAATCTTAAAAAAACTTTCGGGGGTTGAGGTGCTGGGAGAGGCTCCCAGCCTCAAAGGAGAGTTCATTGGAGAGACCCACAGGGTCCTAGAACATACATGAGCCCACCCACCCAAGAACCAGCACCAGAAGGATCCAATTTACTTGTGGAAAGTGGCAGAGGGGACCAAAATTCGAGACAGCATGGAACAAGTACCATTGCTCCCTCTCTGACCCCGCCCCCACATACAGTGCCAAAACCCAGTGGCATTGGTTGCCCCACCCTGGTGAACACTGAAGGTGAACACTGAAGGCTCCACCCCTCATATTTAACAGGTGCAACCTGACCAAAAATGGCTCAATCAGAAGAACAAATCAAAGCCCCAGAGCCAATACTTCTAAGCGACCAAGAGATAGCCAACCTACCAGACGCACAGTTCAAAATACCGGTGATCAGGATGCTCACAGAACTGGTTGATTTTAGTCATAAATTAGAGGAACAAATGAAGGCTAAACTAACTGAAATGAAGGGAAATGCACAGGAAACCAATAGTGATGGAAAGAAAACTGAGACTCAAATCAATACTGTGGACCAGAAAGAAGAAAGAAACAACCAAACAGAAAATAATGAAGAAACAAGAATTCAAAAAAAGGAGGAGAGGCTAGGAACCTCCAGGACATCTTTAAATGTCCCAACATCCAAATTATAGGGGTACCAGAAGGGGAAGAGGAAGAGCAACAAGTGGAAAACTTATTTGAACTAATAATAAAGGAGAACTTCCCCAGTCTGGCAAAGGAAATAGACTCCCAGGAAGTCCAGGAAGCTCAGAGAGTCCCAAAGAAGTTGGACCCAAGGAGGAACACACCAAGGCACATCATAGTTACATTACCCAAGATTAAAATGAAGGAGAGAATCCTAGAAGAATCAAGAGAAAAGGAGACAGTCACCTACAAAGGAGTTCCCATCAGACTGTCAGCTGATTTCTCAACAAAGACCTTGCAGGCAAAAAGGGGCTGGAAAGAAGTATTCCAAGTCATGAAACTCAAGGACCTACATCCAAGATTGCTCTATTCAGCAAAGCTTTCATTTAGAATGGAAGGACAGATAAAGTGCTTCTCAGATAAGGTCAAGTTAAAGGAGTTCATCATCACTAAGCCCTTACTATATGAAATGTTAAAGGGACTTATCTAAGAAAAAGAAGATAAAAATATGAACAGCGAAAGGACAGCAAACTCACAGTTATTAACAACCACACTTAAAACAAAAGTAAACTAAGTGGACAGCTAGATCAGGAGTGGAGCCACAGAAATGGGTATCACATGGAAGGTTAGCAACAGGGGAGTGGGAGGAGGAGGCGGGGAGAAGGTACAGAGAATAAGTAGCATAGACGGTGGGGAGAAAATAGGGCAAGAGTAGTGCAGGAAATGTAGAAGCTAAAGAACTTAAGACACATGGACATGAACTAAAGGAGGGAAGGTGGGTGGGAGGGGATGTGCATGGTGGATGGGAATGATGGGGGGGGAATGGGACAACTGTAATGGCATAATCAATAAAATAAATTAAAAACTTATTCATTTCTGCTACTCTTATTAATTAAAACAAAATCATTTCTAATATAGATAGCATTATAGATGTGAACAACAGCAGCATATGGACAATAAATGGAGACAGGAACCAGAAGAAGGCTCAGCACACACCTGAAAAAATCCAACAATTAATGTCTGGATAAACAACAATAAGCAAAACAGGAAACTGAGAAAGTGTCCAAAACTATAGGAAGAAAACTAGGCTATTATTTAAAACAAAGAAAACATGTTATAAAAGTTTGAAAGGTGGAAGAGGATGTAGTGAAAATCAATCAATGGTCCTTGATGTCAGATGTTGTTGTTAGCTAAATCCTCAAATAGCTACTAGATTTAGAGACATGAAGGTCAAATGTGACTATGATGATAGACATCAAAGCAGAATTAGTGGACTGGGTTAAATAGAAAGAGTGGTCCAACATATGGAAATAAGGCATACAAATAACTGTTTTGAAAGGTTGGCTAGAAAGGGAGAGATGTGGCAGAGGAACTTATGTGGAAAAGTTTTTTGTTTTTTTTTTCAAGTGGGAGAGATTGAAAAAAGTTTAAATGTGTGTGTATAGGGTCATCCAGAATAGATCAAGAAATAGAAGAGAAAAAAGGTTATTGACAGTATCAGATTCCCAAAGAAGTGAGGGCAATTGGAGATCATAGCATAGCATCAGAGACTGGTCTTAAAATGGCAAAAATATAGACTCACACAATCAGATGAAATCTGACCAATGAGATATCCAAACATAGCCAAGTACTTAGAAGATGGTTATTGATGATTTCTGGATGTACTGATTATATAATGTATAATAGTAAAAAAAAGGACCTCCATAGAAATATGAAGTGTTCCCTTGGTAATTTTGTGATGTTGCAGGACATACTGTATTTTTCAGACCATAAGACACACCTAGGTTTTAGAGGAGGGAAATAGGAAAGAAAATTTTGAAGCAAAAAATGTGGTAAAATATTTAATAACATGAATAACATAATATTTCACCAGTGTAAAAGTAAAGCTACATTCAGACTATAAGATGCACCCCCTTTCCTCCCAAATTTGGGGGGTGCATTTTATAGTTTGAAAACTACGTTATACAGTGAACCTGCTCTACAGCTGCCTCCCATTAAGTGGTGCATATTTCATACTACAAGATCTATCTCTTAATCTCACTTTGATGAGTATAATTTATTAATTTATTCTAGAATATAGTACCCAATCTTACCATGGGGTCTATAACAGTCTAGAATCTCACTCCCAGTTTTAACTGGGTGTATGTGATAGTCAGTTGTATATGCCAACTTGGCCAGGCTATCATCTCAAATTACTAGTTCAAACACTAATCTAGGTGTGAAGATGTTTTGTAGATATGACTGAAGTCCATAATCACTTAAATTTAAGAAAGAAAGAGTATGATAGATAAGATAGGTGGGTCTGATTTGATCAGTTGAAGACCCTAAGAGTGCAGTTGAAGCTTTTCTGGATGAAGAAGAAATTCTGTCTTTGGGCAGTAACTTCAGCTCTTGCCAAGAGCTGTCCAATCTGTCCTTCCTCATAGCTCGCCTTGTGGAATTTGGACTTGCCTTGGCAGCCTCCCCAAATGTGCAGCCAATTCCTGGTAACAAACCTTTTAATATATATCACCTTCTTCTTGGTTCTATTTCTCTGGTTGAACTCTGACTGCTGCAGTGGGTGTATCACAGTGCAAAATCTAGCCCACAGTCTTATAGGTAACCTGATCTGTCAAAAGTACCATGGCTGGGTAGAAAGCTAAAATGGCTAACTAAAATTCTAGGAATGCCTGTGTACAGTAAGAAAATTAGGTTACAAACACCAGAAATACCCAGAGTCCACATGATTGGCACATTCTCTCCCCTCCCCCACATAACCACACTGATACCATCATCACATCTAGAGTCAGGCATGGAGGAGCATGGAGGGGCAGTTGAATGCTGAACTGCCGTATGCATCCATCTTCCCTCTCCTTGCCAAAAAAAGCTAAAGTCCATTTGATAAAGTTCTCTCTGCCAAGGGGTATTAAAATAGCCATTAACAAAATCTCCCTCTCTGACTTGCCCTTTTCAAATGTACATAGCTAAGCAGTCCCTTTTTATAGATATGCTTCTTTACATATGCTGATACTTATGTGTTCAATGCAACTGCTTCCCCAGCCAGGGCATCTTTCTATCTCCCCTGGCAGTCCTTGTACATTTTTTCTGATCCCACTCTCTATTGAAGCTACAAACTGGTTCCCACCAGTTTGTAGAAGAGGGCAACAACTTCTCCCCACTTCTTGAATGCCCACAGAAAGCTTTTGTGAAATCAGCACTGCCATCCTGGTCAGAAAGGTTGGGGCTATTCAGAGAAGATGCTTTCATCGTCCAGTAAGTTGGAGAAAAGACTGTGGTCCTCAGGCTGCCCTGTCATTCTAGAAACTAGTCAGACTCCATCATACAATCCGTATACCTTTTACTTCTTACTTTTCCCTCTCGAAGCCATGTTTAGAATATGCCAATATGTTTGCTAATGGTTTTGCATACATTAATTCCTATATTCCCTATAACAATTTATAAGCTCATCCTCATACTATGGGTGGGAAATCAAGGCTCTGAACTTAAGTAGGTCACCCAATATCACATACCTAGTAAAACATGGAGATGAGGTTTGGGCCCAGGCCTTTCTGACCCCAAATTCAGCATCCTCCTGTACAACACTTTATATCTGTTCCTTTAACAATGAAATGTATTCACTACAAGGCAACACAGAATCCTCCTGGCACCTCAGAAAATTGTTTATTTAATTCCAAAGCATGTTTCCGCTTGGCATCCTGTTGAATCTGATATGTTAAGCAATGTTTTCATTTCTAGTCTGATTTTTTCACTACATGATTTTATTATGTTAAATCTGTTTTTTTCTTTGTTGGGGCAAAATTTACATCAGTTCTTTCTAATTGCTCACCCTTCTTTTTTCCCCATGTATTCCCTACTCCTTATCATACAAATTCAAAAGATAGCATGTGCTTTGAGTTTCAAACTGGTCATCATGGTATAAGTGTTTCAATTTAGAAAAATTCACAATCTTGTCACTATTTTTAGATATTTTACTTTGAAAATCATCCTCCAATTGTAATGCATATTTATTCTAGGCAAATAATTTTTATAAATATATTTTGTATGATCTTTACAGTATCTTTAGGAACAAAGTAAAACAGATCTTATTTTTCTCATTTTGTAGACTAAGAAACTGAAACATAAATTTTTTGAGAAAATAGGTTAGTTATATGTAAGTTTACCTAAGAAAGCCTATTAAGGCTAATTCACTGAATTCATAGAATTGAACCCATGGAAGCTCAATGGAGAAATCAAGTCATTAATGTGACCACATAATGGTGAAAACAAACAAATCAAATTAGTTTGAATAGTCCCTGAAAGGAAAATGTTGATTTTCCAATTATACCAATCTGATGTTAGTTAAAGTAGACTTTACTAACCCAAAGTTGTGCCATTTGTCCTAAACTCTTCCAGTTTTCTGCATACTTTTGTGAGGTTTAGTGTAGAGGGAGAATTAAGCTTAAAATGCATACATTTTTTTCAAAAAGTAGCTTAAAAATGTCACCAGGTAAAGACCTACCCTGAAAATACCCTTAAGTTTCATATTTTTATTCTTTCTCCTCTTTCTGCCTAACCTACCCACATTGTACTCCACAAACACACACAGTTTCACATACATAGCCACATACTCCACAAATAACTCAGCTATGATTCAAGCACTAAAGGATATTAGAATAGCTCACTGACTTTCTTGAGTATGCTATCCTCTCAGTGCCATCGAGTATTCTTTGCTGATGAAAAGACTTTTGTTTTTCCTCAGGTCCACCTATTGAAGGCTTTTATTTAAAAACATTGCCAAGGACACTAAGTTTCTAGGAGAACTGCATACAGTTAACCACAAACTGCACCACATTCAGATTTTAAAACAACATCTTCCAAGCCATTTCTGACTGAAATGCAATGGTGATGTGGAGCCTTCCAAGTCTGTGCTAGGCTTCTTCACCCAGTAGGTATAGATGTGAGCATATCTCTGCACAGAAATACGTCTGCATGTACTTTCTCAATAATGTGTGTGGAAAGCATTAGGGGGGCACAAATCTACTTATCTTATCATGATGCATTATCCTGAAACTACTTTGATAGCAAATATTTAGGTGTTTTTTTTTAATTTTGAAAATAAAAAAAAAAGAAGAAGAGGAAGAAGTGGCCAAAGAAGGTGAAGCAAGAAAGAAAAGAAAAGATTCATGGAAAGGAAGTCACCATCACTTCAATCTGATACCCAACCTTAGAAAAAAAAGTTCAAACTCCAAACCCAATAACCAAGAAAAACTCCAAGAAAACAATAGATATTATAAGCTGAAAGTGTTCCAGATCTGTCTGACAAAGAGCCTCCTGAGGATTACAATGCAGTCAATGTTGCTTTAATTAAATTTAATGCTGTGTGAAATGCACTCCAAGAAACTTTGATGAATGACTGGGGCAATTCACAGAGCTCACTAAAGGGCATCCAGCCCTTGCCGGGGTGTCAAGCCACGATGAATTGGTTAGTACAGGCATGTTTATAGACTGCCTCGGGAACCTTGTATCTGTGTGGTAATGTCAGAGATAATGTTATGATTCGCTGGACCTGAGGGGGCTTTGATGACACGGTTAATGAGATGTCCCAGAGAGCATCCCAGCAGGTTGTGCCCAGACCTCCCACATCAAACGAGGCAGCCTGGACCCTCCGGAGCTGCTGCCCTCCAAATCCCTCAGCTGGCCTTTTCTTTCCTTAGGGTCTTTCCCCCTTTTTCTTTTTTACCCTTCACTTCTTAGTCAACATTCTCTTTGTCTAGCTGTTGAAATTCAAAAGTTGTTAGTTTTTAATTTGGCTTCTTGTTGACCTGACAGTGAACAAAAGATTTTCTGGGATTGTGTGGAAGCTGGAAGGAAAAAAAAAAAAAAACGATGCTGGGGAAAGGGTAAAGAAAAAAGTGAAAGGACTCCTGGTGAGAGAGGTAGCACACAAAACCACTCTACTTAAAAAAAGAAGAAAAAATTGTTTTCTTCCCATGGACTTTGGTGTTAAAATGTTCATCTGGTTGGAGCCTGTGATAAGGGAACTGAGATTTCATTTACTCAAATATAAAAAAAAAAGAAAAACTTAGAAAACCAGTTGATAAAAATTAAAAATGTGTTGGCCAAAACAAGCACATAAGTGAGTGATTCATTTATGAATATAAGGGATAGAGTTGTATTTTTAACAGTTTTTCTCCTAGTTAGAGTTTGTGAATAGAAAAAAGTCCTACTGGGAATTGAAGGAAGAAATAATAGCTGGTAAATAAACATGCTTGGAATATATTCTCTGCAAAAAGTCCCCAGATGGGAAATGAACAGACAGTATTACCTCATTAAAGAGGATATGCATAGAAGGGATAACAGAACTGTATCAAATAACCTTTCCTGAGGAAAAAAAATTGTTTTGCTTAGTTTATACTTTAAAGACATTCTGAAACATTTGCCTATCTAAATGTAGCCAAATACTTCCTCCTTTGGGAGAAAGCAGCCTTTATTATTAATATTTTTATATTTTTATAGAAGAACAAAAGGAAAATATAACTCTCATATTTAAATTTTATAATTATACTTGCTATTACCATTTTTCTTATTTCTATATAAATCATTTGAAAATTTATAGGAAAAACAAATAATAACATTTCTTTTTTCTATTATATTCTTTTTAAACTTTTTTTTTACTACTACAGAAATATTCTTAATTCTTTATCACTGCAGGGTGAGTGAACTATCAATGTAGAAAGGCTCTTTTGGTAAATGACACTTAGTTAAAAATATACTTGCTTTTACCTAATAGTACTATAATGAGGTTGAAATTAAATCACAGGGACAAAAGTGCCACACATGATTTGCTTGGTTGTTTCCTAAAGAGAACAGAAAAGAAGCAAGGAGATAATCTATTTTAAAATAAGTCTAGCTCCAGGGTGGTGTGACAAAATAATCTTTGTACTCATTAAGGATCAATTAGTGTTTCTGTGAACTGGACTCTTCCCCACAATTATAACACAAAGGATAGAAGATCTCAGGCAGCTGCATGGAAAATTTATACCTCAGCTATAAGTTGAAAAGAGTAATTTTTTAGGTGAGACAGTATTATTTATTACAACAAAGTTGATGTATGGGTTAGTAAAAAAATAACTAATTGGTGGTTGCTTTAGTAAAGAAAATGATTTTAAAATATTAAATGTTCCTTAAAAGGGAAAGTAAAAATTAAATGTAGATGATCAATAAGGAAGGATATTTAATAGAAGAACTGGAGGCAAACGTGCCTCTCAATAAGGAGCAACTTATTAGAAGGTCTCTGCAGAGTGTATTTGCTTATTATAGGCCTATGGGCTCAAAGCCCTGACAATGGACAAGCTACTTGTTTGTTAAAATTTAACACAGAGTATCAGACAGTGTCAGGCAGGACTCTTTCTTTTGCAAGAGTCCAAAAGCCTATATCAACTTGGCTTAAATAAACTTTCAGAAAAAGAAATATATTGGATTATATGAGGAAAGTCTAGGCAAAGCAATGTTTTTAGGTAGGGTTACATTCAGATTTCAAACAGTATCCTCAGAACTGGCTTTCTCTCTGCTGTTCCCTATGTGGAATAATGATTTCATTTACAGTTCCACAGGATTACAAAATAGTTTCGTTTGTTCTTGCCTACAATTTTTCAGGTCCATGTCAAATGGATAAGTCAGATCTCAGGTTCACTCTGACTTCTTGAGCTTAGATTATGTGCCCACCCCTGAATTTCTGTCACCAGAAAAATTTGGTGCATTAATTGACTCAGGGCTGGGTCACCCCTGGATCATGAAGTATCATCCCACACGTAAAAGATAGAAAGACGAGAACTTGGAGATGAGAACTTAGACAACTGATATTTTGCCATGTGGTTCCAAAGATGTGCTCACCTAATTGAGTTGGATTTTAAAGAAGAATAAGGACACACAGACATGTGCATTCTAGGTAGAAGGATGAGTAAGCACAAAAGCATAGAGCTAGGAGATCTGTATTGGTACAAAATAATATGAAATATAGAATAATATTAAAATATTATTGTGGGAACACTGACAGTTGAACTGATTGGTATGAGAAAAACTGGATGGGTAGATAAAAAGAAATTGTAGATGTTTTGCTTTCTATTCTAAGATAGCTTAGTGTTTTATATAGCCTCAAAAATTTGAAAAGGAAATTTGAAGAGAGTAAAAAAAACAAATGATTTTCTGTTTAAAGTTTGGAGTGGGACCAGAAAGAAGACCACAGGTAGAGAATCACTCCATAGGCCTTTGTCATAACCCAGTTTGCATGTGGTGAAGGCCTGACTGGGGAGACAAAGGCCACGATATGGAGAAGAGGTGATGGACACAAAAGGTAAGTGTTAAAGTTTCCAAAAAACCGCTATAGTGGAATTCTTTTTATCTAACAGTATCTTGTACTCTTGCAAGGCATTGATCATTACAGGGATGTTTTGGTAAAGCGGAATCCCTGCCCTTCACCTTCCACTCTCCCCATTGGGCATAATTTGAAAATCACTGTGAAACTACCAAGTTTTGGTAATGATCTGAATGTGGGCCTGAGGGAGTGCGAATGACCTAGGGGGCCTCTCGTTTCCCAATTTAGGCAACTTGGTCAGTGGAGGTGCTCTTCCACAGGGAGGGAACACAGGAAGAGCAAGAGACCATCTTCAGTTCTAACTACTAAACTCCCTTCTCCTTGTCCCCAATTTGTTCTTCGTTCAATCATTCCACTTAGACTTTGCAATGGAAACTATTACTGGGCAGGAATATGGGCAAGTTAGAAAAATGAGGTTACCATAAAATCTAACGACCTCAAAGTTCAAAACTAAAATAACAATAAAAGCCATGTTTTCTAGCAATACACAAATCCTAATGTCCAAAGTTCTTTTTAACTATATTTTATTGCTTATGCTATTAGAGTTTTCCCATTTCCCCCCTTTATTGCCCTCCACCTCGCAAATCCCCTCCCACATGCATTCCCTCCCCTCTTAGTTCATGTCCATTGGCTGTGTACGTAAGTTCTTTGGCTTCGACATTTCCTATACTATTCTTAACCTTCCCCTGTCTATTCTGTACTACCATTTATGCTTCTTATTCCCTGTACCTTTTCACCTATTCTCCCTCTGCCCCCATCTCACTGACAACCCTCCATGTGATCTCCATTTCTGTGATTCTATTCCTGTTGTAGTTGTTTGCATAGTTTGTTTTTGTATTTGCGGGTTCAGTTGTTGATAGTTGTGAGTTTTTTGTCATTTTACTGTTCATAGCTTTTAATCTTCTTCTCCTTAGATAAGTTCCTTTAACATTTCATATAATAAGGGTTTAGTGATGATGAACTCCTTTAACATTACCTTATCTGGGAAGCACTTTATCTGACCTTCCATTTTAACTGAGAATAGAGTAATGCTGGATAGAGCAATCTTGAATGTAGGTCCTTGCCTTTCATGATTTTGAACACTTCTTTCCAGCCCCTTCTTGCCTGCAAGGCCTTTTTTGAGAAATCAGATGATAATCTTATGGGAACTCTTTTGTAGGTAACTGTCTCCTTTTCTCTTGCTGCTTTTAAGATTCTCTCCTTATCTTTACTCTTGGGTAACAGAATGATGATGTGCCTTGGTGTGTGCTTCCTTGGGTCCAACTTCTTTGGGACTCTGTGAGCTTCCTGGATTTCCTGGAAGTCTATTTCCTTTGCCAGATTAGGGAAGTTCTCCTTCATTATTTTTTCAAGTAATTTTTTAATTTCTTGCTCTTCTTCTTCTCCTTCTGGCATCCGTATAATTTGGATGTTGGAATATTTAAAGACGTCCCAGAGCTTCCTAAGCCTCTCCTCATGTTTTTGAATTCTATTTCTTCATTTTATTCTGATTGAATGTTTATTTCTTTCTTCTGGTCCAAACCATTGATTTGAGTCCCACTTTCCTTTTCATCACTGTGCATTTTCCTTTAATTCATTTTTTATAACCTCCACTCTCTCCTCTATTTTGCAGCCATACTCAACCATTTCTTTGGTCACCCCGATTACCAGTGTTTTGAACTGTGCATCTGACAGATTGGCTATGTCTTCATTGCTTAGTTGTATTTTTTATGGAGCTTTGTTCTGTTCTTTCATTTGGGCCTTTTTTTTTTGTCTTGGCACAGCACCTGTTACATAGTAAGAGGCAGAACTTTAGGTATTCACCAGGGTGGAACAACCCCAGTCACTGCATTGTGGCACTGTACATGAGGGTTGGGGGTCCAAAAGGGAACAATGCTGCTTGCTAGGCTCTTAGCAGGCTTTCAGTCACTTCACTCACTACCCACAAGCAAACTGGGTCATTCTGGAGCTGATTCCTGGGTGTGTAGTTTTGTGTATGTTCTAGACCCTGTGGGTCTCTCCAACAAACTCTCCTGTGAGGCTAGGAGTTTCTCCTGCTGCTACAACCCCACAGGATTTTCCAATCAGAGGTTTTACGGCTTTCTCTCCCTGTGCTAGAACCCTGGGTTGCATGGTCTGGCTCACTCCCTAGTTGTTCCTCCAAGTTCATCCGCATGCAAAAGTGGGACTTCCCACTCTGCCAGCTGCCACCTCACCCATTCAGCAAGCCGCTAGCCGTCAGTTTGCTGTGAGTCCTCTCTGCCTCAGCTGCTATGTATGCCCCTCTTACTGGTCTGGATGAATGTATCTTCTTTAACTCCTTGGTAGTCTGATTTCCATACACTTCGATTTTCAGGAAGTTCTGGTTGTTTTTTGCTTTTAAATTTGTTCTCATCCTTGTTTTGGTTGTGGGAGGAGGCACATTGTATCTGCCTATGCCTCCATCTTGGCCCCAAATCCCCTAATGTCCAAAGTTCAATTCTTATTTTCACATAGTTATGTTTTCAGTGTGCTCTAAATTTATTTCTGAGCTGGTTTGCAATTACATAATTATATGGTATATGTGTGTATATGATGTATAACATTGAAATTTATATATAAATAGATAGTTATTTAACATAAAAATTTTTTGTTCATTAAATCAATTATTCATCCACCGAGTGCTAGCAAAGTATTTCCCAGGCACCAGAAATAAGGTGGCGGACAAATGCAGGTTGATTCTCTTCTCTCATGGAGTTTACATTCTAGTGAGTTGAAAACCAATCTTTTTTTACTGTACTTTAAGAATAAGGTCTGTTAAAAAAGTGAAGCCCATTATCCACTCTACCATTCCCATCTGGCAGTGTTTGATTCAGTGTTATAACTTGCAGCAACATGATAGGGATCACAAGGGCCACAGAGTTACGCAGTGACACCACAGACATGGAGTAATTTGGCCTTTATGTTTCTCATCAGCACTGCTTTGCAGTTTGCATCAAATCTTGACAAAGATTGTTGGCCTCTCTTCCACAATGGAAAGGTAATATATGTTTCGGTTTTACTGAAACTTGGGATGTTGGGCAGGTAAATGATTACTCACTTTGGCTTGAGGATGATTGAGTGACAGTGACAATGCCAGTGAAATTGCCTCCTACCAGACTGTGTTTTAGATGGAAACATGTGAGTTATACACCATCTCTCTCTCTCTCCCCGCTCCCTCTTTCTCTCCCCACCCTTTCTCATGCGCCTCCAGATTTGTACATAGATTCTGTCCCTTTTTGCACTTCTTTATTATTTATAGACTGAGAGAACTAGGCTTTAAAACCAGAATGGGTTGCAGATTTTATTCTTAGTATTTATTTTTCTTAAATTTATAGGGCTTTATCCTGTTGAAGTAAATAGTAGTTTTGGAGTACTTATTGGACTTTCTTTACTTTGCCTACATAGTTCAAATCAGCCATTTCACTCAAGTCTTTGCAGTCCACCAAGTCACCTTGCTGTATCTGACTCAAGATTACTATATCCTTATAGTTCTTTTTCTATTTATGGCTTTTATTTATTTTTAAATATATGTTATTGATCATGCCATTACAGTTTTCCCATTTTCCCCCTTTATTCCTCTCCACCCTGCACCCCCTTTCCACCAGCATTCCTCCTCCTAGTTTATGTCCATGGGTCATATATATAAGTTCTTTGGTTTCTACATTCTAATGCTGTTCTAAGCCCCGCTCTCTTATCTATTTTGTACCTACCATTTTTGCTACTTATTCCCTGTAACTTTCCCTCATTCTCCCCCTCTTCTTTCCCATGGATAACCCTCCATGTGATCTCCATTTCTGTGATTCTCTTCCTGTTATAGTTGTTTGCTTAGATTGTTTTTGTTTTTGTTTTAGGTTTAGCTGTTGATTGTTGTGAGTTTATCTTTTTTCATATTTTCAATCTTCTTCTTTTTCCTAGATAAATCTCTTTAACATTTGATATAATAAGGGCTTAGTGATGATGAACTCCTTTAACTTTACCTAATCTGGGAAGCACTTTATCTGCCCTTCCATTCTAAATGATAGCTTTGCTGGGTAGAGTAATCTTGGATGCAGGTTCTTGACTTTCATGACTTGGAATACTTCTTTTCAGGCCCTTCTTGCCTCTAAGGTTTTGTTTGAGAAATCACTTGATAGTCTTATGGGAACTCCTTTGTAGGTAACTGTCTCCTTATCTCTTGCTGCTTTTAAGATTCTGTCCTTATCTTTAATCTTGGGTAATGTAATTATGATGTGCCTTGGTGTGTTCCTCCTTGGGTCCAACTTCTCTGGGACTCTCTGAGCTTCCTGGACTTCCTGGAAGTCTATTTCCTTTGCCAGATTAGGGAATTACTCCATTATTTTTTCAAATAAGTTTTCAATTTCTTGCTCTTCCTCTTCTTCTTCTGGCGTCCTTATGATTCAGATGTTGGAATGTTTAAAGTTGTCTTGGAGGTTCCTAAGCCTAGCCTCTCCTCATTTTTTGAAAATCTTCATTCTCTGTTCTTAGAGAATGCTTCTTCATTCTGTTCTGTTTGAATGTTTATTTCTTCTTTCTGGTCCAAATTGTTGATGTGAGTCCCAGTTTTCTTCCCTTCATTGTTGGTGTTCTGTACATATTCCTTTATCTCACTTTTAATAGCCTTCACCTTTTCCTCTATTTTGCAACCATACTTAACCATTTCTGTGAGCATCCTGACTACCAGTGTTTTGAACTGTGCATCTGATAGGTTGGCTACCTCTTCATCACTTAGTTGTATTTTTCCGGAGCTTTGATCTGTTCTTTCATTTGAGCCATATATATATATATTTTTTTGGTCTCAGCATGCCTATAATGTAGAAAGGGGTGGAGTCTTAGATATATGCCAGGGCAGGGCAACCCACTTCGCTGAGTTGTGGATCTGTGTGTGGGGGAGGGGTCCAAGAGGGAACAATGCCACTTGCTTGGTTCTCAGCAGGCTTTTAGTCCCTTCCCTCACTACCCACAAGCAAATTGGGTCCTTCTGGTGCTAATTCCTAGGTGGAAGGGTTTGCGTACATTCTAGGAACCTATGGGTCTTTCCAATTATCTCGCCTATGAGGCTTGGAGTTTCTCCCAATGCTGCAACCCCCACAGGTTTTTACAGTTAGAGGTTTTGAGGCTTTATTTCCCATGCTGGAACCCTGGGTTGAGTGGTCTGCCTTGACCTCCAGTTGTTTCTCCTGGTTTATCTGCATAGAAATGAGGGACCACCTGGTCCACCAACTGCCACCTTGCCTGGTCTAGCAGCCTCTGCCTCATCTGCCTGAATCCTCCAGCAGCTGCCTTGCCATGAGTCCTCTCCACCCCAGCTGCCTATCTCTGCCTCTCCTACCAGTCTGGATGAATGTTTCTTCTTTAACTCCTTGGTTGTTGGACTTCCATACAATTCAATTTTGGAGCAGTTCTGGTTGTTTTTTGTTTTTAAATTTGTTGTTAAATTTGTTTTTAATTTGTTGTTCTTTTGGTTGTGCAAAGTGTATCTACCCATGTCTCCATCTTGGCTGGAAGTTCTTATCTCTATAGTTCTAATTATTTAATTTCCTCTGTTAAGAATAAATAAACCCCTTCGAAATTTTCCCATTACCTATTGCACTCCTTATAAGATATTAAAGATTTTCTACTGTCATGATCCAATCTTTCTTTCTGGTCAAATATTTTTATCCCTTGCCAACCAAGTCCTCTAAATGGCAGTAAGTCACACACCTCCAGCCTTGCTCACACTGTTAGTTCCATCTGGATGCCCCTTCTTTGATTTTCACCTGCCAAAATAACTCAATTGTGACTATGTGTAACTAATATCCCACATTATCTCTGGCCTTGAAATCTGTCTAGTAGACAAGAAACCATCCTATATGATTCAGTTGGTTGATGTATTTCATTTTCCTTTAATGTTTCTTTTCTTTAAACAAAAATACTTGTTTCAGAGTTCCAGATTTATGTTACTTTTACATGTCATTACTGTTATTCTTTTAATGCTAGCACAGATAAAATGAGTCTACTTTTATTCTTAGAGAATGCTTTCTCATAGTGACTATCCATGAAAACATGCATCACTTGAATGGAATTCTATAGTCCAACCCATACAGGAGGAACACAATATAGAAAGCCTTAATTGCCATTTATGGGCATAAAATTGTGAAACATAAAATGAGTAGTGAACTGAGTTCCCATGAGGAAAGAACAGAATTACTTCAAAGATCTTAAATGTTAAAGGAAACTGAATTTACGTAATTCTCTAGAATCTGCACACTGATTGGCTGTTCTTCTTAGTTCTCTGAGCATGATGTAGCTCTAGAGGGCCCAGAACAGTGCCTGACACATGGAATGTACACAATACATACTTATTTGCTGATTTACAATGAGCTCAGAAGGAAGGAGTAGGAGGATAGGCCCCAAACGTGAAGAAAACAAGAAGCAGCGATGTTGTTATTTGAAAAGAACTGTCTTCAAAAAAATACCTCAACCACCTGTAATTCCACCAGGGTTACCTCTTTAAAAATACTTCACCTTCTTTTCTTTCTGTATTTTCAACAGGGCCTGATAATAGGCTAAGGGCAATCCTTCATTTTTTTTTTTTTGAAGCCTGGAGGAAGTGAAGGCTTGTTTCTTAAAGGTTTATTTACAGCTCTAGGAATAGCCCCTGCTTCACCATCTGGCTATGCCCAAATTTAGGGGCTCAGATTTGTTAGGCTTATGCTAGAAGTCCTTCACTCTGTTCCACACTCTTATATAATGTTTTAGGCCCAGCAATTCTGGACTGAGATCAGCTGGATTCAAGTGCTACATCATTTACCTCCATGTGACTTTAGGCAAGTCACTTGACCTCTTGTTTTCTCAGTTTCCTATCTATAAAATTAGGATTAAAATAATGCTTATTTATTAAGATTGTCATAATTAAATGAGATAATGCATATTATTAAAGCGATTAAATTAAAATTAAATGAAAGTTATAAAATAGTTAATATATGAAATATTTTTAGAGCTAAGCCTGGCACATGGTAAATGTTCAATAAATGTAAACTATTTATCATCATCATTGTGTTAAGTGTTTGACATTTTATAAAGTGGATAGAAGTATTAGCTATTTTATCATTATTTTTCGAAAGCTTGTTATTCTAACCATAACATTTTTCACTAATTTCTTTTTCACAAGAGTATTTGCTGGATTAGTAAGATGCACTATTGGTTGAAAATCTTAACAGTAACTGTATTTTTTCCAGGTAGAAATTATCTGTTCATATCTTGATTTATCAGGGGGAGAGTAGAGGGTAACATGAAAGATATGTGTATGTATAGGTTTCTCAATTACACTGTTTTCATACACTGTTTCTTGTTCTTTTTGCCTTTCTAAAATATTTACTTTTGGCAGGTAATATTTAATTCCAGTTATTTAAATGTTGGTATTTCTAAATAGTCTTCTACACTGTATACATAAGATATAGAAAGTTAAAAGAATAAGTCGCAAAATTTTGAATTCAAATAAATTGCAGTTCATTTACTCAAAAGATGGACTATATCTGCCTTTATTCCCATCCCCAACACACTGTCACCCATGACAGACATTGCTAAGATGGTTGCAGTCATTCATGCAGTCTTGGCTATGGCTTCAGAATTTCAACACAGCACACCAGGATACTGCTTCTAACAAATAACAAGATAAAACCCAGTAGGCAAAATATAGTCCCTCCCTAAAAAACTCACACATCTATATAGCAAAAGAATTAGATCTAATGCTCACTATTTCCACTGTGGGTATTCATTTTTACAACACTGTGTGAATAAAAATGTGCTTAAAACAAATTCCATGAGACTCTCCAAAGATATTTCTATCTTCCAGAGTGAATTGTATGATGAAAAATTTTAAGTCACTTCTCATGTGAAGTTTGTTTGGGGCCTTTTTCTCTACAATAGTCTGTAGACTGTCTTAAAAATCTGCAGTTTTACTTACTTCATATGCCATTTAAGCTTTCATGAAAAATCACCTAGATTCTTAACAATCCATGGGAAGATTTGTTCTGTGTCAAAAATAAAGTTGACTGATGGGCCAGAGACTTGTTTTTGTCTTCAGCATTGCCAATGGTAACATTGATAAAGTAATTTTTGTCCTTACTTCATCAATGTTACCATTGGCAATGCTGAAGACAAAAACAAGTCTCTGGCCCATTGGTTTTTGTTGTGAACAATGGTGTCAATTTCTTTTGCCTCTCACAACACCAGATCTGATGTGTAACAGTTATGGGAAAAGGGATGGTGCAAAGGGACTATTGGCTATCCCAGCAACCCCATCAGCCATTAAAAATAAGTAAGTAAAATATTGTTGAGTAGTAGGCGATGTCAGGCAACATGAATTCTTGGTGAAGCCAGTATGTACAGTATGTATGATAGATACCATGACTTGCAAATACCCAGGATGAAGGAGTGGAAGTGTGGCAGTGGCGGGAAGTAGATAAGGAGCCTCATTTTGGCTAGGAGACTGGCAAGGTGACCTTAGCTGAAATGAATGACAATTGGGTCCAGTCTAGGTTGATGGCTGACTGGCTGGTGGGTAGTAGTATATGGGTTTTGAAGTAGAAATTCTGAGTCTGAAAACATTGAGCTTATTGTGTTTCAGGGAAAACAGAGCAGGCTGGTGTGTTAATCTCCCTAGGTCCATACCAGACTGACACAACAATCATGAAGAAATAGTTTGCTAGTACCCGATTTTCTTATCTTTTAAACAGAGTTAATATTACTGCAAAAGCAGTTTTAAAATTGTAGAAGCAATTTGAAGTGTGAAGGAGAAGTGATACCCAAATGCAAGTATTATAGTTTTCAAATTTTTTATTTTGGTATTTTGAGAGCTAAAGGAGTTGCTTGGTGAAGTATCTTTCATAAATTCAATAAAAAATTGTTCAATTTCTGCACATACAAGTAAGCAACTACAACTGGGAAAATGATTCTGTGGTTGTACACATTTATTTGACAAGTCACAAATGGGTTTTAGTGACAAGCTGCACCATATGTGTTAAATTCAAAAAATTCATTCTTGGCATAGTTATTTTTTACATTCCCTTGTATTTGAAAAAATATGCTGCCTACCATTGCATATTGTAAAAGCAATAGATTATGTCTATTTGGAGAGGATAGTGCATGCTAAATGCATGAAATTAAATGTCAATAAATTCAACACTATGATTCTCTTGTGATCAGTGAGGGCAAAGCTTTTTGAGATTTTTTAGTCAGCAGGTCTGCTAAGATCTTTAGGGAATTTTCTTATCTCATAAACCACAAGAAATGTAAAAGGGAGACAACTGTTGATTACTTTCCAGGTAGTCAAATGGAAACTAGCTTTTAGAGTTTTGGTTGATCTAGATTTTTTCCCCCTTCTCAAGGATCTGGAGCCAATAACAGCAACAGACAGACCATGGATCTGCTCAGTACAGGTCTGGTTGCCAGAAGGGACATTTTCTCTTCAAGTCAAAAGATGTTCTCACATTAGATTGAATTCTTATTGTCCTGAGACACAGGACACAGAAGTGAATTCAACACAGAAGTGAATTTTAAACTTATTGTATCTTTATGCTTTTTCAAGTCCATGATCATGCAAATACACACTAAGTGCAAAAAGAAAAAAATATATACCCAGAGTGAGTAAAGTGAGGGATGTTTCAAAATTGTTATAAGCAAATAATGATAAATATTACCACAATGGAGGTAGTTTGATAGAAAAAGATATTGGGTGTTTGCATGTAGTTCCTGACTAAATCAACATAGAATTTCTCCCTACCAAATTAATCTTAAATTAAGCATTTCTACTGTTTACTATGATTACCTCATCAGACAAGCTGTTTCAGCATCTGTTTTCCCTCATACTGAAAAGTTTCTCTTTTACTTCCAAAGTGACTTTCCCTTCTCATAAGCTCAGTTGTTTGGCCATTTCTATCCAAAATAAATACTTCTTTCTCACCTATTAGCTGTTTAAGGCTTAGTTGTGTCTTTAAATGCACGTGCATGACTCTCAGGGCAGACTTTTGATTTCAGTGGGAGCTCTGAGTCTTTGAGGGCCTGATTTGACCCTGCGTTTGTACTAAGTGTATAAGTATTTATGTAATGTTTTCATTTCCTGACCCACTCAGTATCATTTCTTTGCAAAAATATATTCATTTCCTTCAAAATTTCCCCATTCGTTATATTCTTAAATCTGTCTATTATTTAGCTTATTTTCCTGTGATCTTTTTTAGTCTGGATATGGTTTTCCAAGGACAATCCAGGGATACACACATGTAAACCAAAAAAAATACACAGTATTTTTTCTGCTATACAAATATATACTTTATCTAGTATAACACCTAGCTTTACATGTAATAAGATAAGCATTTCTATACAGATTTTGCCTTTACATGTATCTATATGCTGGTAAGATATCTTTTTCCTGTTAGACACAATGAGTTCTCCATTTCTTAATTTTATGGTAAAGAACTTGATATGGTAGAGAACTAAGAATCTGAGGGGTTTTTTTAATTGTCCTTCTTTTGTTGTAATTCTGGAATATTATTTAGGTGGACAGACTTTTCAGTTTTTCTTTAGGTGAATTAGTATTTGATTTCCCTTTGTTCCCAAGTAGTATGTTTTGAAAGCACTGCTTGCTTACCATCCTGAAAGACTTTAACATTCAAGAAAATAGCAAACGGGTACCAGGGATATGTTGAATCATTCTGGATCCAGGTGGGTATTGGAGATACACCAAGTGAAAAGCCCCATTTTAATATATTTGCCTGCTCTTGTTTTCTCACTTGACTTCCCAATCTAATTTCTTTGCCGCTGAGGGTTCTCACTCATATCACCATTTAAAATTTAAAAGCAATATATATTTAAATGCAAAACAATGTGCTTACATGGAGACTGCCACAGTGGAAAGTATGACAGTGGGTTTCATTTCAGAGAGTTCTGGATGATCTCCCAAGTGGTAGAGCCAGAAGTAAGAGATGTTGGATCATTCCGAATGACTGGAAATAAAACAAACAGTATTTCCTTTTTAATCATGGTCTGCATTTTTCCACATTGAAAAATTTTTGTTTTTATTCATTTGTTTCTTATCATCTTTGATTGACCATAGTTGCTGTGAACAGCAGAGAGAGCAATTTCCAAATTTATTTTAACAGTAGGAGAGGTTGTAAGTCATCCATTTTCACATTTTTTAAATTTTTTTATTTAATTCTTATTCAAGTACAGTTTTCTGTTCATTTTCACATTTTGAGGAAACGGCAAAATCTTATTAGTAATGTGCCTGCATTTTAGGTTTTCTTTAAAAGCCTCCCTACTGACTCAAAACACCCTTTTGAAATCTCATGATTCTCTACAATGATCATGAAATTCAAATGGGAAATTTCCTACTCAACATCCCATCTTATCAATCTGCTCAGGAACACCCTAGTATAGCAATCAATTCCAGGGAACTTGCTGTTGTACAACCTTCTGCCACAAAGGCTAACAACAAAGCTAATGTATAAAAAGCTAAATAAAAATGGAAAATATTTTATATCATGCAGCATGAATATTTTACCAAGAATGTTTGTATGTTTTGTAACAGCAGTTTTTAGAATATGTTAGTTTATGCCTAGGGTCAATAGTCAAAAGTGAGCTCCCAGAGCAAATACCAAATTATTCCAGTAGTGAAATAAGTGAGTGGAATACAAAATGGATAATTTTGAGTATATCTATTTCAACTGCTTCAGTCTTTGTTTTGTTTAAATATGCCTTAAAAATAATAAAGATATTTTGCTTTTTCTCATGGAAGCAACACCAGGAGTTACATGAAATAAACCTACTTGTGCCCTGGTTGGTGTGGCTCAGTGGATTGACCACAGGCCTGCGAACCAGACGATCATGGTTCAGTTCCTAGTCAGGGCACATGCCTGGGTTGCAGGCCGGTTCCTAGTGGGGGAAGCACGAGAGGAAACCGTACATTAATATTTCTTTCCCTCTCTCCTTCCCTTCCCCTCTAAAGATAAATGAATAAAATTTTAAAATAAATAAATAAGTAAACCTACTTTTCTGGTATACATTTTTTTCTCTTCTCAGAAATTCAAAATTGGTGTGTATGCATGCATATGGAGAATCTATGCATGTGTGATTCCATAGAGTGTATGAATGCCATCTACATCTCTGAAAAGTTATGTAATGGAAATAAATAGAAATGAAATTGTATTTGAAATGTTCTGTGGAAATTCAATGTAATGCAACTCCTCTGGGAATTACTTTTAAGTGAAAGCTACTTTAATAATGTAGTTACTCCCACAGGTCTACTGGATTTATAGATGGGGATTTTTTGAACATTATATTTTCTGTAATTAGTTATGGCAATGTAGAAATAATGATAAACTTTGAAACTATAAAACTGAAAATAAACATGGAATATTTGGCATTACCTTTTAGAATGAGCATCAGTATTCCTGCAGTTTTCTGAAGTCAGCATTAGAAATAAAGAAAATGAACATGAAGACCAATTACCTGTGAAATACAAACTAAATATTTAAAGGTGATAATGCAACATCATGTCAAAAGCTGATTCTCAAATTGTTCTGACAAAAAATAGCCTTCAATACTGTACTTGCAACTTCTCTGTAAGTTTGAGATGGTTTCAATTTTTAAAAACTTAAAAGCATACCTACCTCTGGGAAAAAATAGAAAAAATATTTATATATACACATGCATATATAATATCTATATATCTTATATATACATATATAAATATTTATAATACAAACAGTAATATTATGTAAAGTGATTTTAGGCTTTACCTTTAGAGATCCTAATTGTTATTTTTAGACAGTTATGGAAACTCATTGTCATTTTTACAAAGATCCCAGGCAATGAAGGTACATAATTTGACACACATCTAAAAATCCTTTAATCTATCTCCACTCCTCCATTTTGCAGAAGAGAAAACTAAAGAGGTAGTAACATTTGTTAAAGGTTATAAAGGCACATGTGAACTAAACAAACAAACAAACAAAAATATATTCTTACCATTTTACAGAAAAAGAAACTGAGGCTTATAATGGGTAAAAAGTTGCCAAAGGTCATACAGCTGGTAAGAGATAGAAGTAGAACTTGAATCTAGGTCTGCTGGATTCAAAGTGTAAGCTCTCTATCACTTCATGACATGTTTAGTGCATAGTAGGTAGCCATAAATGTTTTTGAATTAATGAATGTTGAATGGTGTCTCAAGGGCATGTTCATTGATAGTCTTTTCTATAAGCTTGTAAGTAGTAGGAAAAGAGTGACAATTCATTTGAAACTAATCAAATAATGGTTTGATTATTACCATCTATGCTCTTTATTTTATTTTATTTTTTTGCATTAGTCCTTGGTATCAAAATGCAAGTTTAGGTGGGGCACACCTTCCGTACAAGTTACTTAGTGTTAACCAAGCAAGTGTTTAGCATGGCAATATTAGATGCTAAAAAAGTGTTACATGGCTTTATCTTAGCCTTTAATTTTATCAAAGATAAAGAGTATTATATTAATTTTCAAAAGTCTTGATTCAATTGTTTAGTTAGAAAAACTGGCAGAGAGATAGAGAAGGAAACAGAAAAATGAAATGGAACTTTTTGCAACTTAAGAAACTGGAACCAGACTTCTGGCCAAGATGGAGATGTAGGTAGACACACTATGACTCCTCACACAACCAAAAGAAGGTCAACAATAAATTTAAAAACAAAAAATGACCAGAACTGACAGAAAGTTGAACTGTATAGAAGTCTGACAACCAAGGAGTTAAAGAAGAAACATTCATCCAGATTGGTAGGAGGGGCAGAGATGGGAAGCCAGGTGGAAAAGACTATTGGCAAGGCAGTGGCTGGTGGATGGGGCAAGGAGGTGGCTGGCAGACAGGGTGGTCCCACATTTGAGTTCAGGTAAACTGCAAGGAACAACTGGGGAGTAAAAGATTGCACAACCCAGGGTTACAGTTTGGGAAAATAAAGCCTCAAAGCCTCTGACTGAAAACACCTGTGGGGGTTGAGGAGGCAGTGGGAGAAACTCCCACCCTCACAGGAGAGCTTGTTGGAGAGACCCACAGGGTTCAAGAACATACACAAACCCACCCACCCAGAAATCAGCACCAAAATAGGTCCAACCAAAAGGACCCAATTTAATTGTGGGTAGAGGGGGAAGTGACTGAAAACTGGAAGAGAGCAGAGCAAGTGACACTGTTCCCTCTCAGATCTCTCCCCCACATACATCATCACAAAGTAGTAACATAAGTTTCTCTGCCCTGGTGCACACCTAAGGCTCCTTCCACCCCTAATATGTAAGAAGTGTGCCCAGACAAAAAAAGAGAAATGGCCCAATTGAAAGAACAGATCAAAGCTCCAGAAAAAATACAACTAAGCAGTGAAGAGATAACCAAATTATCAGATGCATAGTTCAAAACACTGGTTATCAAGAAGCTCCAGGAAATCACTGGGTACTTCAACAGCATAAAAAACACCGACAGAAATGAAGGTTGCATTATGTGAAATATAGAAACTCTATAGGAAATCAACAGTGACAGGAAAAAAAAAAACAGGACTCAAATCAACAGTTTGGAGCAGAAGGAAGAAATAAACATTTAACCAGAGCAGAATGAAGAAACAAGAATTCAAGAAAGGGTGTAGGAACCTCCAGGACAACTTTAAACATTCCAACATCTGAATCATAGGGGTGCCAGAAGGAGAAGAGGAAGAGCAAGAAAGTGAAAGGTTATTTGAAAAAATAATGGAGTACTTCCCTAATCTGGCAAAGGAAATAGACTTCCAGGAAGTCCAGAAAGCTCAGAGAGTCCCAAAGAAGTTGGACCCAAGGAGGAACACACCAAGGCACATCATAATTACATTACCCAAGATTAAAGATAAGGACAGAATCTTAAAAGCAGCAATAGATAAGGAGACAGTTACCTACAAAGGAGTTCCCATAAGACTATCAGCTGATTTCTCAAAAGAAACCTTTCAGGCAAGAAGGGGCTGGAAAGAAGTATTCCAAGTCATGAAAGTCAAGGACCTGCATCCAAGATTACTCTACCCAGCAAAGCTATCATTTAGAAAGTAAGGGCAGATAAAGTGCTTCCCAGATAAGGTAAAGTTAAAGGAGTTCATCATCACTAAGCCCTTATTATATAAAATGTTAAAGGGACTTATCTAAGAAAAAGAGAATAAAAATATGAATAGTAATATTATAACAAACTCACAGCTATTAACAACCAAACTTAAAACAAAACAAAATAAAAACAAACAAAAAAACTAAGCAAACAACTAGAATAGGAACAGAGTCACAGAAATAGAGATCACATGGAGGGTTATCAAAGGGGGAGTGGGAGGGAGAGAGAGAGGGAAGAGGTACAGAGAATAAGTAGCATAAATGGTAGGTGTAAAATAGGGAGAGGGTAAGAATAGTATAGGAAATGTAGGAGCCAAAGAACTTACATGTATGACCGAAGAACATGAACTAAAGAGGAGGAATACAGGTGGGAGGGGGTGTGCATGGCAGAGGGGAATAAAAGGGGAGAAGTGGAACAACTGTAATAGCATGATCAATAAAATATACTGAAAAAATTCTTTAGCCCTGGCTGGTGTAACTCAATGGATTGAGCATGGGCTTGTGAACCAAATTACCGCAGTTCGATTCCCAGTCAGGGCACATGCCTGGGTTGCAGGCCAGTTCCCAGCAGGGGATGCACGAGAGGCAACCATACATCAATATTTCTCTCCTTCTCTCCTTCCCTTCCCCTCTAAAGATAAATAAATAAATAAATAAATATTTTAAAAGAGAAGAATGTGGAACCAGGGGTGATGGAGATAATACCCACAGAGGCCATAGAGAGAATCTTCATATCACTTTAATCATTGTCTCTAAGAATGGTATCAGATGAAAAGAAATTGTGATATGTTTTCCTATATGATTGTTTTTTATTTTAATTCCATTTTCTTTAGCTGTGCAGAAGCTTCCAGTCAGATATCAAAAACAATCTTTAAAATGTAGTATATTCATACAGTGGAATACTATTCAGCAATATAAAGAAACAAGCTACTGATAAGCACAACACTGTGGGTTAATCTCTAAAACATCATACTGAGAGAGATGCCAAAAGAAGTCTATACAAAAAGTGTGTATGGCACAATCTCATTGATATGATTTTCTAGAGCAAGCAAATTCATGTTGAAGGAAACCAGAGCAGTGAGGAATTGACTAGAAAGAAGCAGAGGAACGTGTTTTGAGGTGGTGGTTATGTTCTACATCTTGGTAGGGTTACATGAATGTGCGCACTTGTTAAATCTTCTGAAATTGTAACACTGAAGATCTGTGCAGGCCACTATAGACAAATTATCCCTTAATATAAAAGATACTGTAAGAAAAATATGGTTTTATTTTATTTGCCGTTTTACCTCTGCTTTCAACAAGGTTTAAGGCTAAATGCTTTTTGCCTTCTTAAAAACATTTTTATTTCAAGTTATCTGAAAGAGTTCACAGTAAGCATTACAGAACTGCTATCGCATCCATTCACTAAAATATCCTGACCTGAACACAGTTTGCAAGTACATGTATGACAACAGCATTCAAGGACAGGAAAGCAAGAATCATGCAGATCTTTTCTATTTTAATTTTTTTAAAACTTTTATTTATTTATTTTTAGAGAGAGAGGAAGGTAAGGAAAAAGAGAGGGAGAGAAACATCAATGTAGAGTTGCCTCTCACATGCCCCCTACTGGGGACATGGCCTGCAACCCAAGCATGTGCCCCGATTGGGAATTGAACTAGCGATCTTTTGGTTCATAGCCTGCTCAATCCATTGAGCTATACCAGCCACAGCACCATGTAGATCTTAAAAATTCCTTCATGCAATGCAGCATGAAAAATCCCCTTAATAACAGTACAGCAATTTGAACAGAAGAGTTCAAGATTACCTTAAAATAACATTTCCCATTCACTAAAAAAACATGATTGTGAAAAGTATGCACTTTATATCTATAACCACTTGACATGATAGGCATAATGAAAGGGACCAAGGAAATACCATAGCCTTCAACTAGCTGCTTTCAGTAACACAGGAATTAATACACTTTCCTCTTGCTTAAGGCCCCCAGACTTTTGTCATCCTCTTTCTTATTTATTTTTTTCACCAATTTTTTTATTTAATTATTTTTCAAGTACAGTTTTCTGTCTATTACTCCCATCCCATCCCACACCCGTCCTCCTCCCCTCCCTCCCATTTCCACTCTACTCAGTTGTTGTCCATGATCCTTTATATATGTTCCTCTAAATCCCTTCCCTATTTCCCCTGGAATTCCCTCCCCTCTCCTCTTTGGTCACAGTTAGCCTGCTCTCTATTTCAGTGTCTTTGGTTATATTTTGCTTGCTTGTTTGTTTTGTTGTTTAGCTTCCTGTTAAAGGTGAGATCATATGGTATTTGTCCTTCAACACCTGGCTTATTTCAATCAGCATAATGCTTTCCAGTTCCATCCATGATGTTACAAAAGGTAGGAACTCCTTCTTCCTTTCTGGAGCATAGAATTCCATTGTGTATATATACCACAGTTTTTTCCATCCATTCATTTACTGACGGGCACCTAGGTTGCTTCCAACTCTTGGCTATTGTAAATTGTGCTGCTATGAACATTGGGGTGCATATGTTCTTTGGGATTGGTGTTTTAGGGTTCTTAGGATACAATCCTAGCAGTGGAATTGCTGGGTCAAAAGGTAAGGCCAATTTTAGTTTTCTGAGAAAGTTACATACTGTTTCCCATAATGGTTGTACCAGTCTGCAATCCCATCAACAGTGAACCACAGTCCCCTTTTGCCCACACCCTCTCCAACATTTCTTGTTTATTGCTTTGTTTATGATAGCCATTCTCATCGGTGTAAAGTGCTATCTCATTGTGGTTTTAATTTGCATCTCTCTGATAGCAAGTGATATTGAGCATCTTTTCATGTGTCTCTGGATTCTCTGTATGTCCTTCTTGGAGAAGTGTCTGTTCAAGTCCTTTCCCCATTTTTTAATTGGGTTAGTTGTCTTCTTAGAGTGAAGTCGTGTGAGTTCTTTGTATATTTTGGAGATTAAACCTTTGTCTAAGGTATCATTGGCAAATATGTTTTCCCATACAATGGCTGTATTTGTATTTTAATGCTGTTTTCTTTAGCCGTGCAAAAGCTTTTTACTTTGATGAGATCCCATTTGTTTATTCTTTCCTTTATATTTCTTGCTCTAGGAGACATATCAGTAAAAATGTTCCTGCGTGAAATATCTGATATTTTCCTGCCAATGTTCTCCTCTAGGACTTTAAGGGTGTCATGGCTTATATTTAAGTCTTTTATCCACCTTGAATTTATTTTGGTGTATGATGTAAGTTGGTGCTCGAGTTTCATTTTTTTGCATGTAGCTGTCCAGTTTTCCCAACACCATTTGTTGAAGAAGCTATCTTTACCCCATTTTTTTGTTACTGCCCCCTTTGTCAAATATTAATTGACTGTGGAGAGCTGGGTTTATTTTTGGGTTCTCTATTCTGTTCCATTGGTCTATGTGCCTGTTTTTATGCCAGTACCAGGCTGTTTTGATTACAGTGGCCTTGTAATACAGTTTGATGTCAGGTATTGTGATCCCTCCTACTTTGTTCTTCTTTCTTAACATTGCAGCTGCTATTTGGGGTCGTTTATGGTTCCATATAAATTTTTGAATTGTTTGTTCTATGTCTGTGAAATATGCCATTGATACTTTAACATGTATTGCATTGAATCTGTAAATTACTTTGGTATTATGGACATTTTGATGATGCTACTTCTTCCAATCCATGAACATGGTATATGTTTCCATTTGTTTGTGTCTTCCTTGATTTCTTTCTTCAGTGTTGTGTAGTTTTCTGCATACAGGTCTTTTACCTCCTTGGCTAGGTTTATTCCCAGATATTTTATTTTTCTTTTTGCTATATCGAATGGGATTTTTTTCTTGATTTCTGCTTCTACTGATTCATTGTTAGTATACAAAAATGCCTTTGATTTCTGGATATTGACTTTGCATCTTGCTGTTTTGCCAAATTCACATATTAGTTCGAGCAGTTTTTTGGTAGAGTCTATAAGATTTTCCATGTACATTATCATGTCATCTGCAAACAATTACCGATTTGTTTCCTCCTTTCCAATTTAAATGCCTTTTATTTCCTTTTCTTGCCTAATCACTGAGGCTAAAACTTCCAATACTATGTTAAAAAGAAGTGGTGAAAGTGGACAACCTTGTCTTGTTCCTGATCTTAGTGGAGAAACTTTTAGTTTTTGTCCATTGAGTATGATGTTGGCTGTAGGTCTTTCATATATGGCCTTTATTATATTGAGGAATGCCCCTCTATTCCCACTTTGCTGACTACCGTTATCATAAATGGGTGTTGCACCTTTTCAAAAGCTTTTCCCATATCTATTGATATGACCAATCACGTTTTTGTCTTTGCGTTTGTTTATGTGGTGTATTACATTTACTGGTTAGAACCATCCTTACATCCCTGGGATGAATCCCACTTGGTCGTGGTGTATGATCCTTAGAATTGTGCTTTTAGTCTCTATGTCATTTAATTCTGCTCTGATCTTGGTTATTCCTTCCTTCTACTTGCTCTGGGCTGTCTTTGTTGTTGTTCTTCAAGTTCTTGCAGGCATCGGGTTAGGCTGTTTGTTTGAAGTGTTTCTCTCTTCTTTTGGTAAGCCTGTATTGCTATGACCTTCCCTCTCAGGACTGCCTTTGCCCTTTCTCATAAGTTTTGGGTTGTTGTGAGTTCATTTTCATTTGTTTCCAGAAAATTTTGATTTCTTCCCTAATTTCAATCTTCACCCATTCCTTGTTTAATAGCATATCATTCAGTCTCCATGATTTTGGGTGTTTTGGGTTTTTTCCTGTGGGGTTGGTTTCTAATTTCAGTCCCTTGTGGTCAGAGAAAATGCTTGATAGGATTTCAATTTTCTTGAATTTGTTGAGGCTCATTTTGTGTCCTATCATATGGTCTATCTTTGAAAATGTTCCATGTGCATTTGAAAAGAATGTGTATTTTGCTTCTTTGGGATGAAGGGCTCTATATATATATATCAGTCAAGTCCATTTCATCTAGGGTGTTTTTTAGTGCAGCTATATCTTTGTTGATATTTTGTTTGGAAGATCTGTCCATTTTTGGCAGTGGGGTGTTAAAGTCCCCCACTATAATTGTGTCACTGTCAATATCTTTCTTGAAGTCTTGTAGGATTTTTCTTATATATTTGGATGCTCCTATGTTGGGTGAATATATATTTATGATGTTAATGTCTTCTTGGTGAATTCTTCCCTTGAGTATTATGAAGTGACCCTCTGGGTCTCTCTTTATGGCCCTTTTTTGACATCTATTTTATCTGGTATTAGAATTGCTACCCTGGCTTTTTTTTCTTGACCATTTCCTTGGAAAATGTGTTTCCAGCCTTTCACTTTAACTCTGTGATGGTCTTTTGTCCTGAGGTGAATCTCCTGTAGGCAGCATATGTGTGGGTCATGCTTTTTTATCCATTTAGCTATTCTATGTCTTTTGATTGGAGCATTTAATCCATTTACATTTAAGGTTATTATTGATAGGTACTTATTCATTTCCATTTTTGTACCAGAGTTCCTATGTGTCTCTCTCTTTTCCTTCCGTTCCTTAAAGCAGTCCTCTTAGTATTTCTTGTAGAGCTGGTTTGGTGGAGGCACATTCTTTTAGACTTCTTTTGTCTTGGAAGCTCTTTATTTGGCCTTCTGTCTTGATTGAGAGCCTTGGCGGGTAAAGTAGCCTTGGTTGTAGGCCTCTGGTTCTCATTACTTGAAATATTTCTTGCCACTCTCTTCTTGCTTGCAGTGTTTTCATTGAGAAGTCAGTAGCTAACCTTATTGGGGCTCCCTTGTATGTTACTTCCTTTTTCTCCCTTGCTGCCTTTAAGATTCTCTCTTTGTCTTGGAATTTTGCCATTTTAATGATGATGTGTCTTGAAGTGGGTCTCTTTGGGTTCCTCTTGAATGGGACTCTCTGTGATTCCTGGATTCGGGCAACTTTTTCTCTCATCAAATTAGGAAAATTTTCCATCATTACTCTTTCAAATAAGTTTTCTATCCCTTGTTCTTCTTCTCCTTCTGGCATTCCTATTATTCGAATATTATTACATTTCATATTATCTTGCATTTCTCTCAGTCCATCTTCATTGTTTTTGAGCCTCTTTTCCCTTTCTTGCTCTTTCTGGGAGATTCTTTCTACTGTGTCCTCCAACTTGCTGATCCGATGTTCTGCCTCATTGATCCTGCTTTTCATTCCTTCTACTGTGTTCTTCAGTTCCAAAATTGTATTCTTCATTTCCTCTTGGCCTTTGCTGATAGTTTCTATTTCCTTTTTCATGTTGATATAGTTTGTGGAGAGCTCATTGTAGCTGTCCTCTAGTTTCTGGTAGCTCCCCTCTAGTTTCTGGTAGCTCATTGTGAGCTCTTTGAATTTCCTGATAACTAGTGCTTAATTCAATGTCTGATAGCTGACTTGCCTCTCTTTCTTCTGACATTATTTCTGAGATTTCCACCTTTTCTTTCATTTGGGCATTCTTTCTTTGTCTTCCCATTGCTTATGAAACTCTTCTTGTTAGCCTCAGCTTCTTAAATTGATCTGTTCTGACTCCTTGGGTTTATGGTGTAGGCTTCTATGGAGGAATACCTGTGAAATTCAGTGGTGCAGTCTCCTGCAGATATTTTGATGTTCTCTGCTTCCACCTACTCCTTTCTTTGTGTGTGTGTGATCACCTGGAGGGGGAGACAAAATGGTTTATGACTACAGGAGAGTACTTTATGATATTTACAGTCACAACCAGTAGAGAAGAGATAGAAGATCTTTAGGCTGTATATAGTGTTAACTGTAATCTTCAACCGAATTTGCCACTTTTAAGGAAGGATAGACCAAAGATAAGTCTCTTGTTGGGGAGGGAAGTCTTGTGAGTTGTATCTAGAAAGCAGTGAGGTTTCAGGTGGTCAGATTTTGAGGTAAGGTGAGAATAAAGATGAGTAAGTAGACATAGCATGTGCGCAAGTAGAGTTAATCACTACAGTAATAGAATTCAGGAACCTTTAAAGTGGGCTAAGACCCAAGAGATGTGTTGTGAAGTATTTACAGTGGTATAGAAAGCAACAAGCAAACAAACAAACACACAAATAAGGGCAGGAGAAGTGAAGAAAGAGCAATAAGTTTTGGGTGAAAGGAAGAAGGACTAAAACAGGAAAAAAGAAAGGAGAGGAACAGAGTACTGAAAGATACAGCAACAATAAACTTTAAAAAATATACGATTACTGAGAAAAAGTTTGAAAAATGTTTTTAAAAAGTTTAAAAAAACAAAAAGCCTCCTTCCTTGTTGGTTTCAAACTGTCCAATCTGATTTTTCTGGTTTCAGCAGCACCCCTCTGTGGGCTGGGTTGTAGTCCCAGGCGTATACCCACCTGCCAGCCAGGCTATCAGACTGGGGTGCAGGTGCCCGCCCACCCGACAGGCTACCTGGGTCCTCTTATTTAGTTTCGATTTAATTGTACTAGACTTTTATTTTTTGTATTCTTAATACCCTTATGCCACACAGCTCATGCTAAACAATTTTAACATTATATGCTTTCAGAAAAGAATAGAATGCGAAGCACATATGTAGACACATGTTTCCCAGGAGACATACGAGAGGAATGGGGAGAGTTTTTTCAAAAGACTGAGAAGAAAGGTAGCGTATATAAAGTGTTAAAGTGCTTCATTGATGATAAGATAGTAATTGTTTTTTTTTAGAGAGAATGGATTGATGTAGCTGAGATCTCTAACCTTTTTCTTATTTTAATTATTGTGTCTATATAACTGAATTTTAAACCTAAGGTAGGGTTTAGGTAAAGATTGATTGTATAATAGGTTAATTCTACAAGGTGATCAAGCTATTCCCCCGAGGGAGGCAGACAGTGTGGGGAGATGTATCAGTTCTTGCAGACCCTTATAGTGCCATTTAATTCAGCTGTTCAAACATGAAGCTATTTAAAGTGCTTTCTACCACTCAGGAAGAAATAATAGATAATATCAATAATCAGCACTAATGACAAGTCCAGTGTGGCAGGGGATCTAGATGGCAGTTGAGCTGGTAAAGTGTCAGAACTGGACAGCATAAGCAGGAAGTAAGCTCCATCACAGGGCTGAGAAGCAGTTTAAGAGGAAGATTGCTCCATATATAATGAGTCTTAAGAATCATTATCTATACAGACCCCAGATTACCAACTAAAGAGTACATTTAGGAACAGGGGGAAGAGGCTATTTGCTTTCTAACAAGGTGATTATTGATTCCTGCCACCAAATTCTTGCTGTAATTCTTGTTCAGAACAGGTAGATATTACATTGCACTATTTTGAAGGCATTACTGATTTTGACTATTGTTTTACCATTAGGCTCTTCTACATTCTTTAGTCTAAGCTGAATGTGGGATTTAGAGGGTTGACCATGGAATGTGGATATCAAATTGAAATTGTTTGGTAGGTGACTAGCTCCTATTTAGGTCCATTTTTCTTCCAGCCCACAAGACATTAACACCTACATTGGAACTATTAGGCCCAGATAATATATTCAGGTTCCCCATTAAATCCAGTGAATGTAAGTGTAATAAGCATGCATGACTCCTCTTGCAAAACCCTGCACTGCATCTAATTGAGTTCAGGATGGCCTTTGTATATATAAGCATGTATAGAGAAATAACTACATAGTTCGTAGTGGCAGTGGCTACTCGGGATCCCAGTACACCTTTCAAGTTGGTTATATCTAGTATTAGAGCTCAAAGTAGAGATAAACCTAATATCCTATATGAAGAGCCTCATATGCAAAGCTGTGTAGCAGATTTTTGTACCACTAAATTTGACCTGAAGATTCCAGGGTTCATCAAGTTCTACTAAGTCAGTGTTTCTCAAGCTTAGTAAACATGAGAATAGACTGGGGAAGGGGACTTGTTAAAAGGGCATATTTCTGAGCCCCGCTTCTGGAAATGATGAGTCAGTGTACCTTGGATGGAGTCTCCAAATCTAGATTTTTAACAAGCACACCTATTGACTCAGCTGTAGATGGACCATAAAACATACTTTAAGAAAGAGTGTGCTGGGAGGTCACTGATGGAAGTCATCCAAGTGATAGATGAGAGTGGAGAAACAAACTGTGGTTGAAAACTAGCAATTTTTAGAGGACTGCATGTTCTGAATTGTGGTTAAGCATGAACTTCAGAAGCCTTCAACAGCAGGAGAGAAGGCTGGATGGTAGATTTGCTAACAAGGCATAGAGCTCTAGGTTCTGGTACAGTTTCCTATGGTGGTATTTCATCTGTCTTATGGATGGTGTATTAAAAACTGGAGGACAAAGACACTAATTGCTGGAACAACTTACAGAGTCCTCCAGAAATGGGAGACAAACTGAAGACTGCCTAACATGAGGGAATGTGTCATCTGAATATTTCTGGAAAGTGAAGACTCCTTTGGAATTGGGGCTTGGTTTCTGTTTCATCTGTGTTCTCTTTACCACAGCAGGATGTCATTCCCAAAGGACCAGAGTTTGTTTAGTGAAGCAAATCTCAAAGCCAGAAGGGTTCATGAGAATAGACACCTTTTCATTCTCTTTTTCTTCTTCACACCCTGTAGGTGCAGAGGGTGGTAAACTTTCTAAAAGATGTGAGATAGGTTTTGAGCCAATTTTATCAAGATCTCAAAATACAAAGTGACCCCTGTTGATATTTTGATTATATTTAAATTTGAAGCTAACAAGTGTGAACTTTCTATCATGTTCAGAGTCAAACCATTGAGCAGTTGTGAATATGAGGAGTAATTTATTTGAATGCTGCTAATAATTACTGTCATAATTTGGGCTAACACATTTTAGGAAAAAGTATTTTTAAGTAGTAGGAACTGTAAAAATTTGACTCCTTTTAAGTGGGTCCAGAGTTTGGGATAGACACAGTGAATAAATGATTTTTTGGAAATGGCACAGTGGATTAGGGAAAACATTCTTTCACAAGGTTTGGTTTTTTTAAAGAATATTTTGTACAGATGCTGGCCTGTTGATCTTTTAATTTCTCACTTACAAGAATCTTATGTGAATATATATGTATGTGTATTTTAATTTGTGGTCAGTAGCAGAATTTTGAGCAAGAAAAACTTCAGTTAATTTTTGTTCCTGAATGTAAAACATCTGACAGTACAGTATTTTACCGAGAAAACCCATGTCGCCCTACTTTGTTTGCATAAGCAAAAGAAAAAGTCTAGGGCTTCCATCTGCAAATCAACATCAAAGGCTTTCCACAAAATGCAGGGAGGGTAACATATATATTTAGAGAAACAGTATGAGATCCTTCTGTTACTAGGGCACTGCTGGCTGTGGCTTTCTATGTCAACCATGGCCAAGGGCAACTGAGGTTTATGTATCTTTATTGCTGAGGTAGCTGGTCTTTCAAAGCTGAAGCTCACAGCTCTGACTTTCACCCTTTCTACCCTTTAACATATGTTAATGATGGAGATACGCAATACATTTTATACAAAATGAAGCCATTCCAAAAGTTTTTATAAAGTCAAAGGTTCAAGGGAAAAGGAGAAAAAGTCATGAAGTAAGCATATCTTTTCTGAGACCTGATGCCCAACATGCCATCACCTCATATGAGTTATTCGGTGCATAAAAAGTTTACTCTACAGAATTATGGTCTTGACACTTGATTAAAAAGTCTCTATTTATTTCCTTTTATTAATTGGATCAGGTATTCTTTTCACATAATGAGATAGCCACAGTCATGCATTTTAGAGGTAAGGTGATAATTCAGATCACCCATGTGTTCCAAATTTCTAAATTCTACAATTACATATTCTAAGCAAGGGATATATCTTTGCAGGCATTGCTAATCCTAAATTATCTAATATTTTGGAATGCAGATGATTCACACTGTCCCCAATCAATAATGCTACTACAAGTTATGAAATTCCTTCTTTTTTTCTTCCTTCCCATTCCTTCTTTTCTCTTCCTTTCTCTCTTTTCCCTTTCTTTAACCTTTCTCCCTTCCTTTTCTTTCCTTTTCTTTCCCTTCCTACTCTTCTTTCTTCTCCTGTTCCTCCTGTTCTTTTTCCTCTCTCTAGCTTGGTAGATTTTTACAGAGTAAACATTCTTGTGTAACCAGCATCCTAGTCAAGAAATAGAACTATAGTAATATCCTATAAATCTGCTTTGTGTCCCCTCTTTATTAAGCACCTATGCAAAGCCCCCCAAAACTCCCATAACTATTCTAATCTGTAGTACAAAGATTAGTTTTCTTTCTAAATTTTATGTAAATGGTTTCATATAGCATGTACTCTGTTGTAATTGGCTTATTTTAATTAACATTATATAAAAACTATTCATTTTGTTGTTTGTAAAATAGTTTATTCATTTTCACTGATGAATGACTAGAAAAAAGACCAGATTTGAGAAGACATTCTTTCATGAAATTTGTTTTTTAGGAAGAATCTATAAATAAAGATATACCACAGTTTATTCATCAGTACAGCTGTTGATAGGCATTTGTTTCAGTTTTTATTTTTTTAAATAAGCTGCTGCTAACATTCTTGTACATGTTTTTTTATTTCTATTTTTATACTGGGAGCAAAATTGCTGAGACATAAAGTATATATATGTTGTGTTTTTGTAGATGATTTCAGAGTTGTCCAAAATGATTATACCAAGAATTCCAGTTACTTTACAACTTCATCAATACTTCATACTGTCATATTATTTGCTGCTTAGTACTAAGTTATATCATAATGTAGATTTGACTTGCATTTCCCTAATAACTAATAAGGATGATCAACCATTCATCTGTTTATAGGCCACTTGAATATCTTCTTTATGAAGTACCTCTTCAATAGGTTAAGAAAGAAGCTTAAAAAAAAAACTGTTTTCCTACTCACAACACTTCTGATACCAAATGTATAGGTTTTCCACCTTTGCAATCTTTCAACTCTCTATACACGTCAACTGAGTATTTTATAATTTATTTCAGTTCTGACACTACCTGGAGTTAGTGCTGGATCCCACAAGTTAAAGGCTCAACCCCACAAGGCTGCCCTCACTTCAAATGCCAATTGCAAGTCCCAGGTTTTCACATGTACAATTGACTGACTGACTATACATCGGGGGTTTCCATAAACCCTTCTTAAGGCTCAATAACTTGCTATAACAGCTCACAGAACTCAGGAAATACTTTATTTACTCTTATCAGTTTTTGAATAAAGTAGAATCAGGAGCAGCCAAACAGAAGACATTCATAAGGGAAAGTATAAAGGAAGGGTCACCTTCCCATGTTCACTAACCTGGAAATTCTTTGAAACTCATCATTTATGAAGGTTCTGTTACATAGCCATGATTGATTAAATCATTGGCCATTAGTGACAGAACTCAGTTTTCAGCCCCTCTCCCCTCCCTAGAGGTTGGACAAAAAGTTCTAATTTACTTGATTGGTTTCTCTAGTAACCAACCCCCATCCTGCAAGAGTCACTTCATTAGCATAAACTCAGATATGGGTGAAAGGGGCTCATGAATAATAAAAGATGCTCTTTTCACCCCTATTACTTAGGAAATTCCAAAGATTATATATATATATATATATATATATATGTTTTCAAAGTTATAAGATTTTCACCCATTTTAAAATTTGTTTGCCCATCAGTTCTTATTGATTTTGAGAAATTCTTAGTATAGTTTGTGAATCATTTGACAGAAATGGATGTTGTAAATATCTTCTCCCATTCTGTGGTTTGCCTTTTTCACTCTGCATTCTTAATAAAGTCTAATATACCAATAGTTTGCTTCCATGATTAGCTTTTTTATTGGTTCTGTTTGAGAAATCACTTCTCATCGAGAATTCATGAAGGTATTCTCCTTGTTAACATCTAGAAATTATTGTTCTACATTTCAAATTTAGGTCTTCATTCCAATTTGAAATTAAAATTTGTATATGGTGCAAAGAATGGGTCAAGATTTACTTTTCACATGTAGCTGTCCAATTGACCCAACACTACTTATTGAAAAGACTCTCTTTGCCCACTTCTGACTTTATAGTAAATCAAGCTTTATATATGTGTAGGTCCATTTCTGAAATCTGTATTATTGGTTTATTTGCCTAGTTTTGCACCAGTACTATGCTCTCTCAATCACTATAGCTTTGAAATAATTCTTGATAACTCATGGTGTAAGCCTTCCAAATTAGAATTTTTCTCAATACTGTCTTGGCTTTTCATGGCCTTTGCATTTACATTTAAACTTTAAAATAATATTGTTAATCCACCACATCCCACATACATTTTCTGAAATTTCAATTGAGATTAAATTGGATCTATAGATTAGTTTGGGAGGATTGTACTATAATATAATGCTAGGTAATCAGTTTTTTTCGATTTCTTTCCTCAGCTTGAGATATAAAGTTATAAGTAAAATAATAAATGTTTACAGAAACATTAGATTTAAAGCAGAGTTGTAATGTTGCCTTTTAAATATAAAGCATCTTAAGTTTGGTATTTTCAAGAAATTTTTTTCTAGAATGACTTTTCTGTCAGTATATTATGCATCCTCCTTCCTGCCCTCAAATTTCACTGAATAAGACATATTCAGTAGGAGTGCTAGTAGGGGAAGAAAGAGGGGACAAGGTGACTATTGGAGGATATTTTCAGTTACTCGTTGCTCCAAAACTTAGTAATTTAAAACAGCAACAATTACATATAATCTTTCATGGGTTTTGGATTTAATGGTTTCATTTGAGGGCATTCAGTTTTGACAAGGTTTCAAGTAGGTTATGACAGAAGCTGAAGTTTCTCTAGGATCAACTGGACATGGACAGCTGGCATTTCTTCATACCCATGTTGTGTCAGAATCACTTCTCTCCATGTGGCTAAACTAGCAATGCAGTTGTACTTCTTGCGTGGTAGTTTTGGGCTTCTAAATCAAATGCTCACAGATTATCTGCCTGCCCAGACAGTGTGGGAGTGCACTCCTCAAGGCTGTGAATACCTGGAAGCATGTCTCGTTAGAGACCATCCTTGGAGATTAACTGCCACAAGGGGCATGTCAGAATCTCTGAGGAAGCATATGTGTTATTTGATTACAATAATTTAAAATATTATAATAAAATACATGGGTAAATAGTAAAGCTATTACTTTCATAATTAAAAAAAGAAAGTTTAACCAAACATTTTTGTCCAGTGGAAATACACCGATCATAGTTCACAATTTGTAACCTATGGAATATAATTACCTAATTATAATAGAATAGAAATTCTAATATAAAAATATAGAAATTATAATATAATTTCCCTAATTAGCAATAGAATCTTAGGGAAAGATGTCATGAGTTTGTTGTTGTTATTTTTCTTTGTTTTGTTTTGTTTTTGGAGAGTGAGTGGCACATCAGAGAAAAGTATCACAAGTTTAGCTGTTAGCAATTAGGATATCAAAATGAAACTCTGATACACTGACTTTCTTGGCTTCAATGGAGGTTTACATTTATATTGACTTTCTGCTCAGGCAGAGTCTTTTACCATGTATTTGTATTAGATTAAAAAAACAGTGTGCTCAGGACTAATGCATATTTGCTTCCCTCTTCATCTCCACAAACATGTTCAAAGTAGAAATTTTTGCATTACTGTAGAAAAGAACATGTAACTTTTCTATTCAAATTTGATCCTGCTCTCTCTCTATGGCCATCTGACTTATTCCCTGGACACAGAATTAAAACAATAAAACTCCCATTAGTTTCCACATTCATTAGTGACACATCTAAAATTTCAGGCCTTCCTTTAACTGGAAAATTTTTCCCACTCCCCAGAGACTGTGCACAAGGTCATCGAGCTCCTCATTAAAGAGCCTTACCCTTGGGAAGGTGTGAAGAGGCCTTATTCCAAAGATGATATTTTTACTACCCCACATAGAGTTCTACTTCTATAAATAAAACAACCTAACTTGAGTAACTCAGGTCACTTAAAGCCAGTCTCCAAAACTACAGGCTGTGCCAAACAGTATAGGAAAATACATGTATGAAGTAAACAATATTTTGAGTGAAAAAAATGTACTGGAAGACTTTCAACAGCACTAACAGTAAGCCAAAAATGATTGAGCAAAAAATTTGTTTGAGAATGACTTTGTCTTTTTTGAGCAATAAACATTGGGTCCATTGATTCAGGTTTTAGTCAAAGCTGGGACATAATATTATTCATCTCCAACTTTCAAAAGCATAACTCACTGCCTGGCACTCAGAAAATATGTAAACAACATTTGATGCATGAATTAGTGGATAGATATATTATGTAGACTTCAACTTTGTCTTGATTTGCACAATATTGGAAATTAGAATTATAACAACTTGATGACGAAGCTTTGAAAAGTTGTGTTTTCTCTTGCCTCTTACCCCCAAAGTGTAATGACTTGGATATTGTTAAATGTTAGTGAATCGCATTTTTGAAGGCTAAGTGGAAAGATGTGCCAATCTTGACTTGTAATTTGGCTCCTACCATGTCTTTCCACATTCAAACAGATAATGTCTGAGGGTGTTCAACAACTGATAGAAGATATGAACTCCTAGATTGCAGAAGCACAGTTACTTCAGAGAGAAAAAAAAACAATAAAAATAAGTCCAAAAAGCAGAGAAATTATAAGACATTAAAACCAGATATTTAAAAATATCAACATAAATTCAGTAGAAAAGAAAGGACAGATTACATTTAAAAAATAATAAACCTCATCACTAGCATTATAGGCCAAAGGACAATGGAATACTGTCTTCTAAACTCTCAATTAAAAAGAAGGAAAAAATGAAAGTATTATTAGATACACACTGATAGAACTGAGCACACAAAGATCCACTGCAAAGGATACTAAAAGATATACTTTAATAGGAAGAAATTAAATCAAGAAGGAAAGAGTGAATTGTGTGAAGGAATATAAACAAATTGGTAAAATGGGTAAATTGATAAGGAAAATTAAAACAAATATTGAGTTTTTAAAAATGAATAAAGACAAAATTGGATGGGTATTAAAAGCAAGGAAAAATAAAAATGGTAGAAAACAATAACACAGAAATAAAAGTTGGTGACCAAGGTTAAAGTAATGTGTCTTCTATTGTTTGAAAGGAGAAAAGAGATGTTAACTTTAAACTTTGTTAGAGTAAATATGTTGTTAGGTAAAGCCGTGAAAATAGCAGAAATTGAAGATATGACATCCAAATCAGTAGAGAATTTGAAAAAAGATTTAAATAAAAACTGAATATAATAAATAGAAATTTTAAATAAAAACATGGTATCTAGAAAGCACAAAATAACAGCAATAACAACTAATAGATCAGTAATCATAATACAAGTAAATTAATTTTACTCAATAGTCAGACACTCAAACTAGATTTTTAAAATTCAGTAATATGCCACTTATTTATTTTTATATATATTTTGTTGATTATGCTATTACAGTTGTCTCAGTTCCCCCTCTTTATTCCCCTCAATGCTGCACACCCCTCCCACCCACATTCCCCACCTTTAGTTCATGTCCATGGGTCATACATATAAGTTCTTTGTCTTCTATATTTCCTACACTGTTCTTAACCTCCCCATGTCTATCTTCTGACTACCATTAATACTACTTATTCTCTGTACCTTTTCCCTCCTCTCTCCCTACATATTCTCCTGCTGATAACCCTCCATGTGATCTCCATTTCTGTGTTTCTGTTCCTGTTCTACTAGTTTGCTTAGTTTGTTTTTGTTTTAGGTGTGGTTGTTAATAACTGCAAGTTGTCATTTTACTGTTCATGTTTTTTAGCTTCTTTTTCTTAGATAAGTCTCTTTAATATTCCGTATAATAATGTCTCGGTGATGATAAACTCCTTTAACTTGACCTTATCTGGGAAGCACTTTATGTGTCCTTCCATTCTAAATGATAGCTTTGCTGTATATAGAGTAGTCTTGGATGTAGGTTCCTGCCTTTCATGACTTGGAATACTTCAATCCAGCCCGTTCTTGCCTGAAAGGTTTCTTTTGAGAACTCAGCTGACAGTCTCATGGGCACTCTTTTGTAGGTAACTCTCTCCTTTTCTTTTTCTGCTTTTAAGAGTCTCTCCTTATCCTTAAACTTGGGTAATGTAATTATGATGTGCCTTGGTGTATGCTTCCTTGAGTACACCTTCTTTGGGACTCTCTGAGCATCCTGGACTTCCTGGAAGTCTGTTTCCTGTGCCAGATTAGGAAGTTCTCTTTCATTAATTGTTTAAGTAAGTTTTCAATTTCTTGCTCTTTCTCTTCTCCTTCTGGCACCCCTATGATTTGGATGTTGGAACGTTTAAAGGTGTCCTGGAGGTTCCTAAGCCTTTCCTCATTTTTTTGAATTCTTGTTTCTTCATTCTCTTCTGGTTGAATGTTTATTTCTTCCTTCTGGTCCACACCATTGATTTGAGTCTTGATTTCCTTCCCTTCACTATTGGTTCCCTGTACATTTCCCTTTAGTTCACTTAGCATAGCCTTCATTTTTTTTCATCTAATTTGCAACCATATTCAGCCAATCTGTGAGCATCCTGTTTTCCAGTGGTTTGAACTGTGCATTTCCCTTTAGTTCACTTAGCATAGCCTTCATTTTTTTCATCTAATTTGCAACCATATTCAGCCAATCTGTGAGCATCCTGATTTCCAGTGTTTTGAACTGTGCATCTGATAGTTTGGTTATTTCTGCATTGCTTAGTTGTATTTTTTCTGGAGCTTTGATCTGTTCTTTCATTTAGGTGTTCACCAGGGTGGGGCAACCCATGTTGCTGCATTGTGACACTGTATGTGGGGGAGGGGTCAGAGAGGGAACAATGCAGCTTGCTCTGCTCTCTGCCAGTTTTCAGTCACTTCTTCTGCTACCCATAATCTAACTGGGCCCTTTTGGTGCTGATTCCCAGGTGGGTAGGCTTGTGTATGTTTTAGAACCCTACTGATCTCTCCAATGAACTCTCCTGTGAGGCTGGGAGTTTCTCCCACTGCCACCTCAACCCTCACAAGTGTTTTCAATCAGAGATTAGAGGCTTTATTACCCACATTGGAACTCTGGGTAGAGAGGTCTGTCTTACCCTACAGTTGTTCCTCCTGGTTTTTCTGCACATTAATATGGACCCCCCCCCCCCCAGTCTGCAATCAGCAATCCACCACCTTGCCAGGTCTTCCAGGTCTTCCAGGTCTGCCAGCTGCTGTCTTGCCCAGCCCAGTCCTCCAGCAACTGCCTTGCTGCAAGTCCTCTCTGCCTGGCTGCCTGTCTCCACCCCTTTTATCAGTCTGGATGAATGTTTCTTCTTTTACTCTTTGGTTGTCAGATTTTCATACAGTTTGATTTTTTGTCAGTTCTGGTTCTTTTTTGTTTTTATATTTGTTCTTGTCTTTCTTTTGGTTGTGTGAGGAGGCACAGTTTATCTACCTATGTCTCTAACTTGGTGGGAAGTCCTCAGTAATACGCTATTTTTAAAAAAATCAAAATATTTGCTGCTTATAAGAGAAGCCATGTTGACACTGATGTTTGAAAATAAAATTATGAAAATAGAATTATCACAGAAATAAAAATTAATAGAAAGAATTTTCAACCATACAAACATTAGAAAATTGTAATTTAAAGTGAAATCATTAAAAGAAAGTTACCAAGGAGACATAAAAATTCCATGCCTATGTACACCTAACACTATAATCTTAAACTATATAAAGGAAAAATATATATAGCATAATTACAAGCAGAAACAGAGGCATACACAATAATATTAAGAGATTTAAATATCACAGAAATTAAAAATATAGCAGCCAAAGTACTAAAAATATAGAAGATTAAAATGACACACAAGGAAAAGACATTTCTTTATAAGGATTCTATCTAAAAACTTATATATACCTATATATGAAAATTTTCTCTTAAAAATCTTTTGAAGCTACTAAGGAAGTCTCAAAAACACCAAATAACTAATATAATTGCAAACAAAAATTTTTTAACACAATACAGTAGAACTAAAAATTAATAGAAAAAATGCCAAATGATTCATGAGTCAAAAAACTAAATCAGGAAAATGATGGTGAGGTAGATGGGAGTGGAGCCCACTTCCCCTTGTACACAATTTGAACACCTAGCTAAGCTTCTGAGGAACAGAGTGAACAGCCAATGAAATCCCAGCATGTATGAAGGCTGGAGGCCAAAACTGTAGAGGACATTGACAAAGAGACAGTAAGGAGATTGCTTTGGGATTGTAAGGACCCTGGGACCAGTGCAGGGACAAGTGCGGGGACCAGGGATGCTGCAGCCCCCAGCCTGGTGTCTACCTGTGCATGCCATAGGATCTTTGAATGAGAGCCAAACCAACAGCTCTGTCCCCTGCCAAACAGGGAGGATAGAGGGTCCCTAGGATAGATCGGGATTGTTGAAGTTGCTGGGGGCAATTAAAGAGCAAGTGGGAGACATACAGGGGCAGTGTTCACCCATGGAGACTGTGGACGCTGGCTGGGTCATTACCAGAGAAACTGGGAAACTGGGTGATGCCTGGAGAAGGGAGAAGAGTTGGGCCATGACAGACACTGACCTGGATAGTCTCTGATCTGATTGGAAAGTTGAACTGTGTGACAGGCTGGGCACTTGTTGGGAGCAGCTGTCTTCAATAGGAGTATTTTGTTCAGAAAAAGCCTCTTGGTTGCTGTTTAGGAGACTCTCCCACAGCAGCTGACCCTCACAGCCCCGACTGTGCCCCCACTCCTGCCCTGCAGCAGCTGTACCCCTACTTCCACTGCTTCAACTGTGGCCACCATGCACCTGCTCCCATCTGCCTCCTCAGGCACCACAGTGGCTGCACCCCAACCCCTGCTGCTGTGACAGCAACCCCACCCCTGTGAAGCCAGGCTGGATCCCTAAGAGGAAGGAGGAGGTAGCCCTGCAGAGGCGAGCAGCAGGGCTCATGGAATTAGCCATGCCCAGAAAGACTTAACTCAGTGGGGAAGCTGAACTACCCTGAAGAGATTTTCAGAGTAACTAGCACCTAGGAAAGCAAAGAGCAATAAGGTGGCGCGTCAATTGCCCCTAATTAGTGCACTTCAAGGATGGCACAACTCGTGAACTGAAGGCTCTGGCCTGGCACAGAAGGACAGTGGGGCCCAGAAGTGAATGGAGGAACTGGTCTGGAGGTTTGGCAACTATGAAGAGTGTGGCCCAGATCTAGTCCCAATCCTTGCAAAACCATAGGAAGGTGGAAAAGGGGAACCCAACCTCTCTCAGTCTGTGGTATCCAGGAAGACCAGCAGAGCTCTCTTGGTCGGTTTAAAGTCAGCAGGAAGCCTTTTTAAGGGATCACAGAGAGTCCCATTCAAGAGGAATCCAAAGAGGCCCACTTTAAGACACACCATAATTAAAATGGCCAAATTCCAAAATAAAGAGAGAATCTTAAAGGCAGCAAGGGAGAAACAGGAAGTAACATACAGGGGAGCCCTGATAAAGCTAGCAGTTGAATTCTCAATGGAAATGCTCCAAGCAAGAAGAGAACGGCAAGAAATATTTCAAGTAATGAAAAACAAAGGCCAGCAATGAAGAGTACTCTATCTAGCAAGGCTGTCCATTAAAATGAAAGGCCAAATAAGGAGTTTCCCAGACAAAAGAAGCCTCAAAGCACTTCCACCAAATCAGCTCTGCAAGAGATGCTAAAAGGTATGCTGAAGAAAAGGAACAAAAAGAATGACACAGTAACAAAGATATGAAGGAAGTAAAATGGCAAAATAAGTACCTGCCAGTGATAACCTTAAACATAAATGGATCAAAACACAGACTAGCTGAATGGATAAGAAAGCATAATCTACATATATGCTGCCTACAAGAGACCCACCTGAGAACAAAAGACCTACACGCACTGAAAGAGAAGGGTTGGGAAAAAATATTCCAAGCAAATACACAGGGAAATAAAGCCAGTGTAGCAATACTCATATCAGACAATATAAACTCCAAAACAAGGCCATTAAAAGAGACCCAGAAGGTCACTTCATGATACTCAAGGGAAGGCTCCATTAAGAAGACATAAACATTGTAAATATATATGCACCCAACATAGGAGCACCCAAATATATAAGGAATATCTTGGAGCACTTCAAGAAAGATATTGACAGCAATACAATTATAGTAGGGGATTTTAATATTTCACTATCAAAAATGTATAGATCTTTTTTCCCTAGAACTAAGAATTTTATTTTATTTTATTTTTTAAATATGTTTTATTGATTATGCCATTACACTTGTCCCATTTCCCCCCTTCACTCCCTTCCACCCTGCACACCCCTCCCCCACCAATCTCCCCCTTTCATTCATGTCCGTCTGTCACAAGTTCTTTAGATTCTGCATTTCCCATAGTATTCCTGTCCTCCCCCTGTCTATTTTCTACCTACTGTCTATGCTACTTATTCTCTGTACCTTCTCCCCCCTTCTCCTCCTCCCCACACTCTCCTGTGGCTAACTCTCCATGTGATCTCCATTTCTATGTTTCTGCTCCCAATCTAGCTGTCCTCCTAGTTTGCTTTTGCTTTAGGTGTGATTGTTAATAACTGTGAGTTTGCTGTCCTTTCACAGTTCGTATTTTTTATCTTCTTTTTCTTAGATAAGTTCCTTTAACATTTCACATAATAAAGGCTTGGTGATGATGAACTCCTTGAATTTGACCTTATCTGAGAAGCACTTAATCTTCTAAACAAAATATCAACAAAGATACTGTGGCATTGAACAATGTCCTAGATCACAGGTGGCAAACTCAAGGCCCCAGGGCCTAATCCGGCCCTCCACCTTGTTTTATCCTGCACAGCATTTTGTTTCTACCCAGAGGCAGAGCTCAGCTCCTTGTCCCTGGTTAAGCAGTAGTTACACTTATACAGTCCTAAAATTCTATTCAGCCCTTAGAAGGCAACCATGAGGCTTATGTGGCCACTGGTGAAAATGAGTTTGACACCCTCTGTCCTAAATTGTATTAACTGATATATAGAAAGTATTCCATCCCAAAGAAGCAAAATACACAATCTTTTTGAATGCACATAGAACATTTCCAAACACAGACTACATGATAGGACACAAAACAAGCCTCAAAAAAACTCAAGAAAATTGAAATCACATCAAGTATTTTCTCCAACTACAAGGGAAACTAAAAACTAACTGTACAGAAAAAACTCAAAAACACTCAGACTCATGGAGATTGGATAGCATGCTATTAACCAATGAGTGAGTCAAGAATGACATAAAAAAATACAAAAGTTCCTGGAAATAAATGAAAATGAACTCATAATGATCAGAAACTTGCAGGACACACTGAAGGTAGTCCTAAGAGGGAACTTCAGAGCAATACAGGCCTACCTAAAATATAGAAATATTTCAAATAAACAACCTTACACTACACCTACAAGAACTAGAGGAGCAACAACAAAGACAGCCCAGAGCAAGTACAAGGAAGGAAATAACCAAGATCAGAGCAGAATTAGATGACAAACAGATTAAAACAACAGTGCTAAAGATCAACAAATTCAGGAGCTGGTTCTTTGAAAAGATAAACAAAATTAAAGGCTTATCAAGAAAAAAATAGAGAAGACCCAAATAAACACAATCAGAAATGAAAGAGGGGAGATTACAACTGATACCACAGAAATAGAAGGGATTGTAAGAAATTACTCTGAAGAATTATACACCAAAAAATTTGAAAACCTAGGTGAAATGGACAAATTTCTAGAAACATATAATCGTCCAAAACTCAATAAAGTAGAAGCAGAAAGCCTGAACAGACCAATAGCAGTAGATGAAATTGAAGAAGTAACCAAAAAACTCCTGACACAGAAGAGCCCTGGACCAGATGGTTTTACAGGAGAATTCTACAAAGCATTTAAGGAAGAGCTAATCCCTATCCTTCACAGATTATCCCAAGAAATTCAAGCAGATGGAAGATTCCCAAACTCTTTTCATGAAGCCAGCACCATCCCAATCCCAAAACCAGATAAAGATACAACAAAGAGAGAAAACTGCAAGCCAATATCACTGATGAACATAGATGCTAAAATCCTCAACAAAGTATTGGAAAACCACATCCAGCAATGCATTAAAAAGATTATACACCATGACCAAATGAGAGTCATATCAGGGATGCAAGGATGGTACAATATTTGCAAATCAATAAATGTAATAATACATCACATAAACAAAAGCAAACACAAAAATTATATGATCTGTGAACAGATGCAGAAAAAGCATTTGATGAGGTACGGCACCCATTCATGACAAAAACACTCAGCAAAGTGGGAATAGAAGGAGCATTCCTCAATATAATAAAGGCCACGTACAAGAGACCTACAGCCAACATCATACTCCATGGGCAAAAAATTAAAGCTTTCCCACTAAGATCAGGAACAAGACAAGGAGGTATGTTCCCGCCACTCTTATTCAACATAGTATTGGAAGTCCTAGCCACAGCAATCAGACAAGAAGAAGAAATAAAATTCATCCAAATTGGAAAGGGGCAAGCAAAACTGTCATTGTTTGCAGATGACATGATAATGTAGATAGAAGATCCTATAGACTTCACCAAAAAAAAGTACTCAACCTAATAAGTGAATTTGGCAAAATGGTGGGATACCAAGTCAGTATTCAGAAGTGAAAGGCATTTTTGAACACCAACAATGAAATACCAGAAACTGAAATTAGGGAAAAATTCCATTTGATACAGCAACAAGAAAAATAAAGAACCTAGGAATAAACCTAACTAAGGAGGTAATAGACCTATACTCAGAAAACTACACAACGATGAAGAAAGAAATTAAGGAAGACACAAACAAATGGAAGCAGGTACCATGTTCATGGATGAAAAGAACTAACATCACCAAAATATCCATATTACCCAAAGCAATTTGCAGATTCAATGCAATCCTTATTAAAGTACCAATGACATATTTCACAGATATAGAACAAACATTTCAAAAATGTATATGGAACCATAAATGACCCCGAATAGCAGTTGCAATATTAAGAAAGAAGTACAAAGTAGGAGGGATCACAATACCTGATATCAAACTATATTCCAAGGCCACTGTTATCAAAGCAGCCTGGTACTGGCATAACAACAGACACATGGACCAATGGAACAGAATAGAGAGCCCAGAAATAAACCCAAGTCTCTATGGACAATTAATAGTTGGCAAAGTGAGCAGAAACATAAAATGGAGTAAAAATAGGCTCTTCAACAAATGGTGTTGGGAGATCTAGACTGTTACATGCAAAAAAATGAAACTCAATCACCGACTCACACCATTCACCAAAATAAATTCGAGGTAGATAAAAGACTTAAATATAAATTGTGACACCATAAAAGTCCCAGAGAAGAACATAGTGAGGAAAATCTCAGATATTGTATGCAGCAATATTTTCACTGATATGTACCCTAGAGCAAGGGACATAAAGGAAAAAATAAACAAATGGGATCTCATTGAAATAAAAAGCTTCTGCATGGCTAGAGAAAACAGTATTAAAATGAAAAGAGAACCAAATTTATGGAAAAATATATCTGCCAATGATACCTCAGACAAGTGTTTGATCTCCAAAATATGTAAGGAACTCACAGGGGTACACTCCAGGAAGACAAACAACCCAATTAAAAAATGGGCAAAAGACGTTAAAAGTCATTTCTCCAAGGAGGACATACAGAAGGCCTGGAGGCATATGAAAAAATGCTCAGCATTACTAGGCATCAGAGAGATGCAAATTAAAACCACAATGAGACACCACCTCACACAGGTCAGAATGGCCATTCTAAACAAGGCAACAAAGAAGTCTTAGAGAGAATGTGGAGAAAAGGGTACCATAGTGTATTGTTAGTGGGAAAGCAGACTGGTTCAGCCACTGTGGAAAACAGTATGGAATTTCCTGAGAAAACTAAAAATGGAACTGCCTTTTATCCCAGAAGTTCCAGTTCTGGGATTGTACCCTAATAACCCTGAAACACTAATCGAAAATTACTTATGCACCCCAATGTTCATAGGAGAACAATTCACAATAGCCAAGTGTTGGAAGAAACCAAAGTGCTAATCAGTAAATGAATGGATCAAAAACTGTGGTACATTTACATGATGTAATACTACGCAGCAGAAAGAAAGAAGTCCCACCCTTTGTAACAGCATGGATGGGTCTGGAGAACATTTTGCTAAGTGAAATAAGCCAGGTGATGAAAGACAAATACCATATGATCTGACCTTTAAGTGGAACCTAATCAGCAAAACAAATAAGCAAAGAAAATACAACCAGAGACATTGAAATTAAGAACAAACTGATAGTAAGGAGAGGGGAGGTAAGAGGGGATAATGGGGGAAAAGAGGGGGTGGGTTTTCAGCAACATCTATAAAGGACACATGGACAAAACCAAGTAGGGGTGGAATCAGGGGAGGTAGATGGGAATGGCTGGGGTTGGGGAGGGTTAGTGGGGGGAAAATGCAGGCAACTGTACTTGAACAACGCTAAAAAATTTTTTTAATCAATCAAACTACAAGTGATACTAAACTGAAGTACAATAAAAATACTACATATCAAAATTTGTGATACAGCTAAAATATTATTTAAAAATAAATTTATAACTTATAAAAATAATAACTTTTATTATTTAAAAATAAATGGACATTACAAAAAGGGAAAATTGAAAATTAATGAGCCAAGTACAAAATCAAGAAGTAAAAATATTTACAGCAAATGAAACCTAAAGAATGTATATGAGCCCTGGCTGGTGTAGCTCAGTGGATTGAGTGTGGGCCTGCGAACCACACGATCACGGTTCGATTCCCAGTCAGGGCACATGCCTGAGTTGCAGGCCAGTTCCCAGCAGGGGCCTCACCAGAGGCAACCATACATTGATATTTCTCTCCTTCTCTCCTGCCCTTCGACTCTAACGATAAATAAATAAAATCTTTATAAAAAAGAATGTATATGAGAGGAAATTGTCAAAAAACAGCAGAAATCAATGTAGAAGATAAAAAGAACTAACCAAATAAAAGGCAGCTCTTTGGAAAGATAAAAGACAAAAACTTGTCAAATGAGACACAGGTGGAGATGGAAGGAGTGGGTAGAGCATCAGGAAAAGGAAAAATTTCAAATATCAAATAAAAAGCAGATAAAAGCAAAAAAGTATGATATCTAATGTAATTAAAATAATCTTATCCTATTAAATTTTAAAATGTGTACAAAATATGTAAAGTTGTGGAAAAAAGCATAGTTAGCAAAATTTCTTCAGTAAGAACTTAAAACACTGATTAGGTGGATCTGTACTCATTAATGAAATCAGATCAGTTACAAAAACTTGATCCCAAATAGAAGCAAAGGGCCATACAATTTTATATGTCTTCCCCTTGGAAGTATTACCAAACATCAAGTTTTACCAAACTTCTAATGCAAAAAAAAAAAATCCCTCTACTTATATAAATTGTTTTGTGGACTAGAAGAAGAGTTCAAAAGCTCTTTAATTTATTTTGTAAATGCTAATATACTTCATAAATAAATTGGAGAAGGAAAGTACAAAAAATACAAGCTACTCTTAACTACAAAAGCAAAAATTCTTTTTTAAAATATTTTTTAAATTTAATTATTTTTCAAGTACAGTTTCCTGTCTATTACTCCCATCCCATCCCAGCCCCCGTGCTTGCCCCCTTGCTCCCTTCTATTTCCACCCTTCTCAGTTGTTGTCCATGTATCCTTTATATATATTCCTCTAAACCCCTTCCCTATTTCCCCTGAAATTCCCTCCCGTCTTTCCTCTGGTCACTGTTAGCCTGTTCTCTATTTCAGTGTCTTTGGTTATATTTTGCTTGCTTATTTGTTTTGCTGTTTAGCTCCCTGTTAAAGGTGAGATCATATGGTATTTGTCCTTCAACACCTGGCTTATTTCACTCAGCATAATGCTTTCCAGTTCCATCCATGATGTTGCAAAAGGTAGGAACTCCTTCTTTCTTTCTGCTGCATAGAATTCCATTGTGTATATGTACCATCGATTTTGATCCATTCATTTACTGATGGGCACCTAGGTTACTTCTAAATCTTGGCTATTGTAAATTGTGCTGCTTTGAACATTGGGGTGCATGTGTTCTTTGGGATTGGTGTTTTAGGGCTCTTAGGATACAATCCTAGTAGTGGAATTGCTGGGTCAAAAGGTAAGGCCAATTTTAGTTTTCTGAGAAAATTCCATACTGTTTCCCATAATGGTTGTACCAGTCTGCAATCCCAACAACAGTGGACCAGAGTCCCCTTTTCCCCCCACCCTCTCCAACATTTCTTGTTTATTGCTTTGTTTATGATAGCCATTCTCACCAGTGTAAAGTGGTATCTCATTGTGGTTTTAATTTGCATCTCTCTGATAGCAAGCAATATTGAGCATCTCTTCATGTGTCTCTGGATCCTCTGTATGTCCTCCTTGGCGAAGTGTCTGTTCAAGTCCTTTCCCCATTTTTTAATTGGGTTAGTTGTCTTCTTAGAGTGAAGTCGTGTGAGTTCTTTGTATATTTTGGAGATTAAACCTTCGTCTGAGGTATCATTGACAAATATGTTTCCCCATACAATTGGTTGCATTTTTATTTTAATGCTGTTTTCCTTAGCTGCGCATAAGCTTTTTACTTTGATGAGATCCCATTTTTTATTCTTTCCTTTATATTTCTTGTTCTAGGGGACATATCAGTAAAAATGTTGCTGCGTGAAATATCTGATATTTTCCTGCCAATGTTCTCCTCTAGGACTTTAAGGGTGTCATGGCTTATATTTAAGTCTTTTATCCACCTTGAATTTATTTTGGTGTATGATGTAAGTTGGTGCTCGAGTTTCATTTTTTTGCATGTAGCTGTCCAGTTCTCCCAACACCATTTGTTGAAGAGGCTATCTTTACTCCATTTTATGTTGCTGCCGCCTTTGTTGAATATTAATTGACTGTAGAGATTTGGGTTTATTTCTGGACTCTCTGTTCTATTCCATTGGTCTATGTGCCTGTTTTTATGCCAGTACCAGGCTGTTTTGATTATAGTGGCCTTGTAATACAGTTTGATGTCAGGTATTGTGATCCCTCCTACTTTGTTCTTCTTTCTTAACATTGCAGCTGCTATTTGGGGTCGTTTATGGTTCCATATAAATTTTTGAAGTATTTGTTCTATATCTGTGAAATATGCCATTGGTATTTTAATAGGTATTGCATTGAATCTGTAAATTGCTTTGGGTAGTATGGACATTTTGATGATGTTAATTCTTCCAATCCATGAACATGGTACCTGCTTCCATTTGTTTGTGTCTTCCTTGATTTCTTTCTTCAGTGTTGTGTAGTTTTCTGCATACAAGTCTTTTACCTCCTTGGCTAGGTTTATTCCTAGGAATTTTTTTTTTTGCTATATCGAATGGGATTTTTTTTCTTGATTTCTGCTTCTGCTGATTCATTGTTAGTATACAAAAATACCTTTGATTTCTGGATATTGACTTTGCATCTTGCTGTTTTGCCAAATTCATTTATTAGTTCTAGCAGTTTTTTGGTAGAGTCTATAGAATTTTCCATATACACTGTCATGTCATCTGCAAACAATGACAGTTTTGTTTCCTCCTTTCCAATTTGAATGCCTTTTATTTCCTTTTCTTGCCTGATCTCTGAGGCCAAAATTTCCAATACTATATTAAAAAGAAGTGGTGAAAGTGGACAACCTTGTCTTGTTCCTGATCTTAGTGGAAAAACTTTTAGTTTTTGCCCATATGAGTATGCTGTTGGCTGTAGGTCTTTCATATATGGCCTTTATTATATTGAGGAATGCCCCTCTATTCCCACTTTGCTGACTATCTTTATCATAAACGGGTGTTGTATCTTACCAAAAGCTTTTTCCACATCTATTGCTATGACCAATCAGGTTTTTGTCTTTGCTTTTGTTTATGTGGTGTGTTACATTTATTGATTTGGGTATATTGAACCATCCTTGCATCCCTGGGAGGAATCACACTTGGTCGTGATGTATGATCTTTTTGATGTATTGTTGGATGCGACTTGCAAATATTTTGTTGAGGATTTTAGCATCTATGTTCATCAGTGATATTGGCCTGAAGTTTTCTTTCTTTGTTGTGTCTTTATCTGGTTTTTGGATTAGGATGATTGTGGCTTCATTAAAAGAGTTTGGGAGTTTCCCATCATTTGGGATTTTTCGGAAAAGTCTGTGAGGAATAGGGGTTACATCTTCCTTAAATGCTTTGTAGAATTCTCATGGGAAACCGTCTGGTCCAGGGCTTTTGTGTGATGAGAATTTTTTGATTACTGCTTCAATTTCATCTGCTGTATTGGTCTCTTCAGGCTTTCTACTTCTTCTTCATTGAGTTTTGGAAGATTGTATGTTTCTAGAAATTTATCCATTTCACCTAGGTTTTCAAATTTCTTGGCATACAGTTCTTCAGAGTAATTTCTTACAATCCCTTCTATTTCTGTGGTATCAGTTGTCATTTCTCCATTTTCATTTCTTAGTGTGTTTATTTGTGTCCTCTCTCTTCTTTTTTTAATGAGCCTACTTAAATGCTTGTCTATTTTGTTTATCTTTTCAAAAAACCAACTCCTGGATTCATTGATCCTTAGAACTGTGCTTTTAGTCTCTATGTCATTTAATTCTGCTCTCATCTTGGTTATTTCCTTCCTTGTACTTGCTCTGGGCTGTCTTTGTTGTTGTTCTTCGAGTGCTTGCAAGCATCGGGTTAGGTTGTTTGTTTGAAATGTTTCTCTCTTCTTTAGGTAAGCCTGTATTGCAATGAAATTCCCTCACAGGACTGCCTTTGCCCTGTCCCATAAGTTTTGGGTTGTTGTGAGTTCATTTTCATTTGTTTCCAGAAACTTTTTGATTTCTTCCCTAATTTCAATCTTCACCCATTCCTTGTTTAACAGCATGCCATTTAGTCTCCATGCTTTGGGGTGTTTGGGTTTTTTTCCTGTGGGGTTCATTTCTAATTTCAGTCCCTTGTGGTCAGAACAAATGCTTGGTATGATTTCAATTTTCTTGAATTTCTTGAGGCTCGTTTTGTGTCCTATCGTGTGATCTATCTTTGAAAATGTTCCATGTACATTTGAAAAGAATGTGTATTTAGCTTCTTTGGGATGAAGGGCTCTATATATATCAGTCAAGTCCATTTCATCTAGGGTGTTGTTTAGTGCAGCTATATCTTTGTTGATATTTTGTTTGGAAGATCTGTCCATTTTTGACAGTGGGGTGTTAAAGTCCCCTCGTATAATTGTGTTGTTGTCAATATCTTTCTTGAGGTGCTCTAGAATTTTTCTAATATATGTGGGTACTCCCATGTTTGGTGCATATATATTTATGATGTTAATGTCTTCTTGGTGAATTCTTCCCTTGAGTATTATGAAGTGACCTTCTGGGTCTCTCTTTATGGCCCTTTTTTTGAAATCTATTTTGTCTGAAATTGAATTGCTACCCTGGTTTTTTTTCTTGACCATTTGCTTGGAAAATTTGTTTCCATCCTTTCACTTTTACTCTGTGATGGTCTTTTATCCTGAGGTGGGTCTCCTGTAGGCAGCATATGTATGGGTCATGCTTTTTTATCCATTTAGCTATTCTATGTCTTTTGATTGGAGCATTTAATCCATTTACATTTAAGGTTATTATTGATAGGTACTTATTCATTTCCATTTTTGTACCAGAGTTCCTCTGTGTCTCTCTCTTTTCCTTCCGTTCCTTAAAGCAGTCCTCTTAGTATTTCTTGTAGAGCTGGTTTGGTGGAGGCATATTCTTTTAGACTTCTTTTGTCTTGGAAGCTCTTTATTTGGCCTTCTATCTTGATTGAGAGCCTTGCTGGGTAAAGTAGCCTTGGTTGTAGGCCTCTGGTTCTCATTACTTGAAATATTTCTTGCCATTCTCTTCTTGCTTGGAGTGTTTCCATTGAGAAGTCAGTAGCTAACCTTATTGGGGCTCCCTTGTATGTTACTTCCTTTTTCTCCCTTGCTGCCTTTAGGATTCTCTCTTTGTCTTGAAATTTTGCCATTTTAATGATGATGTGTCTTGAAGTGGGCCTCTTTGGGTTCCTCTTGAATGGGACTCTCTGTGATTCCTGGATTCGTGTAACTTTTTCTCTCATCAAATTAGGAAAATTTTCCATCATTACTCTTTCAAATAGGTTTTCTATCCCTTGTTCTTCTTCTTCTCCTTCTGGTATTCCTATTATTCGGATATTATTACGTTTCATATTATCTTGCATTTCTCTTAGTCCATCTTCATTCTTTTTGAGCCTCTTTTCCCTTTCTTGCTCTTTCTGGGAGATTCTTTCTACTGTGTCCTCCAACTCACTGATCCGATCTTCTGCCTCATCGATCCTGCTTTTCATTCCTTCTACTGTGTTCTTCAGTTCCGAAATTGTATTCTTCATTTCCTCTTGTCCTTTGGTGATAGTTTCTATTTCCTTTTTCATGTTGATATAGTTTGCGGAGAGCTCATGGTAGCTCCCCTCTAGTTTCTGGTAGCTCATTGTGAGCTCTTTGAATTTCCTGATAACTAGTGCTTTGAATTCAATATCTGATAGCTGACTTGCCTCTCTTTCATCTAACATTATTTCTGAGACTTCCACCTTTTCTTTCATTTGGGCATTGTTTCTTTGTCTTCCCATTGCTTATGAGACTCTTCTTGTTAGCTTCAGCTTCTTAAATTGATCTGTTCTGACTCCCTAGGTTTATGGTGTGAACTTCTGTGGTAGAATTCCTGTGAAATTCAGTGGTACAGTCTCCTGCAGGTATCTTGATGTTCTCTGCTTCCACCTACTCCTTTCTTTGTGTGTGTGTGATCAGCTGGAGGGGGAGGCAAAATGGTTTATGACAGCAGGAGAGTACTTTATGATATTTACAGTCACAGCTGGCAGAGAAGAGATAGAAGATCTTTAGGCTCTATATAGTGTTAACTGTAATCTTCAACCCAATTTGCCACCTCTAGGAAAGGATAGACCAAAGATAAGCCTCTTGTTGGGGAGGGAAGGCTTGTGAGTTGTATCTAGAAAGCAGTGAGGTTGCGGGTGGTCAGATTTTGAGGTAAGGTGAGAGTAAAGAATAGTAAATAGGCATAGCATGTGAGCAAGTAGAATTAATCACTACAGCAATAGAATTCAGGAACCTGTAAAGTGGGCTAATATCTGAGAGATGTGTTGTGAAGTATTTACAGTGGTATAGAAAGCAACAAAGAAACAAACAAACAAACAAACACACCAAAAAAGGGCAGGGGAATGAGGAAAAAGCGATAAGTTTGGAATGAAAGGAAGAAGGACTAAAGCAGGAAAAAAGAAAAGAGAGGAACAAAGTACTGAAATATACAGCAACAATAAGCTTAAAAAATATACGATTACTGAAAAAAAAAGTTAACAAAAACAACCCTCCCCTGTTGGTTTCAAACTGTCCAATCCAGTTTTTCTGGTTTCAGCAGGACTTCTCTGTGGGCTGGGTTGTAGGCCCAGGCACACTCCCCCGGGCCAGCCTGGCTACCAGAGTGGGATGTGGGCATCCGCCCACCTGACAGGCCCCCTGGGTCCCACGGGATGTGGTACTGGTCCTTCCCAGTCCTGTGGCTGGGTGAGAAGCAAGTCAAGCTGCCTTCACAGGAGAACACCTCAGTCCACTTTCCAATAAAAACTTCTCCAGAAAGCCTGCCTCTCAGCCCAGCCCAATCCCCAACCTGACTGGTTAGGACAATGCTCCTCCCAAATTTCCTGGGCTGGCGGGCTGGTGGCCACAGAGATCGCAACTGAACACGGCCCCCTGTCCTTGTCACCCTCCCCACAAACCTAGGCAGACAGGTGTCAGCCACCTAGGCCTGCCTAGATGGGGAGGGATGGAGCCAGCTCTCTTCCAAGGACCCCGCAGCTGGCCCAAGGCTCCACTGGGTGCCGGGCTCCTGATGAGTCCACCATGGCACTGGCTGCAGAAAGAAGCCTCTACACCCCTAACGTGGCGGCTCGGAGACCTTCGGGGCTGGCCGAGGGCAGGCGGCCCTTCTGCTGCCGCTTTTGTCTTTACTCACAGGTGCTTGGCTCCTGATGAGTCCTCTGTGGCAGACACCCGATGCTGGCCATAGATGGAAGCCTCTGGGCCCTGGAAGCTCTGATAGCAGCAGCTCCAAGGTCTTTACGCACTGGTCAATGGCTGCTGGTCCCACCACTGCTGCTTTTGACTTTATTCTGGGATGCCTGGCTCCTGGTGTGTCCTCTGTTGCAGACGCCCCTGTTGCTGGGCACAGATGGAAGCCTCTGGGCCCTGAGACTGCTGCGGCAGCCACGGCGCAGAGCGTTATGCTCCCGCCTGGCCACCTCCGTCCTTACTCACATCCCTGAGACCCCATGGACCTGTACCTGTCTGGTCCGTCAGTACCTCTGGTCTCTTATTTTCATAAATGCTGGGGGATTCTTGGTTGGGGAATTGATTGAGCTGTTCCTCAGTAGATCTGCCAGGATTTTCTCCCAGGGGTATGACAACTGGAGTCGCTCTGTCCTACTCCACCGCCATCTTCTCTCGCAAAAAATTCTTAAATAATTTACTAGTTAACTAGTAAATTATTTCAGTAATTATTTTTAATTAATAATGACCAAAGGAACTTTATCTTGGTGTCAAAAGAACGATTTAACATAAAGATCTCTGTTGAGTAATCCAATATATTAATTCATTAAAGGCGAGATTATTGTCTTAATAAGTGCAGAAAATTATTATATAAAATTTAACAGCCATTAATGATTAGACAAACAAACAACAAGTAAACCCAGAAGGAATTGGAGAGCTTTCCAAACCTGCTGAAAGATGTGTAACACAAGCCTCTAACCAAAACATCCTTCAATAATGCAATATAAAGAACATGCTAATAAAGCAAGGTAAAATAAAGTATGCCCATTATCAGTACTTCTGTTAACTTTGCATCAGTTATCCTAGTTAATGTAATAAAGAAAAAGAAATAGAACATGTGAGAACTTTATAAAAATATTATTTGCTGTTAAAGGAGATAAAAGAAAAGCTAAATAATTACAAGGAATATGGTGTGCCTAGAATGGGAAAGCTAATGTCATAAACAAGTCAGTTTTTCCACAATAAATCTGTACACCCACTGCATTTTCTAAGTCTCTGAAAACTTTTGCAAAGATTTTGATAAGTTGGCCCTGGCTGGTGTAGCTCAGTGGATTGAGTGCCGGCCTGCAAACCACACGATCACGGTTCGATTCCCAGTCAGGGTACATGCCTGGGTTGCAGGCCAGTTCCTTAGCAGGGGACTCACGAGAAGCAACCATACATTGAGACCTCTCTCCTTCTCTCCTTCCCTTCCCTCTAAAGATAAATAAATAAAAATCTTTTAAAAAAGATTTTGACAAGTTGGAAGTACAATTAAAGTAGAAGAATAAATGCCCAAGAATTGTAAATAAATAAATAAATAAAAAGGATCATCCTACTACATATCTGAAATCTGTTAATAATTAATAGCAAATAATTAAAACAAAGTGATACTGTATAAGGACACACCAGTAAACTACTGGAACAAAATACAGCACCTATAAGAACTCTCATGAATTTATTGGACTTTAACATTTATAACAGAGTGCTCATTAAAGCCAGAGAATAAAATAGACTGCTCAATGAGTAAAAATGAGAAAACTGATCATCTCCATGGGAAAAATAAAATTATATGTCTTCCATACACAATATACCAAAATTCCAATATGCTTAAAAAGTAAACATTTAAAATATAAAGTGATACCATGTTTTATGACCTAGTAAAAGAATAAAATCTTAAATAAGACAGAAAAAGGCATAAACTTTAGAAGATTGACAAATGTGAGTACTTTACTATGCAAAACTCCCCTTCTCGTAAGTCCTCTTAAGTCTGGCAAAGATATTCACAGTGCATGTAAGAGACAACAGAGCTGAATGCAAAATATAAGGCAAAACTTAAAAAAGATGGGGTCAGGAAGAATAAGTGAGAAAAGGAAGAAAGTCTTTCCAATAAAGGGTGCTAATTAAAAAGGCTTTATTATAGTCTTTCTCTGAAAAACTCAAGCCATTTATAAATGTATTTCACAAATTATGCCTAAGAGGTAAAAGGAGGGAAAAAACATAGAGGTCAGTAATTTAGAAGCTGTAGAATTTAAGAACTGAAAGCACATCAAAATTTAACTAATCAAGTTTTCTGGTTTTACATCATAAATGTAGAAAGGTGGGAAGAGCATTAATTACTCTAACCCTTAAAATAAGAAAAAAGCCAGCCCTGACTGGTGTGGCTCAGTGGCTTGGGTGTTGTCTCACAGACCAAAAGGTCACCAGTTTGATTCCCAGTCAGGGCATATGCCGGGGTTGCAGGTCACCATGGGGGCATGTAGAGGTAATGGATCAACATTTCTCTCACACATTAGTGTTTGTCTCCTGCTCTTTCTCCCTCCCTTCCCCTCTCTCTAGAAATAAATAAATACAATCTCCTAAAAAGAAAAGGCCAGACAAGTAGCAAATTAATTACTTTTCTTAACCAACCTGAGAACTGAAAATTCAACAACTAATCTGCTATACGGAGAGAGACGGATGCCTGTAGGTAGGAACAGGGCCTGAACACTTCCTTACCTGTGGCGATGCCTCCTGATAACATAGAAGCCAGAAAGATGATTCTGTGAATACTTGTTGACAAATTGTTAGAAGCCAAATATGGGGAATGCAGACATAGGGGCTTTTTACCCTCTTACAGGTTTTTTCCCCATACATACTCCTTGACATGCCCCTAGGGAAGGTCAGAGAGAATCCTGAGAAAGCTTTCCTTGCTTGTAGTGCTGGCTCAGAAAAGAAAGAGCAGCCCTTGCTAAAATTTCCCCCAGATTCACCTCCACTATTTCCTTGGATGGGAACATTTTAATCTGTAAAGGAAAGAGCAACAAAAACTGCCACCTTAGCACACTAGTTCAAGTCCACTGCATCTGGAGTAAAGAAAGAAGACAAATACAAGTGTCCCTCTTTGAGAGAAGCAGAAATACATGCTAAGGCTGGCACTAGAGCTTGAGGAGAAGCAGGAGCAAGTGGGAAGACCCCAGATTCCCCATGTCTGCATTAGATTAGGGTTTCACATAACATCAGAGAAGGCTCTCTGTCCCATACCTCCTACCCTCAACAGTACAAGGAGTTGAGCAAAAACAATGATGAAGTACAGTATTACTAAAGGGACTACAAAGATAGGTTCCCTCCGAAGACCATCTATTGAGAAAACCTCAATGGTGCACAAGTGTATGTTTTAAACACAAGATATCAGCAAAAGAATATAAAGGCCTATATTTCACTCAGGGGTACTATAGCAGCAACAAACTTCAAAGCCAGCTCAACCCCAGACAATATTAACACAAACTACCACAATAAAGTGACAGTAGAAAGAAAGGTGTACTCATCCACAAGTATAAACTGTATTTATCTCAGTGTACACTGTAGAACATATCTAGTTTTCATCAGTAAATTAAGAAGCTAGAAAAAGGCAAGGGAATAAAAGGAGACTGAAGAGAAAAGGCAATCATGAAAATTAGAGTAAGAGTCCAATTTACCAACCAAGAGAAATAACAAATTAAACCAAAAGCAAGCAGAAGGCAGGAAATAACCAAAGAACTGATTATGGTGGTAAAGGCTTTAATGAAAAAGGTAGACAACAGGCAATAGCAGGTAGGCAATTTCAGCAGAGAAATGACAACTACAAGAAATGAATGGAATTACTAGAAGTCCACAGCACAGTAACAGAGATGAAGAGTGACTGTAACAGTCATGTCAGTAGACTCAACACAGCTGAGAAAATAATCAGTAAACTTGAAGACAGGTCAATAGAATTAGTTAAATTCAAGTAAAAATTGAAAAATCAGAACAGAGCAACCAAGAGATGTGGGACAAAATCAGTCTAACGTGAACATCATTGGAATCCCAGGTGGAGAAGAGAGAGAATAAGGTAGAAATAATATCTGAAGAAATAATATATGAGACTCTTTCAAAATTGATGACAGATACATACAAAATCTAGATTCTAGAAGCTCAGAGAACAACAAGCAAAATAAATATCTAAAACAAACAAAGACATGGCACACTCATACAATAAAAATGTGAAAACATTTTTAGTCATAAGTAATTCCAGGCCAATATTCCTCAGAGGTACAAATTCTCACCAAAAAACTAGAAAATTGAATCAAAGGATAATATATAATAACTAAGTGGAGGTCAACCCAGGAATGCAAGGCTGGTTAAACATTTAAAAAATCAATCAATGTAACCCACCATATTATTAGATTAAATATGAAAGCCCATATGACTATAACATATGCATAGAAGACATCTGACAAAATTCAAAATTTTTTACATTAAATATTATTTTGTATTAGCTTTAAAGGTACTGCATAGTGGTTAGACAATCATTTACTTTACAAAGTGCTTTTCCTGATATTTCCAGCACCCACCTGTCACCATACATAATTATTATATTATTGCCTATATTCCCTCTGTTATACTTTACATCCCCATGACTATTTTGTAACTACCTACCCTTACTTCTTAATCCCTTCACCCAGTTCAACCTGCCCTCCCTCTGGCAACCATTCCTTTTTTTTCTATATCTATGAATCTGTTTCAATTTTGTTTGTTTCAAAATTCATTCTTGATTAAAAAAAAATAACTCTTAGTAAAGTTGGAACATGAAAAACTTCCTTAAACTCATAAAGGACATCTACAAAAAAACTTACAGCTAACATCATACTCAGTGATGAGAGGCTGAATACTTTACCCCTAAGATAGGGATCAAGGCAAAGATGTCCTCTCTCACCACTCCTGGAAATTTTACCTAGTGCAATAAGACTAAATAAATAAATAAATAAGTGGAATATAGATAGGAAAGAATGAAATAAAACTGTCTCTATTTGCAGACAACATGAGTGTCTACAATGAAAACCCTAAAAAATCTATAAAAAATGCTTCTAGAAATATTAAGTGACTTCACCATGGACACAGGCTACAAAGGCAATATAAAAATGTCAATTATATTCTTATACTCTGGCAATGATAATTTGAAACTTAAAAACAATATGATTTACAGTAGCAACAAAACAATAAATTAGGTATAAATTACAGGAAAAGTATACAGTTCCCATATAAAGTATAAAACATACTGAAAGAATACAAAGAACTAAATAACTAGAGAAGTAAAATGTGCCCAATGGATATTAGGATCAATATTGTTTAGTTTGTAAATCTATAAATTCAATGGATTTCTAATCAAAATCTCAATATGCTCTTTTATAGACATTAACTAGTTGATTCTGAAATTTACATGATAAGTCAAAGGAACTAAAAGAGGCAAAATGATTCTGGAAGAATAAAGCAGTTGTTTAGTCAATAGTATAGTACCAATGTTACTTTTGATACATGTGTCATGGATATGTAAAATGTTAATATTAGAAGAAACTGGGTGAAAGTACACGGGAACTTTGTATACCATCTTTGCAATTCTTCTGTAAACATACAATCATTAAAAAAATTCAATTCTATTCCCAGCCACCAAATTGATGAATACTGGGGAAAAGAAACTGGTAATCCCAAGCATGATCTTCTGGTTAAGCCATGAAACTGTATTTTGCAGGAAGACATTTTGCAGATGGGCTAAGGCAACATCCCGTGTCCTATTGACTGGGTTTCCCAGCTCTCCACCTCATCATCACCACTGCAATGGCTTTGCTGAGGGTATTGGTGATCAAAAGGGCAGAACTTGTGCCATTGCTCATGCTTTCCATGTAAACAATTTCCCCTCATCCTGTTTTCCCTAAAACTTTGATCTAATTTCTTTCACATGCTGATGTAATTTTCATGACCATTTAAAGGGAGCCAAAAATATCAGCAAGCTTTGCTGAAGTTCAGAAATGAAGACCCCATTCATTCAAGCCCTGCACTCTTGAGTCATCATTTTTTTAAATGCATGACACAAATATGTTCTTTTCTCCCTTTCATGGATAATTTTACATTAAGACATAATTAGAAAGCAGCATCTGGGCTACTTGTCAAACCACACTAGCTTAACTCATCTTTTTCCTCTTTACTAAAAAAAGGTGCTTAGTTCACATTATGGATTTTCAATTAGCAATAATAATAAAGAACAGTATGTAGTATTCAGAAGAAAATTAACTGCTGCTTTCAAAGCAAATCTTTAAGTTCAATTATCAAGTTGCTTCTGATACTTAACAGAAGCACGTGTTTATTTTCCCAGAAAGTTAGTGCGTTTGTAGATTCATTTTTCAATAATCTAATTCCCAGGCATTTCTTCCCACATGGGAATATTTGTTTCTAGAGAGCCTCCATTCATTGTATTTCTACCAACAAAGAAACAACAAGATTGATACCTTGGGCAGAAGAATTCAAGGAGTGGAAAAAGATTAAGAAATCTTTATTCATTAAAAAAACCACCAACACAAATATGATTCTTGAGGGCAGTTTGCAATGACCGATAATCAAATATTAGCTTTTTCGAAGTACAAAAAAGGCAAGTTGATTGCTCAAAGTCTCCATTTATCCATCTTGAATGATCTTTTTCCTCTTCTGTGGATAGCATCCTTCTTGGTTTCAGAAACAACTCTTTCAGGTTCTGTGCTCTCCACCAAAAACATACTTGCAGACAAACTCTACTAGCATTCACTCACAATTTAATATATTGATTTAAGTTACTAAGTTTTCACTTCCAGGAATACCTGTAATTTGAACTTTAGTCTTAATTGAGGAAAAAGTGATTTGTTTCCAAGCTTAAAAGGATTTTAGCTATTAATGATACTAAAAGAGAGGTGGACAGAAACTAAACAAAAGGAAACCTTACTATAGTCTTAGAAATTTACCTCCCCCAAGGCTGGCACAATGAAAATACTCAAAGATGTTTTGATGACTGACTGTACTTTCAGGTTAAATCATCAGGGCAAATATTATCTTTCCTTCTCTCATTACTCACTCTGTTGTTACTTTAATCCAGGCTCAGTTTGACAACTGGAAACTTTGTCAGGGCCTTAAAGAAGAAATGAGCTGAATTTCATGTACATTCAAGGCCTGTGCTGATGTCTTCCCTGGCTTTAATGTACCATGTGGTTTGCTGCAGTGACATTTCTCTCCCATCTAAAGCACCCTTTAGCTTGTGTGGCATTCATCATTTTGCTTGTTGATTTAGTTCCATTTTCTGTTTTTCTGGCCTGATCAACTGCCTATAACACAACTAAAGCATTCTTCTGATCTTTCTGTTTCCCTGAGTTCACAAACTGGAATTTATGGAAGTCTCTAGATCTAAAGGTAGATGCTATTATACTGATAAAGGTGAAAGGAAAATTGTACACTTTAAGGAGGCAACACTCTTTATAGAAGTGCCATCTTTCATGTTTTGCTAGAAGGAAATATTTACAACCTGTAGAGAAGTAAATATAGAAATTTAGAAACAAAACAGACCTTAGAGATGGTCCAGCACAACCTCATTTTACAGCTGTGGATATAGGCTCTGGAAGGGTAAGTCACTATTATTCAGGGGCAGAATTGGAACTTGAACTTGGTACTCCCAACTCAATTCCATGTTGTGTCTACTGCGTTATGCTGTCTTAGGTATTCTTAGTCTCCACGATGAAAGAATGTGGAGAAAAGGAAATAGCTGCCAAGTCAGGAAAAAAATGCACAGAATGTTTTCTCATTTTCTTTTTAAAAGCAAAGTCCTATTTTGGAATAATTTGCCTTATACTAAAATGTTCATTTGATCTTGAAAATCAAGCCATAGGGTGGAGTCAAGGAGGCATTTTATTGTTCCCTCTTCCTCATAACTGCACCCAACCACCCTAAGCCTCCTCCCTGCCCCCTTTAAAATGCCCTTGCTGCCATTCTTTCTTTCATTAATATTGTCATCCTTGTAGCTCAGAATGTTATAAAGCTACACCTAGGTCTTTGCAGATTTTTAAACTGTTAACCTTTGATTAGAGTTCCTCTTTCCCCTTTTCAATCCAAGAATATTAAAAGAGCCCTGGCTGGTGTAGCACAGGGGATTGAGCACAGGCCTGCGAACCAGAGGATCGCAGTTTGATTCCCAGTCAGGGCACATGCCTGGGTTGCAGGCCAGTTCCCTGCAGGCTAACTCCCAGCAGGGGACACACAAAAGGCAACCATACATTGATGTTTCTCTCCCTCTCCCCTTCCCCTCTAAAGGTAAATAAATAAAAAATTTTTAAAAAAGAATATTAAAAGAGCCACTAAATTGATCTTCCTGAAATAATACTTTCAGAGTAATGTATTCATCAGTGGGATCTCTGACATCTACTTTTTCTGACTTGTTATTCAGCAAGGGCAAGGCTATGATCTCGTCACTGTCTTCCGGTTTTATGATCATTTTTTCTTTTCTGGTGCTAAGTTTAGCCATCCCAAATAACTGTTGTAGGGCAGAGTAACTACACTAGTTGTGAGTTGCCCATAGTCTAGAAGAATGACTAAGGGCTTCAGGAATATTTACAAATATTTCTTAAGGAATCCCCATTATACTTCTGTTTAAATTACTTTTATATTCACATTTCCCCAGTGAAAAGGGTCAAGCACTGCTCCATTACTCACTACTGTTGTTATTTTAGCCCTTCTGCCTTGACACTACCACGAGAAGGAATTATCTTCACTGCCCATGCAAATAGGAGCATAGTCTCATTGTATGAGTGACCAGCAATGCTCTTGGGAGTCTGGAGATTTTTGAATGGATCTGATGTGCCATTGAGCTTTGTATAAGACAGCACAGATTCAAAGAGGAAGAAGGCATAGTCCCCACCATGAAGGATCTTGGTATCCAGCAGGAGAGACTGTTGTTTAAAGAATCCATTATAAGTAGATGTGACAGGTACTACATGAGTACATTAATAAACTGTCACATAAACTTTGTCACAGTAATTAGCTACTGCTAACTTATATATTTTTGGAAATTTAAAAAGTTCTTTCCTTTATAACATGGGAAATAAGCACTCTGTCAGCTTGATCTGTTGATAGTGGCTCTCTGAAGTACTCAGTTGGGAAGGATTAGAAAATATTTCCAAGTTCAGCCCTGGCTGGTGTAGCTCAGTGGATTGAGCATGGGCCTGTGAACCAAAGGATCATGGTTCAATTCTCGGTCGGGCACAAGTCTGGGTTGCAGGCCAGTTCCCAGCAGGGGACCTATGAGAGGCAACCGTACGCTGATATTTTTCTCCTTCTCTCCTTCCCTTCCCTTCTAAAGATAAATAAATAAAATCTTAAAAACAAAAAAAGAAAGAAAATATTTCCACATTCAGAAGAAAAAAAGGTTTTTGACTAACTACTGATGTCAGCGATTGAACTAGGAGTAGGAAGAGGGTGCTTGCACAACATACACTTGCCACCTCCATTCTATAACATGCAACTGCTATGTCAACCTTTTTCTACTCTATCATAGATTCTAAGGCATCGTGGTTACTTTTGCCAAAATTCTCATAATTTGCACTTGAACAAGAGGCTCTTTTCTGGGAATAATTTAGTTGAGAATAAGAGTCTTCTTCATCAGTTCCTTTACTATCTGAGAGTAGAAATTGTCAGCAAGGCAAGTGAAAAATTTACTAGATTCTCCACTTTAGGTAGAGATTTCCAGCCGATATTTGATACCATCTCTGCTAAATTTCTCCATTTGATCTCATCACTATTGTATTTGTCTCTTAGCCATTATTGAGACCTGCATCAGAATGTCTTGCCCAACAACTAAAGGGAATAGATTAGCTAATCATAAATTAGTTAGAAACCTCAAAGCCCCAAAGAGTTAAGGAAATCAAATGAAATAAAATTCAAAAGATTGAACTGCATAAACATTCAAAATGCCTTTACATATGTCCAAATTACAAACAAAAGGCAAACAACTTGGCCCTGGCTGGTGTAGCTCAGTGGATTGAGCTCGGGCCTGCGAACCACACAATCGCAGTTCAATTCCCAGTCAGGGCACGTGCCTGGGTTGCAGGCCAGTCCCAGCAGGGGACTCATGAGAGGCAACCATACATTGATATTTCTCTCCCTGTCTCCTCCCCTTCCCCTCTAAAGATAAATTAAAAAAACAACTTTTAAAAAAAGCAAACAACTTGAAGGACAATAAAGACTGTTTTCTAAAATTATGCCAAAGTTGATAAGTTTAACTGCTCTCAACTAATTTACCAGATTGATGTACAAACAAATCAGACCTGGATTAAACCTACACAGGTAAATTAGCAGAAGGTCAATATCATTTGTCAACATGCCTCTCCCCCAAGTTATCTATGAGTAAAAGAGGTTCATTCAGTTCAAAGGGCCAGCCCCATCTGCAGTGTCTTGGAGAACAAATGAAGAATTTCATCAGGTCTCATTATCAGCACTGGCGCAGGGGCCCTGCTGTGTCATAATACTATTGACAACAGGTACTATACATTCTAGTGTGTTCACACCTAAAGTGGTTTACTATTTACAAATGGTTCTAAAGCAAGTAGCATGTGTCAGGCAAACTTCTAAGCCAGGGGTGTCAAACTCATTTCCACTGGGGCCCACATCGGCCTCATGGTTGCCTTCAAAGGGCCAAATGTAATTTTAGGACTGTATAAATGCAGCTACTCCTTAACTAGGGACAAAGAGCTTCGCACTACCGTCAGGTAGAAACAAGGTGCTGAGCCAGATAAAATAAGATAGAGGACAGATTAAGCCCTTGGGCCTTGCATTTGCCACCTGTGTTCTAAGCCCTTTACAAGCATTAATTAATGTAATCCTAGTAACAACCATAGGTGGTGGGTACTATAACTACTCTATTTAATGTGTGAGAAAACTGAGGCACAGAGAGGTTAAGTAACTTATTCAAAGTCACACATTTAAGTGGGATACCTACAATTCAATTCAAGCAATTTGGCTCCAGAGTCTGTGCTCATAAGCATGATGTAGAAAGAACAAATTCACTCCTCAGAATTACCCTTTGTCAATGAGGTACCATGCTGGGATTCCCAAACATTACTTTTTCATCTGTGTGTGATGTCCCCATCTTGGTTTAATCTGCCAGCTATGTTGACTAGGCATTTAGAGTTCATACAGGAATATACAATGAATAGGAAAGGATTCTTGCATGCTATGGGACCAAAGAGCTCATTCTTTGGGAAAATAAATATTAAAAAGAAGGAAGGTCCAGTGATTCTAAAGGAGAAAGAAAATAGATAACCAACATATTTCTTACAGGATGAATTGTGTCTTCCCAAAAGTCAGCTTTCAAAGCCTCAACCCCCAATATAGAAGAAGATGGTGGTGGGGGGGGTGGGTAGGAGGGAATGGAGCCCAGTTCTGCCTGTGTCCAGCTGGAACACCTAGCTGATCTTTGAGGAACAGAGTGAACAGCCAATGGAATTCCAGCTTATATGAAGTTTGGAGGCTGAAAATTGTAGAGGACATTGAAAAACAGATGGTGAGATTGTGCTGGAATAGTAAGGTCTCTTAGATCTGCACAGGGTCCTAGGCTGCTGTGGTCCCTGGCCCAGTGCCTGCCACAGGATATAGGGAGGAGAGGTAGGTCACCAGCTCCCTCCCCACCAGAGCATGGGGGGCAGCCAGGAACCTGGAAGTTGCTAGGGGGAATAGAGACGAAGTGGGGGACACACAGAGGTGGTACATATCCACTGGGACTGTGGACATCAGCACCAGAGAAACTGAGGTGCCAGGTGATATCTGGAGAAGGCAGGAGTTGGGCCATGTCAGACCCTGACTCAGATAGTCTCTGGGCTGTGTGAAAAGCCTTGTGCTTGTTGAGAATGGCAGACAGCTGCCTTGTAAGAAACTCTCCAGCACTGGCTGGCTTGCCCTGAGGGTGATCTCAGCTGCACTTGCTCAGAAACTCAGTGGCTAAGTGGAACTTCGTGCCTGAGCTTGTCCCACACTGCACACCCAGAGGCTGAATGGCTGACTGGAACAGCCCACCCAAGATTGACTCACACTTCATGTCCAAAGACTGAGTGGCTGATTTGAGCCTGGCACCTCACAGAGGACCTGGGCTGGAGGCTGGGCAACTGTGAATATTGCGGCCCAGTCCTGTTCCTGTCAAAACCATACAAAAGAAGAAAAGTGAAGCCCAGCCCTTCTCTTCCTGTGGCATTTAGGAAGACCAGCAGAAATCGCTAAACAGGTTTAAAGTCAGCAGGAGGCTTATTTTTCTTCCATTCCTCTTTTTTCCCCATTTTTCTTCCCCCAAGTAAGACAATAAGACCTGGAATTATGAAGGGTCCAGAGACAGAGCCAAAGAAGGAGCACAAAGCTAACCCAAATAATTGAGAAACTGAGACAAATGTCACTTTGCTATCCCATAGAGTTGGTATTTTATTGTTTGTGTGTATTATTTTTTTCATTATTTTTACCACTTTTATTTTATTAGTATTTTTTAAATTTCTCTTCCTTATGTTTAGTTTTCCTCATTTTATTTCTCTGTTTAATTGCATTTTTTTACTGGTTTTCCTTATTCTGTCTTTATTGTATTTTAATTTTCCTCTTTCACTTCACTCATATACCAATAACACACTACTCTTGATTGGGCAACTTCTATTCTGGTTATGCAAATCATATATTTCTTGTCATATTATTGTTGTGCCAGTACTATTGTAAATAATTGTTGTTTCATACAGTTGCACATACAGCAACCCTCCAGGATCTTAGCACACTTCACTTTATTCCTGAGCATTATTATTTTTGTGGTTAACTCTATTCTATCTCACACTATGCCTACTTTCTATCCTTTACTCTCACTATATCTCATCATCTAACCTTGTACAAGCACTCTGTTTTGTGGAGTTAGCTAATAATCCTCTTTTCCGCTAACAAAACTCTTACCTCCCTTTCACCTTTTATAAAAAGTGGCTAGTTGGATGAAATATCAGAGTTAATGCTATATTTATCCAGAGAATATTCTATCGCTTCTCTACTTGCTGGTACTTTAAATACCAGAAATTACTTTCCTGCTGTCATAATCCATTTTGCCTACCCCTTGCCACTGATTACATATAAGAATAGGTGGGAGCAGTGAACATCACTATACCTGCTGGAGGAGAGAAACCACCAACAAAGGAGCCACCAGAATGTAAAAACCCAAGCACTACAAGAGAGCCCACACAAAAAGAAGAAAGGGCAAACCTAGAATGTCCAGACAAGGAGGTCAAAGTACCACACTACAGAACCCCACAGAATTCCTAGCATAAAAGTTCACCCTACGAAGACAGCTAGCAAAGCAAAACAACAGGAAGTACAGAAAGCAACAAAAAGAATCACCTAAAATGAACAGACAAAGAAAGAACCTGTACTCAAAAGGAATGGAAGACTCCCCACTAAAAGAGTTAAACAAAATGGAGGGAATCAAACTATCAGATACAGAATCCAAAATAATAGTTATAAATTGCTCAAGAAACTCACAGACAACTACAAGGAACTGAGTGAGAACTACACAAATATGAAAAAGGAAATAGAAACAATAAACAAAAACTATGAAGAAACAAACAATAAAATCTTGGAAATAAATAACGCTCTAGAAGGTTTTACAAACAGGCTGAATGAAGCAGAGGATCAAACCAGCGAGCCAGAGAACAAGGTAGAAAAAAACACCCAGAAAGAGCAATAAGAGAAAAACAGACTCAGAAAGAAAAAAGAGTGGTGGGGGGGGCTGCAAGACAACATGAAATGTAATAATATCCATATAATAGGGGTACCAGAAGGAGAAGAAGAGCAAGGGATAGAAAACCTGTTTGAAAAAGTAATAATGGAAAACTTCCCTAATTTGATGAGAGAAAAAGGCACACAAACCCAGGAAACACAGAGAGTCCCAATCAAGAAGAACCCAAAGAAGCCCACTTTAAGATACAAAATAATTAAAATGTCAAAATTCTAAGACAAACAGAGAATCTTAAAGTCAGCAAGGGAAAAAACAGGAAGTAACATACAAAGGAGTCCTGACAAGGTTAGCAGCTGACTTCTCAGTGGAAACACTCCAAGCCAGAAGAGAATGGCAAGAAATATTCCAAGTAATGAAAACCAAAGGCCTGCAACCAAGACTAATTGAGAACAAGGCTGTTAATTGAAATGGAAGGCCAAATAGAGAGTTTCCTAGACAAAAGAACTCTAAAAGAATATACCTGCACCAAACCAGCTCTGAATGCATGCTAAAGGGTCTGCTTAAGAAAAGGAATAAAAAGAGGGAGAGAGAGGAACACAGCTATGAAAAAATGGCAATGAACAAATACCTATCAATAATAACCTTAAATGTAAATGGAATAAATTCTCCAATCAAAAGACATAGGATAGCTGAATGGATAAGAAATCATGACCCACACATATGCTGCCTACAAGAGACCCACCTGAGAACAAAAGACCTACACAAACTGAAAGTGAAGAGCTGGAAATAAATATTCCAAGCAAATGGGCAGGAAAGAAAAGCCAGAGTAACAATACTCAGAAGAGACAAAATAGATTTTTTTAAAAAGGCCAGAAAAAAAACCCAGAAGGTCACTTCATAATATTCAAAGGAAAAATCCATCAAAAACCATAAACATTGTAAATATATATGTACTCAATATAGGAGCACAACAAATACATAAAAAAAATCTTGGAGGACTTCAAGAAAGATATTGACAGCAACACAATTGTAGTAGGGGATTTCAATACTCCACTGACAAAAATGGATAGATCTTCCAGACAAAATATCAACAAAGATATTGTGGCATTGAACAATGTCATAGTATGAATGAACTTAACTAATATATATAGAATATTCCATACCAAAGAAGCAAAATACACAATCTTTTTGAATGCACATGGAACATTTTCAAACACAAACTACATGATAGGACACAAAACAAGCCTCAAAAAAACTCAAGAAAATTGAAATCACATCAAGTATTTTCTCCAACTACAAGGGAAACTAAAAACTAACTGTACAGAAAAAACTCAAAAACACTCAGACTCATGGAGATTGGATAGCATGCTATTAACCAATGAGTGAGTCAAGGATGACATAAAAAAATACAAAAGTTCCTGGAAATAAATGAAAATGAACTCACAATGATCAGAAACTTGCAGGACACAATGAAGGTAGTCCTGAGAGGGAACTTCATAGCAATACAGGCCTACCTAAAATATAGAAATATTTCAAATAAACAACCTTATACTACACCTACAAGAACTAGAGGAACAACAACAAAGACAGCCCAGAGCAAGTACAAGGAAGGAAATAACCAAGATCAGAGCAGAATTAGATGACATACAGATTAAAACAACAGTGCTAAAGATCAACAAATTCAGGAGCTGGTTCTTTGAAAAGATAAACAAAATTAAAAGCTCATCAAGAAAAAAAGAGAGAAGACCCAAATAAACACAATCAGAAATGAAAGAGGGGAGATTACAACTGATACCACAGAAATAGAAGGGATTGTAAGAAATTACTCTGAAGAATTATACACCAAAAAATTTGAAAACCTAGGTGAAATGGACAAATTTCTAGAAACATATAATCGTCCAAAACTCAATAAAGTAGAAGCAGAAAGCCTGAACAGACCAATAGCAGTAGATGAAATTGAAGAAGTAATCAAAAAACTCCTGACACAGAAGAGCCCTGGACCAGTTGGTTTTACAGGAGAATTCTACAAAGCATTTAAGGAAGAGCTAACCCCTATCCTTCACAGATTATCCCAAGAAATTCAAGAAGCCCTGGCTGGTGTAGCTCAGTGGACTGAGCGCGGTCCTGCAAACCAGAGTATCACGGTTAGATTCCCAGTCAGGGCACATGCCTGGGTTGCAGGCCAGTTCCCAGCAGGGGACTCACAACAGGCAACCATACATTGATACTTCTCTCCTTCTCTCCTTCCCTTCCCCTCTAAAAATAAATAAATAAAATCTTTTAAAAAAGAAATAAATTCAAGCAGATGGAAGATTCTTAAACTCTTTTCATGAAGCCAGCACCATCCCAATCCCAAAACCAGATAAAGATACAACAAAGAGAGAAAACTGCAAGCCAATATCACTGATGAACATAGATGCTAAAATCCTCAACAAAGTATTGGAAAACCACATCCAGCAATGCATTAAAAAGATTATACACCATGACCAAATGAGAGTCATATCAGGGATGCAAGGATGGTACAATATTTGCAAATCAATAAATGTAATAATACATCACATAAACAAAAGCAAACACAAAAATTATATGATCTGTGAACAGATGCAGAAAAAGCATTTGATGAGGTACGGCACCCATTCATGACAAAAACACTCAGCAAAGTGGGAATAGAAGGAGCATTCCTCAATATAATAAAGGCCACGTACAAGAGACCTACAGCCAACATCATACTCCATGGGCAAAAAATTAAAGCTTTCCCACTAAGATCAGGAACAAGACAAGGAGGTATGTTCCCGCCACTCTTATTCAACATAGTATTGGAAGTCCTAGCCACAGCAATCAGACAAGAAGAAGAAATAAAATTCATCCAAATTGGAAAGGGGCAAGCAAAACTGTCATTGTTTGCAGATGACATGATAATGTAGATAGAAGATCCTATAGACTTCACCAAAAAAAAGTACTCAACCTAATAAGTGAATTTGGCAAAATGGTGGGATACCAAGTCAGTATTCAGAAGTGAAAGGCATTTTTGAACACCAACAATGAAATACCAGAAACTGAAATTAGGGAAAAATTCCATTTGATACAGCAACAAGAAAAATAAAGAACCTAGGAATAAACCTAACTAAGGAGGTAATAGACCTATACTCAGAAAACTACACAACGATGAAGAAAGAAATTAAGGAAGACACAAACAAATGGAAGCAGGTACCATGTTCATGGATGAAAAGAACTAACATCACCAAAATATCCATATTACCCAAAGCAATTTGCAGATTCAATGCAATCCTTATTAAAGTACCAATGACATATTTCACAGATATAGAACAAACATTTCAAAAATGTATATGGAACCATAAATGACCCCGAATAGCTGCAGCAATTTTGAGAAAGAAGAACAAAGCAGAAGGAGTCACAATACCTGATATCAAACTATATTCCAAGGCCACTGTTGTCAAAACAGCCTGGTACCTGCATAACAACAGACACATGGACCAGTGGAAGAGAATAGAGAACCCAGAAATAAACCCACGCCTCTATGGACAATTAATAGTCGGCAAAGAGGGCAGCAGCATGAAATGGAGCAAAAATAGCTTCTTCAACAAATGATCTTGGGTCTGCTGGACAGCTACATGCAAAAAATAATGGAAGTTACCACCAACTAACACGACACATGAAAATAAATTCAAGGTGGATAAAAGACTTAAATATAAATTGTGACACCATAGAAGTCCTAGAGGAAAACATAGGAAGGAAAATCTCAAATATTCCACACAGCAACATTTTCACTGATATGTACCCTAGAGGAAAGGACAAAAAGGAAAAAATAAACAAATGAGATCTCACCAAAACAAAAGGCTTCTGCATGGCTAAAGAAAACAGCATTATAATAAAACGAGAATTGTGGGGGTGCTCTGCTTGCAGGGCACCCCCTCCCAGCCACCATGGTTGAGAATAAGTCTACTAAGACATGATCTGCTTGGGGAGGAAAGGTCGCTGATTTCTCAAAGGAGAAAGGCCAACAGCCTTTCCTCAATGGGCTTTCATTGGGTTTAATTTGCACAGGAATATAGGTAAAGCTCATCAATCATTGTCAGGCAGTAAGGATCAAACAATAGATAACATACAAATAATTATGAGGAGTTATTTTTAGTCAGGGTCAGTTAGCTAAGGGGCTGTAACACTGTGGGAAACAAACTCATTTCCTGCCCGGGAAATTGAGAGCACTCTTATCAAAAAGGTTTCACAGGATTTTATGTATTCTTTCCTAGGCCTGTTCACCCCAGGGAACCTGCCCTTTCCAGCACAGAGCTGCACCACCTTCTGTCATTGTTTCTGGCTTCAGTCAGACAGGGGCAGTAAGGCAGCCAAGAGATTATGAGGTTTCTCGCAGACAGAATGAGGACTCAGGCTATGTCAAAGCTGAGGGGCAAGGGTCCATCACCCCCCTTTTCTATAGCCCCCCAAGTTCATCCCTGGGGGCCCCTTCATAACCAGGCCCGTCTTAGGTCATTTCTCTCTTGAGGAATCTTACCTGTCATTGGCTAACCAGCCAAGCTCGGGGCCAAACAGGGTGAAGTAAAATGGGCAGAGGTGGCACTCCTGCCAGGGAGTTAGTTTTGTCTCCTTAGTGGCTTATGGTCCCAAGGTCTCTCACTCAGTCTTAGCCATTGGGGGTTACAGCTTCTGAAACCTGGCAGGGTGGTTCCCAACAGAGAACCAACCCTATGGGAAAACATACTTGTAAATGATGCCTCAGACAAGAATTTGACCTCCAACATACATAAAGAACTCACACGATTCCACTCTAAGAAACAAGCAACCCAATTAAAAAATGGGAAAAGGACTTAAACAAATGCTTCTTCAAGGAGGACATACAAAGGGCCCAGAGACATATGAAAAGATGCTCTCCATCACTAGGCATCAGAGAGATGCAAATTAAAACCACAATGAGATACCACTTCACACAAGTCAGAATGGCCATCATAAACAAATCAACAAACAACATGTGTTGGAGAGATTGTGGAGAAAAGGGAACCCTAGTGCACTGTTGGTGGGATCACAGCCTGCTGCAACAACTATGGAAAACAGTATGGAATTTCCTTAGAAAACTGAAATGGAACTGCCTTTTGGCCTGGCAATTCCAGTGCTAGGATTATATCCTAAAAACCCTGAAACACCAATCCAAAAGAACCTATGCACCCCTATGTTCACAGCAGTACAATTTACAATAGCCAAGTGTTGGAAGCAACCTTAGTGCCCATCAGTAAATGAATGGATCAAAAAAACTGTGGTACATTTACACAATGGAATTTTATGCAACAGAAAGGAAGAAGGAGCTCCTACCCTTTGTGACAGCATGGGTGTATCTGGAGAGCATTATGCTAAGTGAAAGGTGGTGAAAGATAAATACCATATGGTCTCACCTTTAATGGGAACCTAATTAACAGAACAAATAATCAAGAAAAATATAACCAAAGACATTGAAATTTGGAAGAAAGTGACAGTAACCAGAATGGAGAGAGGATGGAATGAGGAAAAAGGGTGAAGGGTTTAGAGGAACAACTATAAAGGACACATAGATAGTAATAGGGGGGTGATAAAGGGGAGGGAGGTGGGGGAGGCTGCAGTGGTAGGGAGGTTGGGGGGAAGCAGAAAACTGTACTTGAACAACAATAAAAATCAAAAGTATTAAAAAATCCTAACCTTATAAAATGACTTTATTTGGAAATGGAGACTTCAAAGAGATAGTTAAGGTTAACTGAAGTCATTGACAGTGTGGCTCTAATCCAATAGGACTAGTATCCCTATAAGAAAAAGAAGACATACCTGGGATGCACATGCCAGAAAAAAATGCCATGTAAAGACACAGAAAGAAGATGGCTATACACAAACCAAACAGAAAGACCTCAGGAGAAACCAGCCACACCTACATCTTGATTATGGAGTTCCAGCATCTAGAACCATGAGAAATAAATTTCTATTGTTTAATACCTAGTCTGTGATATTTTATTATAGTAATCCTAGCAAATTAATACAGTATTAATGAGAAAATATGATTAACTTTAAATACAGAATATATCAAAAATATAAGAAAATATACATACCCTGATGCTAATAAATTAAATTTTTTCACATTTTTATTGCTGTTCAAATACAGTTATCTCCATTTCCCCCCCACCCCAGCCATCCCCACTTCCCACCCTTGATCCTACCCACTTTGGTTTTGTCCATGTGTCCTTTATACGTGTTCCTGAAAATCCTTCCTCCTTTAAAAAGAACAATTTTCTGGAGTATGAAAAGTTGTCTAAATCATCTCAACATTGATATAGTATCCATTCCAGAATATCAAGGAAGCATTCATTCCTGATACAATTTCTTAGTAAAGAATAAATTAGAATAATCGCCCTGGCTGGTGTAGCTCAGTGGATTGAGCCCAGGCCTGCGAACCACACGATCGCAGTTCGATTCCCAGTCAGGGCACATGCCTGGGTTGCAGGCCAGTTCCCAGCAGGGGACTCACAACAGGCAACCATACATTGGTATTTCTCTCCTTCTCTTCCTCTCTAAAGATAAATAAATAAAATCTTTTTAAAAAGAATAAATTAGAATATACTTTCTCAAAATGAAAATGATTTATGTGAAACCAAGAAACAATATCACAATCATTAGTGTAACTGTAGTCCAGAGGACAGGTCAGAAGCTTGCTGCCTGAATTCCAGATACAACCTACAAATAAGTTTGTTAAGATGGCTCATTGTTTTGTTTTTAATTTGCCCTGTTGCCAGCATTTGAAAATCATATTTCACATGAATTTCAAGATTTTTTAGCTTCTGGCAAATTGGGGCCACATGACAACAATTAACTTTAGGTAAATAGGGGCTACCCACTGCAGACCAGCTATGCATGCTCTGGTTTGCCTATTTCCAGCACTCTCTACTTTTCCCTCTGCACAGAGATCAGGTGGCAGTGACTGCGTTTTATGCAACTTTCCTTGTTTTCTTATCTTGGTCTGTGTCACTTGTTTGTTCCCTACCTGCCATTCGAGTTCACATCACTTTTTCAAAGGCAGTCCCATCAAAGTCAAGAATTAGAACATCCATTATGACCAGGATTATTTAACATTATTCTGAAAGTTTTAACCAAGGCAGAAAAACAAAATCAAAGGCATGAGTATTTGAAAGAAGAAGATATATTTGTAACCATTTGGAAATTATATAATCATCTATCTGGCTATTCCAATTCAAATACTGTTCAGAGAAAAGATATAGGGAATAAGAAACAAACTGGTCAGTACAAAATAGACAGGGGAAAGTTAAGAACACTATAGGAAATGGAAAAGCCAAAGAACTTATATGTATGACCCATGGATGTGAACTAAGCGGGGGGGATGCTGGTGGGAGGGTGCAAAGTGGAAGGGGATACAGGGGAGAGAAATGTGAGACAACTGTAATAGCATAATCGATAAAATGTACTTAAAAGGCAAAAAAGAAATAATAATGTTCAGCAATATATATTACAAAACAGATATACATATAGCAATAGTTTTTTTCTTTCATACTAATAATCAGTTAGAGAATACCATGAATTTTAAAAAATCCCATGGCAGTGATAAAACACTTTTTGTACAACAATCCAATGGGAAATCTTTTGTACTTGCATAAATTAAGAAATGAATTTTAAGGCTCAAAAATATGAGTATATAAGAATTTAAAACATAATAATACTGGCATTTTGAACCAAGAGAAAAATAGATTGTATCATTCCATAAATCATGATAGGATAATGAGTTAAAGTTAATGGCAAAAAAAGTTCTGATATAACTCATATACATGGAGAACAAAAACCATAACAATCAAAGAAGAAAATGGAAGTTAATGCCATATTCATTTTTGTAAAAAAGCTTCCTGAGTCATTTGAGAATTAGAAAATAAAAAAGTTGGATAGATACGGGAATTTAAATGTAATGTATATGTTTAAAAAGTTAACAAAATAACAAGAAGGATACTAAAAACAAAATTTGCATTGTATCATAACCAAAAGGTGTATATATTTATTATAACAATAATATTTATTAAATGATAGTAAAAGGTTAACATACCAATAAAAATAAATACATAAATAATAATTTGTAATAAAATGAAAACAGATAAACAATATTTTTATATATCTAACGTCATGGAATACCAAAAAAATTTATGCCACAGTGTTTGTTAAAACAATATTAACCATTTATTTTATTATGGCTACATAAGTATCATTCACTCCAGAACCAACTAGTGTTTCCTGATTACATTCCCTTTCTTACACAAATTTCTATTTTCCTGGAGTTAATACTTGCTTACTAATTTGACGTTTGATCTCTTAGATGGTTCCTCATTTTCCGATCTGTTCTCTTCTTACTATCTGTGTTTTTCTCTTTTCTCAGTTCTTAAGTTTAACTTTCATTTCTTTTTCTGAAATTGTTGTTTTGCCCATATGTGGTATTACTCCTGAAGCTATTTCTTATTCTGTGTTATTTGTTTTTATCTCTGTCATTGCTTCCCATATAATATCTTCTCTCACCTTTTGGAAGATAATATATTTTTCTTCTATGTTTTCTTTCTACTCTCCAAATTACCTGACTTCCTTTTTCTGTTTGCTGGTTTTGGTCTCTGGCTTTAATGCTAGAGGCTTTTCTCACATGTCCTGAGATCCTTGTCTATCTGTTTATACAGTTTAAAGAGGAACTAAAAACTTGATTGGATACTCTGGAGCATGGTAGATTCTATCAAATAGTGGTTAGGGAATTAGGACACTGGATATTTTGTTAAGGCACTCTGAGTTCTGAGAGTAGGTCTTGAGTCATTAAATTTCTCCATAAAGTAACCTTCCAATCTCTTGCCTTGTTGTCAGTATTTTGGGAACAAAGAGAAAGAGTCTGGATCAGAAGGTTGGGTCTCTAAGAACTGCCACTCACTGGGAACTGCCTTCATCTGCAACATGCAGTTTCATATCTCTGTTTCCTGTGCATGGGCCCAATCTTATTGGAGCAAGAAAAATTAACAGATCCATCCTGGGACCAAAATTGTATTCCATGGGAATTTTGGATTTTAGACCCAGAGATACTAACCTACTTCCTATTCTGAGATGGTCTTTTCAATAAGGATCAGAAAGCCCAGACATGAATGGTCACCATATCTGTAAATGGGATTATTTTACTAATCTGGTATATACTAAATAAGAAAGCCAATGAAAGTGTGTGTATAGACACTAGAATTCAAAAATATATGTGAAAATAAGCTATCAACAAGTCTGTGTAATTGTGTTTGGAGAATGATTGATGAAGATATGTCTATGATGTGTACTTTTTTAAGGGAAGAAACAACAAAAACAAACAAAAAAATACCCAGTACAGCTGGCCCCCCTACTGCTGTCCTTTCCCCATCTCTTTCTGGCATAGATATATGGCTTCAGTTTCTTTCAAGTGTCAGCTGGTAACTGCTGGGGTTTGCTGTAACTCTCCAGGACTCTGGTTTTTACATGCATTATAAATGTTCCCAGTGACTTAAAGAACCACACACACACACAAGAACTTGAAGATCAGCATGAGAGCAGTTCCATCATGTTGTTGCTTTCTTTTGTCTTTGGAAGCTGGTTGTTTTCATCTCTCAAATCTCATCATTCTGCTTTGTGAGTTTGCTTGAAGAGGAAGTTATGACAGAGGTGGGGGAGGTTGCTGATTAGTGAAACAAGAGAAGAGAAAAAGGAGAGTTTTCGAATCCTGAGTTAATGATTTACATTGAAGAATCAGGGATGCTCCTTGTGTCCTTCTTTTCTGTTTCCTAAGCAGCTAGAACCAGGTAAAGCTGCCTGAACAAAAAAACCTAGATGACGTTTTCATGATCTTTAATAGAAACAAATATGGACCAAGAAAAAGTGAAGGAGTGTAATTCATGAAAACAAAGGAACAGACAAAATAAATGTACTATATTCATTTCAGTCCTTTCTGGTTCTCATGACAAAAGTAAACATGTAAGACAATGTATGGGCTAGGTTCTGAAAAGGTTATTTTCAAATCCATGTTCTCATTTTTATGTAAGTCTTCTATGAAAGTCATCTTTATACTTGTCCCTGCTCCCCCTTGTCCACCCACAGTACCATATCGATTTATTATATAGTCACAGAACACTGTGTGGCATTTATCAGTAGGCATATCCATGTCACTGCTTCTCCCTACAGTCCAGGAAACTTTTCAGAGAAAGAAAATTTTCTTATTTGTCTTTGAATTAACACACAGTATAGGACTGGTGTAGCTGATGCATTTAATATTGAAGAAATAAATGATTTTAACATAAAGAAGACATTTAATTTTAGGCAAGTTTTCTACCCAATCTTCACAACTATTTACAGCCTGTCATGGGGAGGAAATAACAAACAAACCTATGGAGCACAAGTCAATTGTGGTTGTCCTGACACCTGGTGCTGGACAAAGAGGAACATGGTGCCCATTACAACTGAATTCTTTAATTAGTAACAGGCCATGAGAAAGTTACTCAGCTTAATTTTTTGAACTTCATATGTTTATCAGCCAAGTGGGCTCCAGTATCATAGAGAATAATAAGAGTAACTAAATAAAATAATAAAATCTGTCACTTTACCTAGCTCACTGCTGGAGCTCAGCAAAGATTGATTTTCTATAAGCCAGAACTTTCTCTACTAAGAAATTCTGGGGCAGGGTGAGGATTCTTAATTAATTGTCCCTCCCTTTTAAAAACAATTAGTATAGTTTTGTGGGTGAGATTATTTGAAATGAAGAATGCATGCTGGCATGCTAATTACTTTGACTTTATAATTGAAGTACTGACACAGATTTTTCATTGCCCAGATTTTTAATATGTCTAATGTTGAGACCATGACTTTCTTATAGTAGTGAACTAGTAATTCAGGAACATGAACAAAGCAAGGACTCCACAAGCATGCAATAGATGACTGAATAAATAAAGGGATCAATCAATTAATTGATCAATCAATCAATTGATGTGGCTAATGATGTTACCTGGAGAACAGAGAACAGTTTTCTCTGCAGACAAATATAAAAGCTCTCCTCCCAATGTTCCAACTAAAGAGAATGTGAGACAGTACAGAAAGTTGAGGAAGACACTGAGAACAGTTCTCTTCAATGTGTATTTATGATTCTGTGTTATGATCCTGGTCTAGTTCCTAGCCAAGGAACTTGGATTGCACATGAAATTTTTACTCCATGAGCTATTTTGCCCATTCACGGGTACCTGCTTATGACTTCATCTATCTCACAGAGACCTGCAACCATTTACTTGGCTGTAACAGCTAAATTGCCCTGGCTTGAGAGTCAAGAGACCTAGCTTTGCAAAATTGCATTCTATGACATTTTTAGATTCTTTGTACTCTTACCTTTGAAAATTATTAGAATTGACAAAAATAAATCTATCTTCTGATTCTAAAATTGGAAGATTATTCCACAAAGTATTTATCTGTGGGGAGACAATACTATTAGCAAATTCAGAGAGCTGAGCAGAACCCCCATTCCCCCCATGCAGGGGAAGGCTGGTTCTGCCAACATTGGGAGCCCTCATGGCAACCCACTATGTGTGTTTAGTACTCTGGCTTCAGCTTTGTGAACCCCAAAACCCTTTTGCTTAGTTTCTCACCCTTTGGTTTACCCAGCCTATTCTTTATTCTCCACCTTCCTCCATTTTTTCTGTCTCCCTTGCACCAGTTTTTGTTTATAGTTGTGAATAAAACTGCCTCACAATTTCTTCTGCTCTCCTGGGTCAGAATCTCCAGCCTGAAGGTGAGATTAACACCGTTCCCTGGATAGGTCTTTCTTTTCTGAGCTGCTGACAGGAAAGGAAGAAATAAAACAGCAAAAGCTCCAGCTAGAGCTTTTGGGTATTGAATGAAGGATTAATAACAATTAGCCCTGAACATAGATGTATTCTAGAGAGTTCCTGGAAGTTGAATGCCTGATGTCTGTATGCTAGAGAAACATTCTGAGCTCTCAGCAGGAAAGCAGCCCTGCAGCTCCAGTGCTAAAGAGGGAAACTGCCAATGAGAAAAAATTCTAAAAGGCTTAGAGCAATGACAAAAAGTCTTTAGCTGTCCTGTGAAAGGAAGCACAGATATGTAAATATACAAACACCCTACTCTTAGGTGTCAAATATTAGTCAAAAGGATCTCTCCTTGTCTCAAAAAATAATTTGTATCTCAAAAATTTTGGTTGAGAAGACAAGGATATTGCTAGAAATGAAAAGATATTTTAATTTTTCTCTTTCTCTTAGATTAGGTTAAGCAAACTCTTAGATGCATGCTTTCTAGAATGTCTCCATGTTTAAAAATTATGTCTTTAATTCAAGTTATTTCTATTTTAACTTCATCCTGGAGCAAGAGAATAAGCTGGAAGGGGTTCCAACTCCTGGCACGATGTCTGGCCAATAGCAAGTGCTCCATAAATGCCTGTTGAATTAGGTGTTTGATGAAGGCAGAAAAGTTGACTTGTTTATTTAACCAGAAAATAAGTAGGAAAAATCTAACAGACTCTTTACTTATAAAACTGTACTTTTAGGAAGCCTGAAGTAAAAGCCTAATAAGACAAGTCCTTATAAAAGCTCTCTGGCTGAAAACAAACCTTTTCCCTAAAAAAGAAAAATAATAATTTGAGTTGAGGCCAGAGAAGGCAAAAGGGCAATTCCACTTCCATTGGTCAGTTGAGAGGCAGAGAATCTATTCAGCTGGGGTGATGCTGCAGCCACCACCACAGTGCTGGGCAAGCGTTACTCATGCCCAGACACTCCTGTCATTATCATTGATAATTATAAGACATATCATTTATTTCACCATAATCTCTACCTGGTAGAAACAAGGCTCATTTTTCCTGTTCCACCAACTTCAGCTAATGTGTAAATATTGAAGCAAGTCTAAGGAGCCAGGGAGGGGCTGGTGATTGTTACATTAATACTAATGAGTGGAATGGAATTGGGAATGTGTTTAGCTAATGTTGCCATTGAATGAGATGACTTAAATAGGAGGAAGAAAACAACAGGATGGTTATTGATTTTGAAAAAATGACAAGACATAAAATCCAATGAGGTAAGAACTGAAGAGAGAAAGAGAAATTGTTGCTCTAGGAAATGCATGTGTGTGTTAATGTTTAGTTCACACAAAAGACTTGGCGTAGACTTCAGCAGGCTGCTCCCTGCCAGTAAGAGTAGTTTACGTGCAGCTTTGCTGTTCTTCCCTCTTATTCAAAGTTTTTCTTGGTATGTACAAAAGACATATATATATACCACAGCAAATGGAGACTGTTATTCACATGTACCCTGACTATTTAGTGGATGCAAAGAGTCTCAAAGCTGGTGAAGTCTTAGGGAAAGAGAACATGGAGAGAATATAATGACAGCCATGTGAACTAATGAAAGTCATTTTTCCCTTGCACCTCATTAAATGTTGTAACACCATCCTTATCAAACCCACCCGATACTCAAACAAAAGTCATTTATTGGGGAGTGAACATGGTGTTTATTTACTTTAAGGGCTCTGACCCATATTCAATGGTTGCAATAACTCTTCACATCTGTCATTTTGGAATGCTTGTACTTCAAAAGGAATTAAATTTCTTGGGACAGTAATAGAACTTTAGAAACAGGCCTATTCTCTAAATACTTTTTTTACTTTTTATTTTTACATTTTTATTTTTATTTAAGATTTTATTATTTATTTTTAGAGATGGGGAAAAGAAGGAGAAAGAGAAGGAGAGAAACATCGATGTGTGGTTGCCTCCCGTGCACCCTCTACAGGGGACCTGGCCTGTAATTCAGGCATGTGACCTGACTGGGAATCAAACTGGTGACCCTTTGGTTCTCAGGTCTGCACTCAATCCACTGAGCTATACCAGACAGGGCTAAATACTTTTCTTTAAAAAGTAAATATAACCTTCAAATTCTGCCCAAGGTTTAGGGAGATTCTGTCAGCAGCATTTTATTTTTTTCTACAGAGTATTGAGGACCTTTTCAGACTGGCACAGAGGCCTGCTGCTGGCACTCAAAGCTCTCCGTTGTTAACACCCCCTAAAGCAGAGACAGCACTTTAACTGGGCTCACACCAGTGCTTCTCTCCATGGACACAGGGAGGCAGTGTGGGAAAGTGTGGCTTCCAAGTCAGAGGTAGCCAGATCATTATGCACAGCTTACTTCCCTTTTCCACTGCTAAAGTCCTAAAGTCTCCTCATTTGCTTCTTTAATTTTTATCTAAGAATTTGTAATGGGAAAGATCAGGTTATCTGAGCAATTAAACAAACCAAAAAAATTGTTTAAGTGATTGCATGTTCAAGGACAATCACAGTAAAAAGCTATTAAAAGTGACTATTATCTAAAGCAGTTTTATATGTCATATATCCCATATCCAACACCCATCACAGACACATACCCAGAGTCTCCTTGCTTATCCTGCCCTCCCAAGAGGATTCAAAAAGCACTTTAGAATACATAATCTCACTAAATTCTTTCTTGAGATCATAATAATCTTAGTCCTTAAGATTACAATAATCATGGACTTGCTTCTATTTTATGAGGGAGGAAACTGAGGTTGGAAAGTTTGAACAGTTTGAGAAACTTACATGCTGACCAGTAAGCAGTAAACTGCTGAGAGCAGTAAATCAGTATTTCAATCTATGTTGTGTGACTCTATGTTAAAGATTCTTCACTTTATCCCACTTGCTCAGATGTATACAGAAATCAGTAATCTCCCAGACTGATCCTCATAACATCCTTAAAGTGGAGTGAATTAGGAGGTATTATTTTTCTTTTATCTAGTGCAAAAAACAGGACATAAAGTTTAAAACCTCATCATCATAATCCTTACCCCACATGTAATCACTTCCTCACCTCACACACAGTTTTCCTCCCTCAACTCTCGTTGAAACCAGACTTTTGCTCTTATTTTCTATTTTGTTACCCTCACTCCCACAATTGTCTTTTTCTCCCTTGTCAACATCCTGAAACCGTTTATGAGTTTTCAAAACAGGTGGATGTCTCTTTTGCTGTAACTCTCCCCCGACCCTCACTCTACCCCTTCTTTCCATTCCTACTGTGATCACCATTGCTCTTATTCATCTCTTTTCCTAGAATTGGAAGTTTCCCAGCACATTCCCTTACTCCCATTTCTCCCCTGTTCTAATCCATCCAATAAGGCACATCGAACCATCCTAAACTATCCTGAACCATCCTAAACTATATTCAAATTAAAGCACTGCCCAGCTTCAAAACATCCAGGGGTTCCCATTTGCTTATTCAAACAATGAACAAACTTTATCCCAGCAGTTACAAACACCCCATAATCTCACTTAACCTCACTTTCTGCATGTAGCCCTCTCTATTTTCCTTCACACAAAATTGGCCCCTTCTAACTTATGTCCACAAAACCTATTTACTTTTTTCTTTGATCATGTATGGTTGCTGCCCTTTCTCATTTTGCCTGCACGTTGAAATGTTGTATTCATCATATTCAAACAGTGGGTCATTTAGGAAGTCTTCCCTGATTCACCCAGAGATAAATAATTTTCCTCTTTGAAACTTTCATCCACAGTCCAATGCAAAATTTTTAAACTTAATTTTCACTTATAGTTAACATAAATATATTACATTAGTGTCAGCTATATAACATAGTGACAATGCAAATGTTTTAAAAAATAGATTAAGTATAAATAGTACACAAATGAAAAAAATCTTCCAGAGCATTTCTCTTATCAATAATCTCTTGAATTATAGTTACTGGCATGCACATTAATCTTCTCTCCCAGGGTATAATTGCATGAGGGCAGGAACCAGGTCTTCATGAAGTCACAGCAGCCCCAGAACAGCTTTCATGTATTTGGTGCTTTGCAAGTAAGTAGACTAATGCAGCAAACAGAACTTTCCCATTTACCTCATCTGTACCATATATTTACACTTATATTTATACTTATGTTATTTCACTGATGTTCTATCACTTAATAAATTATTTGTTAACATTTACTGATCAGATTATATGAGTGCATGTCAGGCACTGCACTAGGTGCTATAGTAAACAAAACAGACATGCTCCAAAGTACTAGGAAAGATAAATAAGAAATCACTAACTCTTGCAAATAGTGATAGGACTACAAAAACATGAAGAATAGGTGAAGTGCTCAAGGAAGGGCTGTGAAGGAAAACTACTCAGGCAGGGGGCTCAAGAAGAGATTCTTAAAGGAATAACTGAACCATAATAGTGACAAGAAGCCAGCCATTCGAAGATCAGGAGAATGTTCACTCCAAACAGAGAAAGCTACAGGAAAAAACGCTAAGAGGTGGGAAAAGCCGTACCACCTTTTAGGAACTGAAGGGGAACTGCACAGCTAGATTACAATGAATGCATAAGGGGAAACCAAAATTGGATGGGTAAGGGAAGTTAGGGTCAGATTGCAGCAATCGTGGAGACACTGTTAAGGAAATGGATTATTTGTGAAGTCTGGGGTGATGCATCCCAGGCTTTCAGCAGAGAGTATTATGATCCATTGGTGTCTTTACATGATTCTGGGGGCTGTGAAAAGAATGTGAAAGAAAGGTGAGAGAAATGGTGTGCCTTAGCCTTGCACAGTAGTGGTGCTAATATGGAGTGGAGATCTAAGAGAGCAGATCTAAGGGAGCAACCACAGAGGTTGCTAAATGTGGCAACGCCCAGGTTTCTGGCTTAGCAATTGAGTGATTAGTATCAACATTTATCAAGTTAAGAAAGATTGGAAGCCAAAGTCAGAGGGAAAAGCAATTCATTAGCTCAAACTTTAAAGCCACATTACATTATAACTATCCATATGATAAATACTTGATGCATGTTTTTGAACAAATATCATACTCCTGACATTACATTAGAGCGTACAGTAAAGAAAAGACAGAATCTTTGTCCTCAGAGCTCATGCCATCTGGAGAAGAGTGTCAAATGTTATTAGTATGGAATTTCCTCAGAAAACTAGAAATGGAACTGCCTTTTGAGCCACCAATTCCACTGCTAGGATTATATCCTAAGAACCCTGAAACACCAATCCAAAAGAACCTATTACCCCAATGTTCATAGCAGCACAATTTACAATAGTCAAGTGCTGGAAGCAACCTACGTGTAAGCAGTAAATGAATGCATAAAAAAACCGTGGTACACTTACACAGTGGAATACTACACAGCAGAAAGAGAAAAGGAGCTCCTATCCTTTGTGACCGCATAGATGGATCTGGAGAGCATTATGCAAAGTGAAATAAGCCAGGAGATGGAAGAAAAATACCATATGATCTCACCTTTAAGTGGCACCTAATCAACAAAACAAACAAGCAAGCAAAACAAAACCAAAGACATTGAAATTAAGAACAAACTGACAGTAACCAGAGAGGAGGTAGGAGGGGATAGTGGGGGTGGGGGGGAAGGGTTTTTTAGGAACAACTATAAAGGACATATAGACAAAACCAAGGGGGGGGGGCTGGAATCAGGGGAGGTAAGTGGGGATGGCTGGGGTGGAGGGGAGTGATAGGGGAAAAATGCAGACAACTACTTGAACAACAATAAATTTTTTTTAAATGTTTAAAGTCTGTGCTCGAGTTTCATTTTTTTGCATGTAGCTGTCCAGTTCTCCCAACACCATTTGTTGAAGAGGCTATCTTTACCCCAGTTTATGTTACTGCCCTCTTTGTTGAATATTAATTGACTATAGAGAGTTGGGTTTATTTCTGGGTTCTCTGTTCTGTGCCATTGGTCTATGTGCCTGTTTATATGCCAGTACCAGGCTGTTTTGATTACAGTGGCCTTGTAAAGTCACATGACTTACATGTTGCAGGTGTGTCCAACCTTTTGGTGTCTCTGGGACACGCTGGAAGAAGAATTGTCTTTGGCCACACATTAAATACATTGTGACACGTAATCACAAAAAAATCTCATAATGTTTTAAGGAAATTTACAATTTTGTGTTGGGCCGCATTCACAGACATCCTGGGCTGCATGCAGCCCACAGGCCATGGGTTGGACACCACTGGTACAGGATAGTGTACAGGCACGTAGATTCTGTGGTTGAAAATTTTACATAAAACAAAGTCATAGTGCTTTTAAAAATTATTTTCCATAGACGCTTTGTCCACATTTGAAAGGCAAAATTTACTTACCATTTTGAAAATGAATCCTAGCAATTCATGGAAATAGAAGTCCAAACCAAATGTATAATCACTTTGGGAACAGCTCCGATTTTTAACTTCCCCTCTCCCCAGCCCTGAGCATCTTCCTAGACAGGTGTGGCTGGAGCATGGCCTGCAGTCATGTTGAATCTCTGCCTCTGTGGCTAGGCCTTTCACATGCTGCCTCATCATTTTAAAGTGACTGCCTTGAAGAAAAGGAGAGAACACAATGTCATCCTACAATCTTATCAAGGAGAATGTTAGACAAAAAATAAATTCATATTGGAAAACTATTTAATTATACTTAAATTCTGCTTTTCATTCTGAATAGAACTCATACCCTAAAAATTTTCTCTGTATACACCATAGTTTATGTTCAAATTATTCAAAGAATAATCCCTGTAAGGTTAAAAAATTGAGTCTCATATTTCCTCTTCTTAAATGTTTTACTTAAATCCACCCCTCCAGCATAGCTGCAACAAATTATACAACCAAATACAATACACATTCATTAACTAAACATGTATAGAAAAATCAGACAGAGTTTAAGTTAATGAAATACTCATAAATTAAAATTTGGCCACAGGATCTTTTTCATTTCCAGAATGGACTGACAATTTATTTATAGCTCTCTTGAAATGTCTGTCTATGCTTGCTTAAAATACCATATTGTTAATATCATGAATTTTTACTTTATATTTCATACATTTGTCTACTTCAAAGGATTCCTTTTTCCCCTTAGCATGCACAGAATTGGGCTCATTAATTTTTGTTAAAATAGCTTACATGAAGTCACATTCTAATAGTCACCCTCCTAATGCTGAAAGTCTTGTTTTTCTTAAAACATATCACTCTGATTTTCTGTAGATGCTTTCCTGGCTTATTCTTCAATTGCTTTCACTGTTCATGAGTCCAGCTAAAAAGTTCTGACCAGATGCACTGACTAAATCACTATACTTCTTCTCTGCTAACATCAAATATATACAACAATCATCTGCCTCCCTTTGATCTTCAGCTAGCACAAGCCTTTTCTCACTAAGTTGTCTTCCAAGGTTTGTTTTTGATATTTAAACAATTTGGACATCTCTAAAAGTAGAATGACATTGACACCAGGATAAGGTGCTAATCAATTTATTAAGTGATTTTATACAAAATGGCAAACTTAATATGACCCTGAAACATGACTAATTCACTCATTGAAAAGCGTGAAGAAAGCCATTCATCTGTTTTTGTCCCTTCTGGCTGAGAACATAAACAGAGAGCTCTTTTCTGGAGTTGGAGCTAATAAAATTCACCAGAAATAATAATCTGTTTGAATTAAATGTTTTAATTAATTGGCATCAGTAATATTTTTTATTTTTATATTTCTCTGTATAGTTGAATTGTAGATGTAGAGTAAATCATGCTCCATGTCATTATGAAAGACATACTGTTTTTCTAAGATAAGGCTGCAATGCTTTGCAAGCCATAAAGTCGAAAACTTGTCATAATTATAGGAAATAATTTCTAAATAAGGAAAAATGAGGTATAGAAGGAAAATGTGTTTCATAAGTCTTAAACTAACACAGCCTTGGTAGCCTAGAGATAAACCCAGCAGAAGAGTGTGGAATGTTTTCAGCATTTAGTATTTCAAAGCAAAATAGACAATGTTTATATAAATAAGAACTATGAAAAAATCCTCAACATCACTAGCCATCAGAGAGATGCAATTGAAACCACAATAATATATCAACTTATACCTGTCTGAATGGTCATCATTAACACATCAACAAAGAAGCGCTGGCAAGGATGTGGAGAAAAGGAAACCATAGTGCACTGTTGGTAGGAATGAAAACTGGTGCAGCCATTGTGGAAAACAGTATGGAGTTTCCGCACAAAATTAAAAATCTTTTGACCTAACAATTCCACTTCTGGGAATGTATTCAAAGAATCCTGAAACACCAATTCAAAAGAATACATATCCCTTATGTTCATAGCAGCATTATTTACAATAGCCAGCATTTGGAAAGAGCCCAGTGCCCTTCAGTAGACAAATGAATAAAAAATTCTGTGGTACATTTACACAATGGGATACAATGCAGCAGTAAGAAAGAAGGAAACCTTACCTTTTGAAACAGTATGGGTGGAACTGGAGATTATGCTAAAGGAAATATGGCAGTCAATAAAAGACAAATTCCATATAATCGCACTTATAACTGCAATCTAATGAGCAAAATAAATAAATGAGCAAAGTAGAATCAGAGGCATAGAAACATGGAACAGTTTGACAGCTGTAGGAGAGGGGGATGTGGGGACTGTTGAAAGAACATGAAGGGATTAGATGAAGAACACAAATGCAGGTCCTATGGACATGAACAACAGTATGGGGACTGACTGTAGGAATGGGGGGGGGGGTGGGCAAAATGGGGAAAACTGGGACAATTATAATAGCATAAACAATAAAAAAGGCTAAAAAATAACTATGCTTACTTTTGTTCCTTATTCTATGTGAATGCCAAAACAATAGATTACCTTGAAATAAAATAACCAAAAATTTATGACCTTTAGACATCACTGTTCTTAACAAAATGTCTAACTCTTAGAATGAATTGACCTGACTATCTCACAAGACTAATTTTATGTAAAGTAGACTCAATCATCCCTGCATAGTAAACCAAAGAGCAAGTATAATTTAAAGCAGTTGCCTATTGGCCAAACATAGTAAGAAAACTATGGAGCAATTGACAGTTCAGATCAAATGCCATATTTAAGGTATAGATGAGAAAAATAAATTACTAAACAAAAGAAATAATCAAGGAAATAGTTGAAGAAGAGTATGTAATAAAAGTCAATTAAGGTGGAAACTACCAGATAGCAGGGTCTAAAAAGTGATAAGAATAATCCAATTATTGTTGACCTTTATGCCCAGAAAATATAGGTTGTTTTGGTTCCCAAGAAGGGAGATTTTCAGGCCTGAAAATATCTCATTACCATCTCCAGACTGCACATAGCCCTCTGTTATGGGTTAAATTGCTTATTTAAAAGATATGTTTAAGTCCTTACCCCAAGTACTTTGGAATGTGACCTTGTTTGGGAGGAGGGCCTTTACAGAGGTAATCAAGTTAAAATGAGGTAGTTAGGGTGGGCCATAATTGAATATGACTGGTGTCTTTATAAAAATTGGAAATTTGGATACAGAGACAAATATTTACAATGGGAAAACGGTCAGGTAACTGGAGTGATGTGCCTGTAACCCAAGAAAGGAATGCTGGTAAACTCCAGAAGCTACAAGAGTCTAGGAAGGATTCTCCCTTACAGATATCAGAGACAGCACAGCCCCATTGACACCTTAATTTTGGTCTTTTAGCCTCCACAGCTGTGAGATAATAAAATTCTATTAGGTTAAGACCCCAGTTTTTGATGATTTGTTATGACAGCCCTAGGGAAATTATTTGCTGTCTCATTCTTAAATAATATCATAATGACAACTATCTGATATCCACCAACATAATTGCCAGGCAGGAAGATTTACAACCAGAAAGATATCTTTGTATCAAGCTGCCCATAGCCTGGATCTAACATGGATGTCATTCTTGCTAAGTGTTTATAGAATGTTTTCTAAGTTGGATCTTTCACCCTACCCTTGACTTGTCTACTCTTTAGTGAATGGCCTAGAAAGAGGAGTAGGAGGGCCATGGGTGGATGCATAACAGCGAGCAAGAGAGGAAGTGTCAGAGGCTTGGAGCTGAGATCTGAAAGTTTGAATTGTCTATCACTTATACAACCATTACGTCAACAAATATTTACCAAGCACTTTTTGTGTTAGTCACTGTGCTAGTCACCTAAGGATATAGCTGTGAACAAGACAAATAAACCATCCTCATCGAGTTTATGTTCTAGCCTGATTTCACTCAGTCTCATACAGATAAACCTTTACTCCTCACATGGTTTGGAATTATTTTAATACAGTTTTAGTTAATATTCATCTTCTGTAGACCCTTTAGTCCAAATAAGTTTACAGTTTCTTAAAACCTGACCTAAAAGATTAAGCTACCACACATCCTCCAACAAGTGTGTGTAAGAAAGAGAGTGCATAAGAATAGAAACATAAATTATATTGCTAATACTTATATGTGCAGCTGGCATTTCTATTGTCTTATCTCTTATGACAGTGCCCTCCTCTGGAAGCTGTTAGGATGAGAGCTAATGTCAGCTGTGCCATACAAAGGTGATGGTGAATTAATGAGCCTGTAAAAAGATTCAGAGGCGAATAAGGAAATGCATTGTTAATGCTATTAAATATTACTTAGCCTACAGCAAGCTGCATGTTCAACAGTTTAAACTTTAATTGCTAGTGATGCAGAAACAAGCCTGGATATATGTAAATCCTATTGAAAGCTAATATCATTTTGGCTGCTCAGATAGATTAGCAGCCACTACAATTAGCAGCATGTGCAGCTAATGGTATTAGGAGAGAATCCATCATGCAGCAGTCTGGGCCTTTAAATCTGAAAAGAAGTTAAGGCTCTTCTCCCCACCAAAACTCTGTACTGGGGAATCTTGCCAATTGATGCAGCAAACTCTAGGGGGTGAACCAAGAAGCCTACAGAATTCAGGAGGCTGACTCCACTATCACCTTGAATTGTTCCTCTTTTTGTTATTTACCAGTAATTCTAGCTACACATTATGGCTAATGCTGCCTCTTTCCCATCCTCTGGGGAGCGTCATTGGATCACAGAGTAGAGGCAAAAAGATAATCTTCAGATTTTGAACTTATGAGTTACTCTGGCCATTGCGGTTACGATGGGAGAGAGAGCCGAGATGGAAGTTTTCTCAGAATTGGCACCACCAGCAGGTTGTTGCATGGAGTACTTACTAAAATATTTGTGACTGCTCTAAGAGAGCCCAGTTGAAAACAATCTCCATTGAAAACTTTAAGGTAACATACAGAAACTGTCATATTTTGAGTATAATTCTGTATCTGTTCTATAAAAATAAGCTTTATGATGCCTTTGAAGTCAACAACTACAAGGCACAGTGGAGCACAATAAAGTCACCAACTATAAGGCACAATAGAGCACAATGGATTATAAGGTACAATAGACAAGTGGTCTATTTCCTTGACTGGATGGTAACCTTTCCATTCCTAAAAACTTATTTTCTGATCCTGCTAAATATTAAACTCAAAGTACTTGAAGGAAAGGTTGGCCTTTAATAGTGAAATTTCCAAAATACAAAAGCTAATGGTTTTATTAATCTGATTGTTAAAAACTACTAGAATTAATTATAGTAGCACAGCACATATCAGAATTAAGCTAAACTGGCTACTTACAAATAATTTTAGATAATCGAATTTTGAAAAGAGAACTGTTTCATAATCAAAACTTTAAACACTAACATAAGATACAGAGGGGGAGGTGAATAATGGGGGAAAGAAGGGCAAGAGTCAAGTCAAGGAACATGTGTAAAGGACCAATGGACAAGGACAAGGAGGAGGATTGAATGTGGGAGAGGGGGAGTGGGCAGGGTAAGGGACAGTAATGGGAGGAAAGGAGCACAGCTATAATTGACAGCAATAAATTTTTTTAAATAAATACTCACATGAAACCACTAATATTTTATCTTTGAGACTACTTATTTTAGACAGGTTCATCAATAATTATAAATTCTAATTTCTAGCTCTAAAAATGTACAGTCATAAATCCTGAGTAACTACTATCAATTAGTAAAGTCCTGCTTTATTAATATCACAGCAGAAATTATTAGTTTGTTTGGGGGAAGTTACAGCAAACTAAACCAATTGTCAAGATTAAGTCTTAAGAGTTGTATATATAATTATAGTTTTCTGAAAAATATTTAGTGTGGCTTACCTTTTTGCCTTATTAATGAGACTGTAGGATGTGATAGACTCAGTATATTTCATATAAGGAACTTATACTGCAATGTAATGGTGAATAATGGACTAAGAAAATGAAGATAAGGCTATTCTTTCTGTTTCTCATCATTTGGAAGAAACTTTGCCAATTTTTCTCATCTTGGGTTTATCCTGTAGGAGTTTCATTTTAGCATGGACAACAGACCTAAATGAATAACTATTAGTGCAGAGTAAAGGTGATTTGACTTCACAGGCAATCTCTTCATTTTACTTTGAGAAAGCTATTCTCAATAATGGTTCAGATACATCTACTCTAATGAAAATTTATATCCCATTGCATGTACTTCATAATTTTTTTATACCAAGATGACTTTAGAATTGGTTGAGCTAAAGAAAATTGATGGCATTTTTATTAATACAATTTTTTTACAAAAATATTTGTTGATATCAAAATTTTCATCTCACCAGTCCTTCTCTATTCTGCAACATATTCAGAAGCATGCCTTTACATTTCCACTAAAGAGAATGGGATTATAAAATACATGAAATATTAGGTTACAAAATTGATTTAATAACAACCTCCGTACATATGAACAGCAAAAACAGCAATCAGAGGGGGCTACATTAATCTGTTGTTAAATTTAGCAGACATTTATTGAAGACCAACTGAGTGCCAAACATTCTAATATAAATATACCTGAGGTATTTATCTTTGTCCTCAAGAAGCTTAAAGTTTAGTGAGGAGAAGACAGAGGATAAATATAATCAAGATGAAAATATTTACAGGCTCCATGGGCATGTATAACTTAGATTAGAGGTGGTCAGAGAGCATTATGCTAAGTGAAATAAGCCAGGAGGTGAAAGACAAATACCATATGATCTCACCTTTAAGTGGAACCTAATCAACAAAACAAACAAGCAAGCAAAATATAACTAGAGACATTGAAATTAAGAACAAATGGACAGTAACCAAGGGGAGATTGGAGAGGATAATGGAAGGAAAAGTGTGAAGGGTTTTTGGGAACTATAAAGGACACATGGACAAAACCAAGTGGAGGTGGAATCAGGGGAGGGAGGTGGGGATGGCTGGAGTGGGGGAAGTTGTGGGGGGAAAAGGTAGACAACTGTACTTGAACAACATTAAAAAAAGAGAAGTGGTCAGAGTATTAAAAAAGTTGAAATCCAAAAATGAATTTCTTGGTGAGAATTATGAAATGCAGGATAGGTTATCAAGAAGGATTATGAGTTTTGGGGGCTTTTAAAAATAAATCTTTAGAATTCATGTGGCTTGAATTATATACATTGAGTTTGTCTGAAGCTTCCAAGAGAGTTGGATCTAAGCAAGCCACACCTACTGGGTAGTTGTGACCTCTGCTGTGACCTTTTGCCTTCTGACACAGAAGACATGTTTCCTACATTCCCCTCTTGTCCCATCCAGTTTCTGCAAACTCCAACACCCTCTGTCTCTGTAAGGGTAGAACACAGGTGTAGGAGGATGTTTTAAAATAAAGGTAATGAATGACCATTTCAGAAGGCTTGTGACTATTGCATTTTTGGAGGGATCATTCTTTAAGCCTTGAATGTAATGAGTTTTTGAAGGGAAACCTTTGCCATCTCAAACCCAACATACCCAAGACTCATTAATTTCTTGTAAACTTACTTCTCTTCCTGTTCTTTCCAGCTTGGCATCACATGACACACAGTCACACGAGCTAGATAGAGAACTAGAGTCATCCTTTGACTTCTTTCCTTACCTGTTTCATTATATTGGTTACCAATACCCATTAACTCTTTATGTTCAATGTCTCTAAATTTCATTTTCTCCTTTCTTTCTCCTTTCTCTCTCCTTTCTCCTTAGTTGTCCTAGTCATCATCTCACACCTAGACTATTAAAATTGGCTCCTAAATGATCTCTTGTCCCTAACCTTCACTTATATCACCTTCACCTTCCACATTACCAGCAGAATTCCCTTTCTAAAAGGTATTGTGATTTAAAAACCTTGTGATTTAAAAGATAAAATATGAAATCCTTAGGGTGGTATTCAAGACATTTTCCATTTGGAACTAAGAAATATTTTAGGCTCATCTTCTATATTCTACAATTCACTATATGAAAATGAGTCTAAGCTCTAGCCAAAAACTATTGCTTTAGTTATATTGAAAACTTTCATACTCCCATGTCTTTATTTATGCAGGAGTACCACTGCATCCATGTCATCCCACATACCTCAACTTACTTAAATATAATCTCTCAAGTCTCACTTAATATCACCTCTTCCCCAAAGCCTTCCCCAACTCTTTTAGACAGACTACTCATTGAGAGAACAAATGGACTCATTGAAAGAGAACTCATTGAGCAGCTCTTAGAGGCAAGATGCAAAATTTCTAACAGGCAAAATGAAAATATTTCATGAATTTTTCTCTCAAAAAAATTTAGGGAGGGCCAACTATATATCAGGTACTGTAACAGATGCTAGGAATACAGAGATGAGCAAGAGAGAGGATTAATTTCATAGAACTTCAATTTTAGTGGATAAAGTAAATGAATAGGTAAAAACAAATAAATCATTTTAGATACATGAACAGAATAATGTGCTAGAGTAACTAGGGAGACAAGGTATATAATTTTTATATCAGTTGTTAAGGGAAAGTTTGTCTTAGGGGGTACTATTTGAACTGAGATCCAAATAACAAGATAATGTCTCTCCATAACAGTTTTGTTTTTTCACTTTAGTTGAGTGTTAGTGTAGAACATTTTCTTGAAGAAAAAAAGTCTCCATCATTTAAGGCTCCCATGCTTATTTCAAAGAATATTCTTGGAACCTTAGTAACAAAACAACCTAATTTTATCTATTGCTCTATAAAAAGCCAATCTATGATTCATGGTCTTAAAGCAGCAATTATTTATTTCTCATGAGTCCATGGGTCAGTAAGGGATTGAATGTTTTAGGCTGGGAGTAGCCAAACAGGTCTAACTCTGTATTCCTCTTACCCTTTCCTTCTCATGGAAATGGCAGAGATGCCAGAGCAAACAAGTCCCATGGCACACATGCTTTTTTATAACTCCACATACAAAGCATCTGCCTATATTTCATTGACCAAAGTAAGTCCTGTGGCCAAACCCAGGGATGTAGTAAAAGGATACAGCAAAGCTGCATGTCAGAAAACATGGAAAGAGGGATAGGAGGAGAATCTTGCTAGACCAGTAAGTAACATCTCTGGATTCCAGTATTGCACTTGCCACTAAATGTATCATTTAAGTCATGTTATTTGTTCTCTCTGGGTCTTAGTATTCTCATGTATAAAATGAGGTCACTTGGATTGGGAAGATGGTGACAGAGTAGGATGGAGAAGATTACACTTCCCCCTACACATGGGAGAAAAACCTGGCCGATCTACAGAGGAACAGAGCAAACAGCCAACAGTATCCCAGCATATATGAAAATAAAAGACCAGAAATTGTAGCAGACACTGAAAAGCCAGACAGTAAGGAGATGGCTGCAGGACAATAATATCCCAGGGACCAGCACATGGACAGGGTCACCCAGCACTGGTTCTACCACAGACTCCTTGGGAGAGGTGGGCCTGCCACAGAGTCCTTGAGAGAGAGCTGGGTAAACTGCTCCCTCCTTCCCCAGCCAAGCAAGGTTTGAGCAGCACTGGGAGAGACCTGGTTGCTCGAAGTTGCAAAGAGGGGAATAAGAACAAAGAGGCAAACACACAAGGGCCATGATCACCCACAGAGTCTGTGGTCTCTGGCTTGGGAGAGTTGAGAGTTGCAGTGTTGGGCTTTGATCCCAATAGTCACCGGTCTGGTTGTAGAATTGGGCTGTACTGAGCAGGAGGCTTGAGTAGGAGGAATTTCTCAAAAGGTAAAACTATTTGGGGGATTCTCCTGCACCAGCCACTCACCATACTCCCCACCCAGCCAGGTGAAAGGCCCTGTATCCCTCAATAGGGAAGTGTTCATGCCCAAATCCCTGGGAACAAGGCAGCTTGGCCAGGCTCATGGCCCTGCGCCCCAGCCCGCAGTGATGATCCCCAGGGAAGAAGACCTGGGTCCCCTGCATGGGGCACTAGGTGAAGGTGCTAGACTAGCTCTTGGGAGAGTGCTCACAAGACTGGCTGAGCACACATTGGGAAGGGAGAAAGGCCATACCAATTGTCCCTCACCCTGCTGCAGCTAGTGAAACCAGAAAAACCAGTGTGGCCACTTTGAAAATGAAAAGAGGTGTTTTTTTAAGTAATCTTTTAATTTTTTAATTTTATTATTGTTTTATCTTTCAAAACCTTTTTCCTCTCTTTCCTTCTTTCTTGTTTTATTCCTTCTTCCTTTCTTTCCAATCTTATCTCTTTTTCCTCCATGCTCCTGTCTTTTTTTTTTACCCACAAGTGAGACAAAAAAACTTGGAACTGTGAAAGGACCAAAGTTGGACCCAAAGAGGGGGCATCCCAACAGTAGGGACAGAGAGACAAATCTCACTTTGCTATTGCAGAGAAACTACAACTTACTGCATATCTGTATTATTCTTCTTTTCATTATTCTTACATCTTTTATTTTAATAGTATCTTGGTATTCCTCTTCCTTCTGTATAGTCTTCTTTGCTTGACCGGCTATATTGAATCATTTGACAGGTTTTCCCTGTTCTCTCTTCCAAAGTGTATTGCTAATTTACTAACCTTCACATCACTTGTGTTCCTTTAGCACACTACTCAAAGTTCTATACCCCCTATCCTTGTTATCCAGGTCACATAGATTCTGTCATTAGATTGTTGTTCTAATAGTATTGTGAATAATAGCTGTTCCATACAACTGTAAATACTTCATAACACCCTAGATCTTAGCCCACTTCACAGTTTCCTCAACTCTATTTCTGTAGTGGTTAACTCTATTCTCTCACACACTCTCTCTCTCACTCTATTCTCTCACATCTATTTACTATCCTTTACTCTCACCTGACCTCAGAATCTGACCTCCCACAACCTCACTGCTTTCTAGGCCCAACTCACAATTCCCCGCCCCCCCCCCCGCCCCCAACAAGAGTCTTATCTTCTGTCCATCCTTTCTTAAAAGGATGGCTTTCTTAAAAGTGGCTAGTGGGGTTGAAGATTATGGTTAACCCTGTACATAGCCAAAGGTTTTCTGATATCTTCTCTACTGGCTGCTACTATAAATATCATAGAATACTCTCCTGCTGTCATAAACCATTTTGCCTTCCCCTCCAACTGATCAAATAAAAAAAAGAGTAGGTGAAAGTGGTGAACACAAGAATACCCACTGGAAGAGGAAACCAAACAACAAAGGAACAATCAACAGATAACAAAAGAAGGTTAAGGAGGAAGTGGAAACCACACAAATGTCAATCCGAGACCTATCTAGAAATACAAATAAGTAGTGGAGAAACTACCCAATACAAACAACTGAACAAGAGAAAAAGAGAATCCTCAAAACTTTGTACACATGGAAAACTACCTTCAACACAACCTGCCCTCACCAGCACAACAAATTACAAGAGGTGGTGGACAGAGCGACCCTCAGTTAACCAGTTGGTGGAAAGGGCCCACAAAAGAAAGACTCCAAAACAATCAAAACCCAAAGACAAACTCAGAGCCAACTTAAACGACAGCCCAAGACAAGTGAGCTTGGGAGATCAAGGAGACTACAACACTGAATCTCACAGATATTATACCACAGAAGGTCACACCATAAACCCAAGAAGCCAGAACAAATCAATTTAAAAAGCTGAAGCTAACAAGAAGAGACTCTCAAACAATGGGAGGATGAAGAATCAATCCCCAATCAAAAGAAAAGGAGGAAACCTCAGAAAGAATGCTAGATGAAATAGAGGCAAGTCAGCTACCACATACTGAATTCAAAGCACTGCTTATCAGGAAGGTTAATGAGTGTACAATGAGCCACCAGAAACTACAGGGGGACTACAATAAACTCACTGAAAACTATATCAACATGAAAAAGAAAGTAGAAACTATCAGCAAGGGCCAAGAAGAAACGAAGAATACAATTTCTGAACTGAAGAACACAGTAGCAGGATCAATGAAGCAGAAGATTGGATCAGCAAGTTGGAGGAAAAAGTTAAAAAAAAACCCCAGAAAGAACAAAAATAAGAAAAGAAGCTCAGAAAGAATGAAGAGGGATTAGGAGAAATGCAAGACAATATGAAACATAATAATATTCATATCCATCTCCTTCGGGGATGCCAGAAGGAGAAAAGCAAGAAATAAAAAACCTATTTGAAAAAGTAATGATGGAAAACTTCCCTAATTTGATGAAAGAAAAAGTCACACGAATTCAAGAAACACAGAGAATCCCAATCAAGAGGAACCCAAAGAGGCCTACTTCAAGACACATCGTCATTAAAATGGCAAAATTCCAAGACAAAGAGAGAATCCTAAAGGCAGCAAGAGAGAAACAGGAAGTAACATACAAGGGAACCCTGATAAGGCTAGCTGACTTCTCAATGGAAACACTCCAAGCCAGAAGAGAATGGCAAAAAATATTCCAAGTAATGGGAACCAGAGGCCTGCAAACAAGGCTGCTTTACCCAGCAGGGCTCTCAATCAAAATAGAAGGCCAAATAAAGAGCCTCACAGACAAAAGAAGTCTAAAAGAATACACCTCCACCAAACCAGCTCTGCAAAAGATGCTAAAGGGACTCCTCTAAGAAAAGGAAGGAAGAGAGAGAGACAGAGAGGAATATGGCTACAAAAATGGCAATTAAATAGTACCTATCAATAATACTCTTAAATATAAATGAATTAAATGCTCCAATCAAAAGATATAGAATAGCTGAATGAATGACAAAGCACGACCAACACATATGCTGCCTACAAGAGACTCAACTCACCCCAGGACAAAAGGCCTACACAGACTAAAAGTTGAGAACTGGAAACAAACTTTCCAAGCAAACAGAGAGGGAAAAGAAGCTGGGGTACCAATACTCATATCACATGAAATAGACTTCAAAAAAAAGGGCCATAAAGAGAGACCCAGAAGGTCACTTCATAATACTCAAGGGGAGAATCTACCAAGAAGACATAAACATTGTAAATATATATGCACCAGGCATAGGAGCACCCAAATATATAAAGAAAATCTTAGAGGACTTCAAGGAAGATATTGACAGCAACACAATTATAGTAGGGGATTTTAACACCCCACTGTCAAAAATGGACAGATCTTCCAAACAGAATATGAGCAAAGATATTGTGGCATTGAACAGTGCCATAGATGAAATGGACTTAACTGATATATATAGAGCCCTTCATCCCAAAGAAGCTAAATACACATTCTTTTCAAATGGACATGTAATACTTTCAAAGATAGACCACATGATAGGACACAAAACAACCCTCAACACATTCAAGAAAACTAACATCATACCAAGCATTTTCTCTGACAACAAGAAACTGAAACTGGAAACCAACCCCAAAGGAAAAAAACAAACACACCCAAAATCATAGAGATTGAATAGCATGCTATTAAACAATGAATGGATCAAGAATGAAATTAGGGAAGAAATCAAAAAGTTTCTGGAAACAAATGGAAATGAACTCACAACAACCCAAAACTTATGAGACACAGTGAAGGAAGTCCTGAGAGGGAAGTTCATAGCAATACAGGCCCACCTAAAAAAGATAAAAACATTTCAAACAAACAACCTAACCCTACGCCTACAAGAACTGGAGGAACAACAACAAAGACAGCCCAGAACAAGCAGAAGGAAGGAAATAACCAAGATCAGAGCAGAATTAAATGACATGGAGATTAAAAGCACAATTCTAAGGATCAATGAATCTAGGAGCTGGTTTTTTGAAAAGATAAACAAAATAGATAAACCTTTAAGTACGCTCATCAAGAAAAAAAGAGAGAGGACCCAAATAAACACAATCAGAAATGAAAGAAGAGAGATTACTACTGACACCATAGAAACAGAAGGGATTGTAAGAAATTACTATGAAGAACTGTATGTCAAGAAATTTGAAAACCTAGGTGAAATGGACAGATTTCTAGAAAATATAATCTTCCAAAACTCAAAGAAGAAGAAGCAGAAAGCCTGAACAGACCAATTAACAGCAGATGAAATTGAAACGGGAATCAAAAAACTCCTGACACACTAAAGCTCTGGTCCAGGTGGTTTCAGAGCAGAATTTTACAAAGCATTTAAGGAAGAGCTAACTCCTATTCTTCACAGACTATTCCAAAAAACCCAAAATGATGGAAGACTCCCAAACTCTTTTTATGAGGCCAGCATCATCCTAATTCCAAAACCAGATAAAGACACAATGAAGAAAGAAAACTTCAGGCCAATATCGCTGATGAACATAGATGCTAAAATCCTCCATGAAATATTGGCAAACTGTATCAAGCAATACATTAAGAGAATCATACACCATGACCAAGTGGGATTCATCCCAGGGATGCAAGGATGGTTCAATATTCTCAAATCAGTAAATGTAATACATCACATAAACAAAAGCACAGACAAAAATTATATGATAATATCAATAGATGCAGGAAAAGCATTTGATAAGGTACAGCACCCATTTATGATAAAAACACTCAGCAAAGTGGGAATACAGGGAGCATATGAGAGACCTACAGCCAACATCATACTCAATGGGCAAAAACCAAAAGGTTTTCCACTAAGATCAGGAACAAGACAAGGTTGTCCACTTTCACCACTTGTATTCAAGGTAGTAGTGGAAGTTTCAGCCACAGTGATCAGACAAGAAAAGGAAATAAAAGGCATCCAATAGGAAAGGAGGAAACAAAATTGTTACTGTCTGCAGATGGCATGATAGTGTACATGGAAAATTCTGTAGACTCTACCCAAAAACTACTCAATCTAATAAACAAATTTGGCAAAACAGCAGGATACAATGTCAACATCCAGAAATCAAAGGCATTTTTGTATACCAACAATGAAACAGCAGAAGCAGAAATCAAGAAAAAAATCCCATTTGATATAGCAAAAAGAAAAGTTAAATACCTAGTAATGCACCTAACCAAGGAGGTAAAAGATCTATATGCAGAAAACTACACAACCCTGAAGAAAGAAATCAAGGAAGACACAAATAAATGAAAATTTGAAAACAAGTGAATTTCAGGGGAAAAGGAGAAGCGTTTACAGTAACAAGTGTAAAGGACACATGGACAAACACTAAGGGGAGGTGGAAATTGGAGGGAGGTGGGGAGCACTGGGAGGGTGGGATGGTATGGGAGTAAAAGGCAGAAAACTGTACTAGAACAAGTATTAAAATAAATAAATTTTAAAAATAATAATAAAATAAAATGAGGTCACTTGATTAAATAATTCCTAGATGTCATTCAAGCTCTAAATTACTCATGATCCTTTCATTTTAGAAGGTTAGATGGCATTTAGAGCAACTGTGCCAATAAATACCCAAATCTGTTATAAAAAGAACTAAAATCTATTACTGGCTTATATAAATGCTTCAGTGTAGTGTGTTAACTTTAGTACTGCTGCAAAGTGGTGAAGACATCAGTGAAAAATGAGAATGAAAAATGGGAAGGTGCATCAATGGGTACAGTTCATTGACAGACTCCTACATTGACTATTTTCAACCCTGAGAAGAAAATGGTTGCACACTCAGAAAAAGGTAAGGGTTAAAAATTCTGGGCCTTGGAATGAGCATCCAGATGATCAGGTGGGAATCCTGGCCTTTCTTCTCTCTCCCTGAGTGATTTATCTTTTAGTGCTTAGTGTTCTCATATATAATAAGGTTATGTACTTCTTTTTGTTGATTCAAGTATTTAATGAAATATTGCACACAGTTTGGGAAAAGTACTTAGAACACAGTGCTCAATAGTTATCAGCTACATATATTACTTGAAACTACATGAAAACCAGGTACATGTATATTTATATGCATATACATATATATATATATGTGTGTTTATTTTATGATATATATGTATACTTGTATATTGTTTATGTGTATATGTATGTGTGTATATATATAGAAATATATATAGAAAGAGAGGGAGAGAGTGTCTAAATAAATCTCTCTATTGCCTTACTTTCAGCCTATTTTTTCCTGGCCTCTGTAGACATTTTTTATTTTTACTTCAGAAAATACTAAAGGCTCCTTCAATTTCTCCAGATGAGCACTGGGCTCTGAATGTGAAATCACTATAGACTTGTCAGTCATCTTCTCAGTGGTCTTCAAGCAGGCAAAGAAAACTCAGAAGAGAAGAAACATAGTCCAATTTTTTTAAATGTCTAGAAAAAAACTAGCAGCTTTTTTTCTCCTTACTGTAGGCTTTTAGACATCATGGTAATGAAGTATGGCTCCAACATTCTTTTAAATCCTTTTAAGTAGCAGTCATCCTCCTCTCCCCTTTCTAATAACCACCTCCCTGATACTATTAAGCCCTTCACAGGTATCAATCATTGAGAAAGAGGAAGAACTGCACTTTAAAAGGATTTTAAATAATGTCTTCAAGAAATATAGCAGCAGGTTGTTCAATGGGAATTATCAGGCAAGAGTGTGCTGAAGGGGGGAAAATTCTCTTTTAAAGGGTCTTTAAACAATGTAAGTGTCTTTCTTAGAAACATTATTCATGGCTGTTTAAAGAGCAGATGTTCCTGCCGCACCCATCCATCAAGAGTGTGCACCTACAAACGAGAAATGAGGGGGACACAAGGCCATGATGTGCCCATACTCTTGACATTGTTATGACACAATTGTCAGCTTTATCCAAAATATTGAGAATTCCAGTGACTTAGTTAATAACGAGATCTTCTCTCCTTCTAGTAGTCAAAATCTAATAATCCTAGAGACTATCTGAACATTTACTCAATGACCTTTGGTAGGGATTGGGGGGATACATTTCTATGCTTTTTAAGAGTCTCTACAAAGCAATTGTTGCTTTACATTCTCTTCTCCTTTACCCCTTCATAAAACCTAACTTCATGTCTAAAATCATGAAGCATACTTAACAGCATACTCCACCATTTTCTAATCACTCTACCTCCAATGCCCTACCTGGCCCAGCCCCATTCATGTCTGTGGAATGGGTACAAGAGAAAGAGATGCGACTTGTAGAAGTTAAGGGCTTTGGATTTGGCGACAGAAAAATCTGTTTGAAATCTGGTTGTACCACTACTGGTGACTTTAGGAAAATGTTATTTCCCACACCGGGCCTCATTTTTCTCACCTGAAAAATATGCCCGTTCCTAGCATTGTGACTAGGGTTCAATGTAATTGAAAAGTGGAAAACACTCAGCGCTGTACCTAGTACAATGTAAGTATTCAATACATGGCACTGAGTACATGAATGTTATGTCTTGGAGGCTGTAATTCTGTGAGTGTGATTCTAGTTGTTTAGTATACAGGAGGTGCCTATCTTGATTTATCTGACTTTAGTTAGCCGAAGTGTTGAGTCTGATATGCAGCTGGTACCAACGATATTTTAAAGATGGTTTTAAGGTTAGTTGTGTGCTGCCTGGGAACTGAAGGCCAGTTGGAGCTTTCCTCTTGAAATGGAAGAATGAACAACCAATGCCATAGTTCAGAGTGGAGATAGGTGTAGGTCTAAGGCCATTTTACAGATAGACTTTGCACAAATTGCAATGGGAAGAACTTTCAGGAAAATCATGTTTCTTACTTATCTCAGAGATCAAACATAAAGCAGAAAAGATGGTCCAAAGACTCACTGTTTTACTTTACAGCCTAGAAGAGTTTCAGAAATGAGATGTAGATTTTTTTCAGTGGATCTCATGTACATTACATTATAGGGAAACTGCAAAATGATAGGGCCAGGATTAAAGAATATACCCAAAAGGACATTGAGCTGACAGGTGAGTGTAAATAATGCAGCTCAAATGATGTGAAGGAAAATGATGTTCCTCTAGCATTCAGACAGTGGAACAGGTCTTGTGTCATTGACCACAATGACAGAAAATCAAACTGAACCCCATTAAAGGAAAAAAGCCATCTATTTTCGTTAGCCCAGCAGGCACCTGAAAGCTCCTCTCAGTATGAAAAAATGGAAGGGCACTTGAGAAGATGGAGGTCTCTGTTCTAATGACCATGCTTGCACCTCCTGGAGAGGATGGATCTCTCTTTTAAATGTGAAGGATTGATTTTGAAAATAGTCTCCTCTGCTGTGTTAGTTCTTTTCCTGACTTTCAGTGACAAGAGGACATGATTAGGTGAGGACCTTTTCAGTTAACTGAGATGAACCAAAACAATGAAACCATTTTTTAACAGCAAAAAGCTGGCATGGCCTTATTTGTTATAATCCTTTAATTCCAGTGTATTAAACAGCAGTGCCACAAAGAGAAGAAATTTAAGACAAAATCATCAGAGAAATAAAAGAAAAAGAAAATGCTTTTGAAATTTTCTTAAAGCTCTTCAGAGAGCTTTTTATAGTATCATTTCTACATGGAAAGGAAAGATAGAAATTATCTCTTTAATTTTTATTCTAGTTGACACTCTAGGTATCTTGGTCTTCCTGATCATCATCTGTTGGTAGAAACACAGATTGACTCTTTGGTTCTTAGTCTGAAGCAAAAATCCTGCATGACTGAAGCCCTCTAAAAAACACTTTGGTCTCAACAATGCTATGGGAAGGCCATAGAGAACTTTCAAAAATTTTAACTTCAGTTTCCATCAATACTTCCCAAATGACTTTATTAGAATAAATACAAGTTTTTTCTTTTAAAAATATTTTCAATTGCAGTTTACAGTCAATATTCTTTTGTATTAAAATGGTTAAAAAATCATACACTTTTCCAAGTATTCCCCCTGATACCTCCACTACCCAATTGGCACCATACATGGTTATTTCAATATTATTTACTATATTTCCAACACTGTAAATAAAATTTTTTCATAGCTATAGACCCCAATCATTATTATTGTTGTTGTTACTATGACTGTAATTCTGCTTTACAGGCTAAAATGAAAAGGCTTACACTTACATGCCACTCAAGCACTATATGTAAAAATGCTTTTCCAAACATCTTGTTTACAATTTATTTCTTAACTTCTTGGTAGTCACCAGACAATTTAGGACGATCAAGCCCTTATTTGATTTTTTTCCAGCTAGACTGTCTTTCAAGACTTTTAACTACTGAAAAAGTCAGTTCTGGGAAATGTTTTACTTGCCTACTCATGTATTTATTTGAATTTGACTTTCTGGTTCAATATAAATAAGTAATAGGTCTACCATACCTTCTGCTGTGGAGCAAAACAAAGATATACATTTGTCTACTCACAACCAAGGTAAGTAACAATTAATTCTTCTAAGTATCAGACCTCAAAGCCTGAGACATGGGACCATAAGAAGGGAGTGGGAGGTAGTATTACTTTAGCAGTAAAATGTTACTGGTTTTAGAGCACTTAGGTAGTTGTTGGAAAGTGAGGGGGGAGTCACAGTTATAGAGAATGACTTTGGAAGTTTCTATCACACCTAAAGAATGACAAGGTAGAACCCATGCTTCTGAGTCTTAGCGTTGTCCTTGGAAAAGGAATACAATTATATAATAAGATAACAGACAAGAACCATGCACCCATGTAAGGTAAAACATTTGGGGGCCAATGCTGGGTTGAAGCCCATGACTCACTGAAATACTAACACGTTCCTGCCCTTGGCATTGATACACTAAACAGGATAAGGAATTTGAAAGGTAGAAGATATGGTTCCCTTGCAATAAACAAGCTGCAGGGCTTGCCTGACTCAGCCTGGTGGTTGTGTGGATTCCAATTCACTTGACGAGGGTAAGGTCCAGAGCTCCAGACATCCCCATGGCATCTTGATGATTAACTTAGCAGCTCAAACTATTCCAAATGTTGCTCTCTTGTCAGAGAAAAAAAATACATTGGGTGTGAGTGATGGCCAGTGAGGGAAAGCTGGAATGTTTGCTCAGCCTCAGTGTTCTGTGCACAGAACAGCTTTCCAAAGCCACTTTTTTTCCGTCTCCAGATGTTCCCGAGGAAGATGCAAATGAGCATCTTAATGTTGCAAAACTGTCAAATCCTGGCCAAGGAACATAACAGGATGTCATCAAGTCCAGCTAGTTTCCTCTCTGATGGGGAATATCTGTATTACTATGAATCATATAAGCAGAGGGTTCACAAGAAAACAGATGCTGTTTTCTTATTCATAACAGACATTTCTCAGATATAGGATCTGGCAGAAGTAATGCCAGAGTGTTGGTAATGTAATAATATGGGTGCAATAATTTATCATTTTAATTTGAACATTTCACCTAAAATATCATATGTTGTGCTTGGGTGTGATGTTTGTGTTATAGAAGTACACGTCTGTGATTTTGTAATAAAAGATTTTTCAATAAAAGGGGGCGTTATTTGTGCCAGACCCTATTCTCATGCATATCATCTTAAATTATTTTATTTTCTCATTAATACTAGCTCCTAAGTGTCATCCCATTCTGTGACTGTTGACACATTGTTTCACACTATTTGTTATGATAAGTAAAGGTGGGTCTACCTCACAGAATGTAAGCAGACTTGTCTACCCTCTTCCCTGCTGAAATAGGACCTAGTGTAAAAACCGGCATTTTTCTTTTAGTATTCCCTCAAACCATCATTAGTTTTGTTTCGTCATTGCCTTCCTAGGTCACATCATTTTTAAGTGCTAATAGTATCACAAGATCTCAGTTCTCAGTATAGCAGATGAGAGTTTAGAGTTTCTCTGTTGATCTACTGGCAGAAAGAAAGGGAATTGTAAGGTCTGTGTCCAACCCTGATTGATTCTACCCAGTGAGAGCATCTGTTCTACTTTGGACTAGACAAAACTGAACTTTAAGAACATTTGCAAAAGAAGCAAAACTAAAGAAAGGCCTTGGAATTTTGGCTAATTAAAAATTTTGTGGAAAGATGGTATAGAAAATGCCACCAAGTTGTCCTACCTGATGGGTAGGAAACTGAGGTATTTATCCATCACTGTTAAACAGGTGTTCTAGGATGTTAACATCCAGGCACCTGACCTGCCCAACACAAGGGCTGAGCACTGTCCTGCAGACAGTTCACAGGAACTTATCACAAGTAGCTGTGGGCCTGGTAATGTTGGTTGCAGAGGATATAGAAGTGGAGATGCAAATCCACAAAGCAAAAGTTCTTATGCTGGAGCCATGACTGGGTTTCAATGGTTCACCCACCTCTAGAAACTAACTATTTTTGAAATTCCGCATACACGAACACATATGTATTTTTCTAGAGAGAGAAATCAAGATTTCTTCAGTTTCTCCAAGTGGTCTGTGAGGCAGAAATGGTTAAAAATAAGGAGCCAAGATAATTAAAAGAGTTATTCACTTTAGGCTCTCTTATATCAGATAACCAGAATTAATTTTGTATCTGTAAATATATGAATAATACTTAAACACTTAGTGGAAAAGGGATAAATTAGGTCACTATGAATAGTCTAAGAGTGACACATTTGAATATTTCTTTCCGAACAACAATCAATACTTTGTATTAATATGAGATAAAATAATACTACAAGGGCATCCATAATAAGAATAGAAATCCATAAAGTGCATTGAAAAAGAAAATCTCAAAATATCAGACATATCCTTAGTGTCAAATTAAGGCAAAATTTTCTTCCCTTAATCAACTCCCTTTAAATTTGAAGTGAGTAGGAGACCAGTTCCAGAGAAAAGCTGTGAAAGCATGCCTGCATGATGGAATTTGGTCATGTTATTCCATCTATTCAGTTAAATTATACTTAAAGGTTATGCTACCACTTCTTTAAAACCATAGCCACTCAAGAGTACTATTTAACACATTTTTACTTTTCCAATTAATTATGGTGGCTTTTATATATTGTTTACATTTACATTTGTAAAATTAGTATACCATTAATTGTATTCCTTCTAAATACTTCCCAAGAATTCTGTATAAATTTAAAGATAGTATAGGCAAAGTGAATTCAATGAGTATTGTTTATAAGTTTCTAAGACAAAAAGTAAAATAAAAGTACCTCTAATTCTAGTATTACAGAAGACATAACTTGCTTTCCTTTAATAAAAGATGTCTGCCACCTAGGTTGGAACCAACTATTTAAAGCCAATCTTCCTGTCCTTGGAGCAAAGGGCTGTACCATTTCAACCCTACACTCTGCCCACCCCTTTTCCCATACATCAAGTCTCTCATCTAAATACTGCTTTATTAACATATTCCTGAGTGTGTTGTTCAGTGCTAATTTGTTACTATGAAGCCCATAGTGACTTTTAATTGTAGCACCTACTGTCAAATGCTATCATTTAATTCTCAATGGATGTCACTTTCACTTTCTTACTCAGAAAAAATATATTTTCCCTCCAAACATCTGCATTAGCATATAGTTTATGTTTTTCTTGAATAGTGAGTTAAAAAATGCTAGCTTCTCAAATTATTATCAAATGTGAATTGCCCCAAGTAGGAAAAAATCCTATATTTCTATATCCATAATCTATATATAACAGATACAACACTACTTCAATGTGTACCAAAAAAAATTGTTCCACTGTTACTGAAAAAAATCTGAGGTTCCAGCCAAGATGGAGGCATAGGCAGAAACACTTGGCTTCTTCACACAACCAAAAGAAGGATAACAACCAATTTAAAAACAACCAGAACTGCCAGAAAATCATTTACATGAATGTCCAACAATCAAGGAGTTAAAGAAATATTCATCCAGACTTGTAGGAGGGACAGACTTGGGCAGTTGGGGCAGAAAGGAAAAGCAGCAAGGCCATAGACTGTGTGGTAACCTCACATCAGTATTCAGAGGAGGAACAACAGGGGAGCAAGACAGACCTCAAAACCCAGAGTTTCAGTGCAGTAAACTAAAGACTCAAAACCCCTGGCTGTAAAAATCTGTGGGGGTTGCAACAGGAAAAGAAACTCCCAAACTCACATGGAGTTTATTGGAGAGGCTCACAGGGTCCTGGAATGTACACCAACCCACCCACCAGCAAATCAGCAACTGAAAGGGCACAATCCACTTGTGGGAAGTGAGAAAAGTGTCAGAAAGTGGGACAAAAGCTGAGAAGTGGCATTATTCTCTTTCTGATCCCTCCCCCATAGACAGCACCACAACACAGCAAAGAGAGTTGCCTCACCCTGGCAAACACCTAAGCCTCCACCACTTACCATGTAACAGGTGTACCAAGGCAGAGGAATACGGTCCAAATGAGAGAACAGATCAAAACCCGAGAAAAAGAACTAAGCAATGAAGAGACAGACAACCTCTCTGATGCAGAATTTAAAACACTGATAATCAGGGTGCTCACAGAATTAATTGAGCTTGGTTGCAAAATGAAGGAAGAAGTGAAGGGTACCCAAAGTGAAATAAAGCAAAATATACAGGGTACCAATAGTGAAGGAAAGGAAACCGAGACTCAAATCAATGATTTGCAATAAAAGAAAGAAAGAAATACCCACTGTGGCAGAATGAAGAAATAAGAATTTTTTTAAAATGAGGAGAGGCTTAGGAAACTCTAGAACAATTTCAAATGCTCCAACATTTGAATCATAGGAATGACAGAAGAAGAAGAGCAAGAAATTGAAAACTTATTTGAACAAATAATGAAGGAAAACTCCCACAACCTGGTGAAGAAAATGGACTTCTGGGAAGTCCAGGAAGCCCAGAGAGTCCCAAAAAAACTGGACCCAAGGAGGAACACACCAAGACACATCATCATTAGGTTACCCAAGATTAAACATACAGAGAGAGCCCTGGCTGGTGTAACTCAGTGGATTGAGTGCTGCCCTGTGAATCAAAGGGTCACCAGTTGGATTCCCAGTCAGTGCACATGCCTGAGTTTCAGGCCAGGTCTCCAGTAGGAGGCACAAGAGAGGCATCCACACATTGATGTTTCTCTCCCTCTCTTTCTTCTTCCTTCTCTTTCCCGCTCTCTAAAAATAAAAATAAAAAAATCTTTAAAAAAAGATAAGGAGAGAATCTTAAAAGCAGCAAGAGGAGAAAGTTACCTACAAAGGACTGCCTAAAAGTCTATCAGCTGATTTCTCACAAGAAACCTTACAGGCAAGAAGGGGCTGTAAAAAAGTATTTGAAGTCATGAAAGGCAAGAACCTATATCCAAGATTACTCTATTCAGCAAAGCTATCATTTGGAATGGAAGGACAGATAAAATGCTTCCCAGAGGAGGTCAAGTTAAAGGAGTTCACTATCACCAAGGCTTTATTATATTAAATGTTAAAGGGACTCATGTAAGAAATAGAAAATCAAAAACTATTTACAGTAAAATGACAACAAACTCACAACTATAAACAACTGAACCTAAAAAACAAAAACTAAGCAAATAACTAGAACAGGAACAGAATTACAGAAATGGAGATTACATGTGGGATTATCATTGGGGGGAGAAGGGGAGAAGGGGAAAAACAGTACAGGGAATAAGTGGCAGAATAGTAAGCACAAAATAGACAGGAGAGGTTAAGAATAGTATAGGAAATGGAGAAGACAAGGAACTTATATATATGACCATGGACATGAACTAAGCAAGGGCATGCTGGAGGGTGGACAGTACAGGGAGGAGGGGGAAAAAGGGGAGGAAAAAATTGGGACAGCTGTAATAAAATATACTTTAAAAAACCTTAGACTATATTTTCATAGCTCATCAACTATTTTTGTCAATTAAAATAAATATTGTTTTAGAAATTCCCGTCATATATTTTAAGCATTTATCATTCTATTTGGTATAATACATTTTATTGAAATACTAAACTTTCCCTTATCAAAATTAAATTCCAAAGAAAAACATGAGTACTGGACTTATCTCAAATTTTATGTTGAAAGACATCACTCAAAAAGTTATATTATTAAATTATGAGCTCATTTATATGTTTATGACTATCTCACCACGTGATTAGACTTTACATACAACTCAATGAAAGCTTTTCTAAAATTAGTCAGGCAGTAGTTTTGTTTAGCACTTTAATGTTAGAAGCACACCAGTGTGCTTATCTTTTTACTGATATGCCTACTTTATTGCTTTATTGAGCCATTTAAACTATTTGTGTATGTGAGAATAAATTTTGCTTATATATAAGGACAAAGATTAGAAAATAAATTATAATAATTTTTTTCAGCTGTGTCTCAAAGGGTCATGACTAGTTAAGGAATGGTATTAGGAAGAGTGACATGTGTGTCCAAATTCTCCTCTGATGGAGGTAGGAAAAGATAACCTGTGGTAAAATATGCTGGTAGGGTTCTTTGGGCAGAGTTGGGAGAGTGTGACTTTTACCTAAAATTTCAGATGATCAAAATCCTAGATAGGCACAAGGTCAAAGGCCAAATGAGAGACACAAAGGAAACCAATCCAAAGAAGAGAGGAACCCTGGCTGGTGTGGCTCAGCGGATTGTGCACCAGACTGTGAACCAAAGGGTCACCAGTTCTATTCTCAGTCAGGGCACATGCCTGAGTTGCAGGTCCCCAGTGGGAGGAACTTGAGAGGCAACCACACATTGATGTTTTTCTCCCTTTTTTTCTCCCTCCCTTTCTCTTTCTAAAAATGAATAATATCAAAAAAGTGTTTAAAATAAAGTAAAGAGGAGAGTCTAAATAGATCCTTGAGACCAGATTAAAAAACAAACAAACAAACAAATGAGATCAGAAAGTCAAAATTAGAGAAGCAAAAAAAAAAAAAAAGTTGTTGGGATCAGGGTGAGAAGAAGCAAACCATGGACCTGGGCTGATTTTTGTGAATTTATAGGTGATTCTGTTGTACTGAATGAATAAAGGGCAAGTTACATGTGGGCAACCACTCGGCAAGGACAGTAGGGAGGAGAGGGAGGATAGAATATGGAAGAGGAGGGGTGGGCAGGGCAGGGGAGAGCAATGAGAGGGAAATGAGGACAACTGTAATTGAACAACCATAAAAAGTTTTTAATGAAAAGTAGGCCTTGCTATTCTTAAAAAATGATCTGACGGATTTTAACACCTGAAATGCCTGGAAGCAGTCATTCTCAACCTACAAATAAAATAGAAGCTGGTGACAAGGAAAATCAACCGCTAAACCCAAGTTGAACCAAAATGAATATCTGAAAGTAAAGAAAATGGAAAGCATCAAAGCATGAGAATGAGTTCAGACAGCTGGTAAAGAACAAGGATGAAGAACAAGGAAACATTCAGCACCGAATTGCAGGTTTTCATGTCCTTCTGCTTTTCTTATGGAAAATGGAAGTAGGAAATAATTATTCAATAAAAGATAATGGAGATGAGTGTGTAAAGTACTTCCAAATACCTTTCTTGACAGAACTTCACTTTATATAAGAAGAAAGTAAATGGGTGGTATTACATTAGGAACAGTTAAATGATAGAAAAAGCTGTAAACCACTGAAATTTAATGATAATATTGCTAGGCTTACTAATTCATAAAATAAGAACTCACTGAAATATGTAAACTATAGGCAAAATTTCAATTTTTACAAGCACCCTATACTGTGAGTGCAAGATCAAAGACTAAAATGAGAAGGCAAACATTTATTTTTAAACAGGAATATTAGAAGTGATGGAAACCTTTTCTTTTAAAGATAAGAGCAATGTTTCTATGAGGTATAGATAAAAAACTAAAGCTACAGGCTGACAGTGACCAGAGGGGAAAGATGAGGGAATTTCAGGGGGAAGTGGGGAGGGTTTGCAGGAACAAGTATAAAGGACACATGAACAATAACAAGAGGAGGTGGAAACAGGAGGGAGGTGGGGAGGGCTGGGGGGTGGGCTAGGATGGGAGTAAAAGGCAGAAAACTGTACTTGAACAATTAACATTAAAAAAAAAAACCCTAAAGCTAGTAACCTGGAAATCTTCCATCTGGTCCTGAAGCATTCTTAACTCATGGGTAAATACTCAAGGCATAAAAACATTAAAGAATTTTCATCAGTGATAAATTATTTTCAACTTGAAAATATTCTCAGAGTATTTTGAACTGATGATTAAATATTTTCTCCAATCTTCTAGCTCTTTTTTCTCTGGATAACTCTTATTCATTTTTCAGAATTCAGGTGAGGAGTCATGACTCAATCCTCCCACACCACACACAGACAATACACAACACACACACACCTCCCACCATTGTAGAGACTGATTCAGATACCCCTCCTTTAGTTTTTCCAAAACGCACCCCACTTTCTTGTCTTTATGCACATGTCATATTTTAATTTCAACTGGTGTGCTTCCCACACTCAAATGTGAATCTCTAAGGACATAAACAGTGACTTCCTCTATCTACTGCTTACTGCTCAGTGCTTGGCACCTTACTATTTATTGAATTAATGAGTACATAAATGTTTAGCGAGAGTTTACTGCATTTCACTGTACACTGAATAACAATCATAATGTATATACATGCAAGATCCGTCTAGACAGTCTCCAGCCATGTAACATGAAAAATATCTTCTTCAGTAAATATCACTATAACATACAAGAAACATTATACATAGGACAATGACACCTCAGGCCCCTTCAAAGTAGTCTCCTTGGGACCTCGCACAGTTCTACCAGGATCTCATCCACTGTTCAAAACACTCCACAAAATCCTTTGTTAGTATCGCCATTACTTGCTCCATTGTATTTTCCTGAATCTTCTCAATGGTCTGAAATCTCTTCCTTTTCAAAGGTGATTTTAGTTTTTGGAAAAGCCAGAAGTTGCAGCATGCCAAATCTGGGCTGTAGTAGGGCTGAGTCACCTGGGTGATTAGGTGTTTCGCAAAAAACCCCTGCACAACATGTTATGCACCAGCAAGCAGGTTGTCATGATGAAGCTGCCAGTGGCCCATAGCTGTGGCTGTTTTCATTTTATTGCCTTTCTCAATAAATGAAGAACACTGAGGTAGTACTCCTTATTAATTGTTTGGCCTGGAGAAGTGTACTTGTGATGGACAACACCTTCTATCAGATAACACAGTTAATATAATCTTGATCTTCCTGTGACTCTGCCATGCCTTCTTTGGGAAGGAAGAACCAGGGGACTTCCATTGGGATGACTAGACTTTCGCTTCCAGATCATAGCCACAGACCCATGATTCACCTCTGCTTATAACCTTCTTGAGGAAATCTGGTTCATTGGTAGTGGTTTGAATCAAGTCATTAGCAACTGCAGCACAATGATCCTTCTCCTCTGGTAGAAGATGTGCAATGAATTTTGCCACAACACATTTCATGTCAAGATCATGAGTCAGGCCCTGGCTGGTGTAGCTCAGTGGATTGAGTGCAGGCCTGCGAACCACAGGTTCGCAGTTCGATTCCCAGTCAGGGCACATGCCTGGGTTGCAGGCCAGTTCCCAGCAGGGGACTCATGAGAGGCAACCATACATTGGTATTTCTCTCCTTCTCTCCTTCCCTTCCCCTCTAAAAATAAATACATAAATAATATTTTTTAAAAAAAAGATCATGAGTCAAAATCTCAGACACATTAATTTTTTTGGAATCCCCAGATCAGTTTCTAGTTCTCACACTATCAGTTGCCAACCTTTGTTGATTGAAGCCTGTTCACAGCTAACATTCCCAGGCTCTCTGCTTGTTGTAGGCCTTCCAGAATGTGGATAACTTTCAACATATTCTTCATCATCTTTAAAGTGTTTGTGCCACATCTTTATTTGCACTGCACTTGTTGCATCATCCTGAAAGCCTTCTGAAACATCTGAATAGTTTCTGTAGAGGAGTGTTCAAGCTTAATGCAAAATTTGAAGCAGATTCATTGCTCTATTCCCTCAGTCAGTCATTTTGAATGTGACAACTACACAGCACATGTGCTCACTCAACAGCAACTACTGCCCCTACTGACTAACACAGTGAAGTCATTATTGTTCATGTAAGCACATCCTACTCCACTCTCCTTGGCTGCTAGTTCACATCTACGTCATGCAAACCATTCTTGTTATATTAACAATGGCTGGACTTTTTTTCTAGGAGACCTCATATACTAAAACTTTGCATATGCCTTGCAGGGAAACCCTTATCCCAACCCCTTAACAGGGCAATCTAAAGCTTTTATAGTTGGAGGCACACAAATTGGAAACAAGCTTGTCATACCCTCTCTCCTTTTCCCCAGCTGTTCCTGGGATAAGCTGAGAATGGGACTCAGGGTAGTCTTTCTAAAGGAAAGGGTTGGACAAAGTTGTTGCTCCACACCCTCTGATGTCCATTTGATGGAGATAATTCTTATGACCTTCCAGGAAAAAGCATGTCAGTTTTTGATCAGTGACTTCACAAAGGGCTTTAAGATAGGGCAGATCTCTGAAGCACAAAGAGTCAAGGAAGCATAAATGGAGGCAGGGAAGACAACCTTAAAGTTATTGAATACCCTCTATGGCTGAACACTTATGTGCAAGGTTCATTTATTTTTAAAAAAATGTATTTATTTTTAGAGAGACAGGATGGGAGGGGAAAGAGAGGGAGAGAAACATCAACATGTGGTTGCCTCTCTCATGACCCCTGCAGGGGAACTGGCCCACAACCCAGGCATGTGCCCTGACTGGAAATTGAACTAGTGACCCTTCAGTTCACAGGTCAGCATTCAATCCACTAAGCCACAACAGCCAGGGCACAAGTTTCATTTCTTCCTCACAATCACCCTGCTAGAATATATGAACTCTCATTTTATCAAGGCTATGGAATAGTGCCTCAACTAGCTCTGTACATTTGGTTTGACTATCTCTAACAATAGCAATGGAGGATATAACCCAACAATAATAAATGCAAAGAGATTAAAAACAGTGGACAAAGAAACTCCAAATACTTTGATACATACTTATCAAGGCAAACAGCCCTGTGTTCTTTAGGGGTTTCTGAGAACATCCTTCTATTATAAAAAAGTTTAATAACAAATGTTAATAATGATTGTAAGTTACAAATAAAGATTGATATATATTGAGTATACTCTCTTTTGTAAAGTATGTAATATGTTTTTAAATTTGTTATTATTAAGTTAATATTAAAACTTCAAACATTTATAACTAAGCTAGTCTTCAACAAACTGAAAATTCCAATGAAATTAAAAAATTCACTCTTTGATGAGATTAAAGATATGACTACTTTTTTTGCATGAAATGATTGCTTAAATATTAGACGCATTTCTCAAAGTTATAGAATCATACGGCTAATGTTTCGAATGTCTTTCTTTCAAGTCTGTCTGTGAAACTACAGTGAAATTTTATTAAATAATAACTAAGTGAAATGCAGTGTTAAATTATCTGTACAAGGATAGACAAGTTTGCATTTGAATTTTTTTCCCAATTTTTTTATTTAATTATTTTTCAAGTACAGTTTTCTGTCTATTACTTCCATCCCATCCCACCCCCCGTGCTTGCCCCCTCGCTCCCATTTTCACCCTTCTCAGTTGTTGTCCATGTATCCTTTATATATGTTCCTCTAAATCCCTCCCCTATTTCCCCTGAAATTCCCTCCCCTCTCCCCTCTGGTCACTGTCAGCCTGTTCTCCATTTCAGTGTCTTTGGTTATATTTTGCTTGCTTGTTTGTTTTGTTGTTTAGCTTCCTGTTAGAGGTGAGATCATATGGTATTTGTCCTTCAACACCTGGCTTATTTCACTCAGCATAATGCTTTCCAGTTCCATCCATGTTGTTGCAAAAGGTAGGAGCTCCTTCTTTCTTTCTGCAGCATAAAATTCCATTGTGTATATGTACCATAGTTTTTTGATCCATTCATTTACTGACGGGCACCTAGGTTGCTTCCAACTCTTGGCTATTGTAAATTGTGCTGCTATGAACATTGGAGTGTATAGGTTCTTTGGGATTGGTGTTTTAGGGTTCGTAGGATACAATCCTAGCAGTGGAATTGCTGGGTCAAAAGGCAGGTCCAATTTTAGTTTTCTGAGAAAATTCCATACTGTTTTCCATAGTGGATGTACCAATCTGCAATTCCACCAACAGTGGACCAGAGTCTCCTTTACCCCACACCCTATCCAATGTTTGCTGTTTATTGCTTTGTTTATGATAGCCATTCTCACCAGTGTAAAGTGGTATCTCATTGTAGTTTTAATTTGCAATTCTCTGATAGCAAGCGATATTGAGCATCTCTTCATGTGTCTGGATTCTCTGTATGTCCTTCTTGGAGAAGTGTCTGTTCAAGTCCTTTCCCCATTTTTTAAATTGTGTTAGTTGTCTTCTTAGAGTGAAGTCATGTGAGTTCTTTGTATATTTTGAAGATTAAACCTTTGTCTGAGGTATCATTGGCAAATATGTTTTCCCATACAGTTGGTTGTCTTTTTACTTTAATGCTGTTTTCTTTAGCTGCAAAAAAGCTTTTTATATTGATGAGATCCCATTTGTTTATTCTTTCCTTTATACTCCTTGCTCTAGGGGACATATCAGTAAAAATGTTGCTGCGTGAAACATCTGATATTTTCCTGCCAATGTTCTCTTCTAGGACTTTAATGGTGCCATGGCTTATATTTAAGTCTTTTATCCACCTTAAATTTATTTTGGTGTATGCTGTAAGTTGGTGCTCGAGTTTCATTTTTTTTTTTTTTTTTGCGTGTAGCTGTCCAGTTCTCCCAACACCATTTGTTGAAGAGGCTATTTTTACCCCTTTTTTATGTTACTGCCACCTTTGTCAAATATTAATTGACTGTAGAGAGTTGGGTTTATTTCTGGGTTCTCTATTCTGTTCCATTGGTCTATGTGCCTGTTTTTATGCCAGTACCAGGCTATTTTTTTATTACAGTGGCCTTGTAATAGTTTGATATTAGGTATTGTGATCCCTCCTACTTTGGTCTTCTTTCTCAAAATTGCAGCTGCTATTTGGAGTCATTTGTGGTTCCATATAAATTTTTGAAGTGTTTGTTCTATGTCTGTGAAATATGCCCTTGGTACTTGAATAGGTATTGCATTGAATCTGTAAATTGCTTTGGGTAGTATGGATATTTTGATGATGTTAATTCTTCCAATCCATGAACACGGTATATGTTTCCATTTGTTTGTGTCTTCCTTGATTTCTTTCTTCAGTGTTGTATAGTTTTCTGCATACAGGTCTTTTACCTCCTTGGTTAGCCTTATTCCTAGGCATTTTATTTCTCTTTTTGCTATATTGAATGAAATTTGTTTCTTGATTTCTGCTTCTGCTGTTTCATTGTTGCTGTGCAAAAATGCCTTTGATTTCTGGATATTGACTTTGTATCCCGCTGTTTTGCCAAATTCATTTATTAGTTCGAGCAGTTTTTTGGTAGAGGCTATAGGATTTTCCATGTACACTATCATGTCATCTGCAAACAATGACAGTTTTGTTTCCTCCTTTCCAATTTGAATGCCTTTTATTTCCTTTTCTTCCCTAATTGCTGAGGCTAAAACTTTCAATACTATATTGAATAGAAGGGGTGAAAGTGGACAACCTTGTCTTATTCCTGATTTTAGTGGAAAAGCATTTAGTTTTTGTCCATTGAGTATGATGTTGGCTGTAGGTCTTTCATATATGGCCTTTATTATACTGAGGAATGCTCCCTCTATTCCCACTTTGCTGAGTGTTTTTATCATAAATGGGTGTTGTACCTTATCAAAAGCTTCTTCTGCATCTATTGATATGACCATGTGGTTGTTGTCTTTGCTTTTGTTTATGTGATGTATTATATTTACTGATTTGTGGATATTCAACGATCCTTGCATCCCTGGGATGAATCCCACTTGGTCCTGGTGTATGATCATTTTGATGTATTGTTGGATGGGATTTGCCAATATGTTGTTGAGCATTTTAGCATCTATGTTCATCAGTGATATTGGCCTGACGTTTTCTTTCTTTGCTGTGTCTCTATCTGGTTTTGGAATTAGGATGATGCTGGCTTCATAAAAAGAGTTTGGGAGTTTCCCATCATTTGGGATTGTTTGGAAAAGTCTGTGAAGAATAGGGGTTAGCTCTTCCTTAAATGCTTTGTAGAATTCTCTTGTGAAACCATCTGCTCCAGGGCTTTTGTGTGATGGGAGTTTTTTTATTACTGCTTCAATTTCATTTGCTGTTATTGGCCTGTTCAGGTTTTCTACTTCTTCTTCATTGAGTTTTGGAAGATTATATGTTTCTAGAAATTTGTCCATTTCACCTAGGTTTTCAAATTTCTTGGTATACAGTTCTTCATAGTAATTCCTTACAATCCCATCTATTTCTGTGGTATCAGTTTCATCTCTCCTCTTTTATTTCTAATTGTGTTTATTTGTGTCCTCCTTCTTCTTTTCTTAATGAACCTAGTTAAAGGCTTGTCTTTTTTGTTTATGTTTTCAAAAAACCAACTCCTGGATTCATTGATCCTTAGAATTGTGCTTTTGCTTTCTATGTCATTTAATTCTGCTCTGATCTTGGTTATTTCCTTCCTTGTACTTGCTCTTGGCTGTCTTTGTTGTTGTTCCAGTTCTTGCAGGTGTCGGGTTACATTGATTGTTTGAAATGTTTCTATCTTCTTTAGGTAAGCCTGTATTGCTATGAACTTCCCTCTCAGGACTCCCTTCACTGTGTCCCATATGTTTGGGTTGTTGTGAGTTTATTTTCATTTGTTTCCAGAAACTTTTTTATTTCTTCCCTAATTTTAATCTTGACCGATTTGTTGCTTAATAGCATACCATTCAGTCTCCATGATTTTTGGATGTTTTGGGGTTTTTCCTGTGGGGTTGCTTTCTAATTTCAGTCCCTTGTGGTCAGAGAAAATGCTTGGTATGATTTCAATTTTCTTGAATTTGTTGAGGCTCGTTTTGTGTCCTATTATGTGGTCTATCTTTGAAAATGTTCCATGTACATTTGAAAAGAATGTGTATTTAGCTTCTTTGGGATGAAGGGCTCTATATATATCAGTCAAGTCCATTTCATCTAGGTTGTTGTTTAGTGCAGCTATATCTTTGTTGATATTTTGTTTGGAAGATCTGTCCATTTTTGACAGTGGGGTGTTAAAGTCCCCTCGTATAATTGCGTTGTTGTCAATATCTTTCTTGAAGTGCTCTAGGATTTTTCTAATATATGTGGGTGCTCCCATGTTGGGTGCATGTACATTTACGATGTTAATGTCTTCTTGGTGAATTCTTCCCTTGAGTATTATGAAGTGACCTTCTGGGTCTCTCTTTATGGCCCTTTTTTTGAAATCTATTTTGTCTGATATGAGAATTGCTACCCTGGCTTTTTTTTTTCCTTGACCATTTGCTTGGAAAATTTGTTTCCATCCTTTCACTTTTACTCTGTGATGGTCTTTTATCCTGAGGTGGGTCTCCTGTAGGCAGCATATGTGTGGGTCATGCTTTCTTATCCATTCAACTATTCTATGTCTTTTAATTGGAGCATTTAATACATTTACATTTAAGGTTATTATTGATAGGTACTTATTCATTTCCATTTTTGTACCAGAGTTCCTCTGTGTCTCTCTCTTTTCCTTCCTTTCCTTAAAGCAGTCCTCTTAGTATTTCTTGTAGAGCTGGTTTGGTGGAGGCATATTCTTTTAGACTTCTTTTGTCTTGGAAGCTCTTTATTTGGCCTTCTATCTTGACTGAGAGACTTGGCGGGTAAAGTAGCCTTGGTTGTAGGCCTCTGGTTCTCATTACTTGAAATATTTCTTGCCATTCTCTTCTTTCTTGGAGTGTTTCCTTTGAGAAGTCAGTAGCTAACCTGATTGGGCCTCCCTTGTATGTTACTTCCTTTTTCTCCCTTGCTGCCTGTAAGATTCTCTCTTTGTCTTGAAATTTTGCCATTTCAATGATGATGTGTCTTGAAGTGGGCTTCTTTGGGTTCCTCTTGAATGGGGGCTCTCTGTGATTCCTGGATTTGGGTAACTTTTTCTCTCATCAAATTAGGAAAATTTTCCATCATTACTCTTTCAAATAGGTTTTCTATCCCTATTCTTCTTCTTGTTCTTCTGGCAAGAAATATTATTCGAATATTATTACATTTCATATTGTCTTGCATTTCTCTTAATCCCTCTTCATTCTTTTTGAGCGTCTTTTCCCTTTCTTGCTCTTTCTGGGAGATTCTTTCTACTGTGTCCTCCAACTCGCTGATCCGATCTTCTGCCTCATGGATCCTGCTTTTCATTCCTTCTACTGCGTTCTTCAGTTCCAAAATTGTATTCTTCATTTCCTCTTGGCCTTTGCTGATAGTATCTATTTCCTCTTTCATGTTGATATAGTTTGTGGAGAGCTCATTGTAGCTCCCCTCTAGTTTCTGGCAGCTCCCCTCTAGTTTCTGGTAGCTCCCCTCTAGTTTCTGGTAGCTCTTTGTGAGCTCTTTGAATTTCCTGATAACTAGTGGTTTGAATTCAATATCTGGTGGCTGACTTGCCTCTCTTTCATCTGACATTTTTTTCTGAGACTTCCACCTTTTCTTTCATTTGGGCATTCTTTTTTTGTCTTCCCATTGCTTATGAGACTCTTCTTGTTAGCCTCAGCTCTTAAATTGATCTTTTCTGACTCCCTACATTTATGGTGTGAACTTCTGTGGTAGAATACCTGTGAAATTCAGTGGTACAGTCTCCTGCAGGTATCTTGATGTTCTCTTCTTCCACCTACTCCTTTCTTTGTGTTTGTGTGATCATCTGGAGGGGGAGGGAAAATGGTTTATGACTACAGGAGAGTACTTTATGATATTTACAGTCACAGCCAGTAGAGAAGGGATAGAAGATCTTTAGGCTCTATACAGTGTTAACTGTAATCTTCAACCCAATTTGCCACTTTTAAGAAAGGATAGACCAAGGATAAGTCTCTTGTTGGGGAGGGAAGTCTTGTGATTTGTATCTAGAAAGCAGTGAGGTTTCAGGTGGTCAGATTTTGAGGTAAGGTGAGAGAAAAGAATAGTGAATAGATGTAGCATGTGAGCAAGTAGAGTTAATCACTACAGCAATAGAATTCAGGAACCTGTAAAGTGGGCTAAAACCCTTGAGATGTGTTGTCAAGTATTTACAGTGGTATAGAAAGCAACAAGCAAACAAACAAACACGCAAAAAATAGGCAAGAGAATTGAGGAAAAAACAATAAGTTTTGGGTGAAAGGAAGAAGGACTATAACAGGAAAAAAGAAAGGAGAGGAACAGAGTACTGAAAGATACAACAACAATAAAATTAAAAAATATATATGATTACTGAAAAAATGTTTGAAAAAAGTTTTTAAAAAGTTTAAAAAATGTTTTTAAAAAAGTTAAAAAACAAAAACAAAAACAAAAAACCTCCTTCCTTGTTGGTTTCAAACTGTCCAATCCAGTTTTTCTGGTTTCAGCAGCACCCCTCTGTGGGCTGGGTTGTAGGCCCAGGCACATACCCGCCCTCCAGCCAGGCTACCAGACTGGGGTGCTGGTGCCCACCCACCGGACAGGCTGCCTGGGTCACCTAGGCAGACAGGTCTCTGCCACCCAGCCCCGCCTAGATGGTGAGGGAGGGAGCCTGCTCTTCCAAGGACCCCACAGCCGGCCCAATGCTCCATGGGGTGCTGGGCTCCCTATGACTCCTCCGTGGCACTGGCTGCAGACGGAAGCCTCTACACCCCTAATGCAGTGGCAGTGGTGGCTCTGAGGCTTTTCGGGTTGGCCGAGGGCAGCCGGCCCTACTGCTGCTGCTTTTGTCTTTACTCACAGGTGCTGGGCTCCTGATGAGTCCTCTGTGGCAGAGGCCTCTGTCACTGAGCACAGGTGGAAGCCTCTGGGCTCTGACAGCTGTAGCATCTGCGTCTCCACGGTCTTTATGCGCATCGAATGGCTGCCGTCCCGCCGCCACCATGGCCACCTCCACCACTGCTGCCCTTGACTTTACTCAGGGTTGTAGGGCTCCCGATGAGTTCTCCATGGCAGACGCCCCTGTTGCTGGGCACAGACGGAAGGAAGCCTCTGGGCTCCGACTGCTGTGGCAGCCGCGGCTCTGAGGTCTTTATGCGCCGCTCAATGGCTGCCACAGGCCTGACCGACTCTGTCCTTGCTCGAGTCCCTGAGACCCCAACGACCTCTAGCTGTCTGGTTCATCACTATCTCTGGTCTCTTATTTTCATAAATGCTGGAGAATTGTTGGTTGGGGAATTGATTGCGCTGTTCTTCAGTAAATCTGCCAGGATTTTCTCCCAGGGGTAGGAGAACTGGAGTCGCTCCGTCCTACTCTGCCGCCATTTTCCCTAAACTCCACATTTGCATTTTTTATGTAGCTGTAGAAATTATTCATAAATCAAAATCTCTAGGTAAATCCTTAAGCAAATCAACAAAAGTATTGATTGGCATTCATATCCTCTGGGTCTTGTCTTTGAAGATCATACTGAGGTTTCCATATATCTAGAGGCACAGAAGGGGTTACATGAAATAAATGAAGTGAAAGAGTAAGATTTTTTTAAAACAAAGTATACAGGCTGAGAGGATTGTTCGCTCTTAAATGCCTCTTGGAGTCACAAGAGAAGAATGAAGACTTTGTCACTTTGTTCTGGGTGACATGTTGACAGATAGCAGGCCTTTGATAGCTCAGTGGAAAATGAATGTTTTATATGCCTGTAATAAGGACATTAACAAATTTGACAGTAGACAGCAGCCTGTACAAACTGCTGTGCTGATATCGTTCTCTATCCAAAGACAATAAATAATGATAATGATGAAAATTAAGCAATGAGGGTAAAATCAATCAGTTTAGAAAGACAGTAGAGAATGCTTCAGAAATAAGTCACTATTAAGAATTAAGGGTCAGGAATAGACTATAAATTAAGTTTAGTAAATTACCTGTGACAAAATATAAACATCATATATGTGTATATTGTGTTTAACATATATCAAGCACTTTGCTAAATCTAGAATTAAATAAGATAAACAAAATCAGTTTTCTTAACATTCACATTCAAATGATATAGAAAATTAGTCAAATAAATGAACAAACAAATTAACAAATATGTACATAAATTTTGTTATGAAGGAAATAAATGAGGTGGTGAGCTAGAGAGAGTAACCAAGGAAGGATATGGTAGATAGGTGATCAGAGAAGGCCTCTCAGAAAAGGTGACATTTGAGCTGAGACCAAAAAGATAAACATGACAAAGAGAGAGATAGGAATGCTGGAGGGGAGAGGCAGCAGTGAATGTTCTAGAGAGAGTAAAGAGAAAATACAAAGGCCAAAAGATGGGGAAGGATTGAAAGAATCGAAAAAGAGTCAATGTGGTTAATGCAGAGTGGCCAAGAGGGATGGCAATATAAGAGGAATTTGATGACAAAGGGAAGAGCGAGTTATACAGAACCTTTTAAACTTAAATTTTGTCCTGGCTGGTGTGGCTCAGTGGTTGAGTGCTGGCCTCCAAATCAAAGGGTTGCCAGTTCAGTTCCCAGTCAGGGCACATGCCTGGGTTGTGGGCCGGGTCCCCAGCAGGGGCCACATGAGAGGCAACCACACATTGATATTTCTCTCCCTTTCTTTCTCCCTCCCTTCCCCTCTTTAAAAATATATAAATAAAATCTTTTTTAAAAACTTAAATTTTATTGTATGATTAATTGAAACCTAGGAGTTGGAGGGAGCAATCACACTTACATTGATGGCAGCTTGAATGCCCATGAAAATAAATAAATGAAGGACTTGCTATGGATTGATGTTGGGATAAGACAAATGGAAGAATCAAAGATGTCTCTTAAGTTGCTGACCTGAGCTACTGAGATGGGAAGTTAATAGAAGAAAAACAGATACAATCAGGAATATTATATTGTAATTCATGTACAGAGTCTACAAAACATCTTCTATATCATAGTCCTTGGGATTCATGACTGAACCACACAGTCAAATAAAAGATAGGATGATATAAGAGAAGTATTTTATAATATAAATTAAAAACTCTGAGTATTTATTTTACCACTTAACAATAGATCTACACAGTGGACATTATGGGTCATCTAGTCCTGTTTCCAACTGATCACAGCAATGCCTTTTAATATATCCAGTGATTAGACACTCACTATTCTATAAGGCAGCCACTTTATTTTAGGCACACTCCAATTGTTAAAAAAGTTCTTAATACTGAATCAGTAATCTGTGTAACTACACACATAAAGCTTAACCTCTTCACCACATACCTGCCCTTGGTGTATTTCTTTATTGCTTCTGGTATCCATTTCTAACCATGTCCATTCTTATTTAATGTCTCCATACAAAAAATGTCAAAATTATAATTTGTGTAATTGTAATAAGACTTACAATTGCCTTAAACATTTTGATATTTTGTAATTTAAAATTCTCAGTCTCTTTGTGACTCAACTTTTTGATTTATAGTGTAGATAATATTGGATATTATTTAAAGTCTTTAAGGAAAAAAATCATTGTAATTATCTTCTGGTCTGCTGATTTATCATAAGTGAAGCTAAAATATGTAACTGAACAAAAAAGCAAACAAAATAATTTAATTTTCATCTGTTGATTGACTTTTCCTCTTTTGGAAATTGTTGTCAGCTATTATTTTTCATCTCCTCTCCTAATTCCTTTTTACTATTGTTTAGTTGAAGTTTGTGAGACAGTAGAATTAAATACATGCTGTTCAATGTCAGAATAAACCAGAAATCTAATGATGCAAGTTCACATTCCTCTTCTTCTCTAAAATTATTCATCCAGAAGTTTGGTTAATGCTCCATTGTTAAATTAAAGACTTTCAAAGGAAAATTCTACTGAAATTATATTTTTTAAGAAAATTGAGTGGTAGGAATAGCTAAGGCAATATAGAAGAATTAGAAGGTCTCTAGGCTGATTTTGGTGTGGATTTTTAAATAATCATGAAATGATCCAAAGTGAATGTTAATAGAAAAGATATTGCTATTATATGGGTTGTTAATGTTACCAAGTTAGCAGCTCTGAAGCACAGAGGTGGTTACATGATAGTCACACAGAGGGAGTCAAAGTTCATGTCTCTTCCAATGAAAGCTCTAACATTTGGGTAGTTAAGGGTTTCTGATGGTTCATGGCTACGTGTATTCAGAACCCTGAGCTTCAGCATACCTTCAATGTTCACCTCAAAACACCACTGGTGAAATCTTCCACCACTGTGCACAACTGGCTTTCCATAAGACTAGTATGTACTAGATATAATTGCCTATAATATATTCACTATCTTAGCAGTAATCACATCTCAAAGACAAGTTTTCCTTGAAATAAATTGTCTTTAGGAAAGTATAATAAGAAGGATAGGAAAGTATAATAAGGATTTGAAGGTTTCAGATCATTGGTTTAGAAGTAATTCTGGTATGGGTTATGCAAATGTTATAAACTCTGTATATTACATGCCAGTTTATGTCAAGTTTGGGAGACTGCAGATGGCCAGGCATCTTACAGTTCAGACTAATTTATTAGTAACAAATATCACAAAATACATCATGAACCATCTTACAGAATATTCAAAGTGGAATGAGGAAAAAAGGTGTGAACATGGATAGTTATCAATGGACACAGACGATTCTTAAAGTAATTCCATTTAAGATGCTTGGAAAGATCTCAAGTCCTCTTGAACCAGAAAGGTACATTATGTTCTTTGTTCCTTCTTCTTCCTTCACCTTTGTAAATTTAAATGACGTTGCATTTTATATAGTACTATGACTGTATGTTGTTCTTTTTAGGATCTGTTTCTTGAACAGTCAGTTCCCACCTGTTATCCTTGCTTCTCTTTTTTCCACCTAAAAATTTACATTTTCAGTCCAAACTAAATTAAGACATTTATGAAGAAGCTAAGCTCACTTATATTCTTATAAAAAATACAAGAATCCTTTCCACACACTAGAAGTCTTGCCTTATTCCTTGAGGCTTATTCCCATTCTATGTTCCCCTCTTTTCTCTGAAGACTTGTTCTTCCAATATTTTCCATCTATATGTAACCTGTGTGTATCAAATTGCAAATATAGCCATAATTGTTTGCAGATGCACCTATAAAGGAATAGAGTCTATTTCTCCACCCTTTGAATTGGGGCTAGCCTTCTCACTTGTGTTGGTCACTAGAATGTAGTAGAAGTATTATATAGAGAGTTCCTATCTTAGAACCCAAGATATTTTGTGCATTTTTGTGCTTGCTTCTGTCAAATCTGCCATCATATGAACAAACTCAGATAAGTGTGCTGGAAGACAGAAGACCACGTAGAAAGAGGTCAAAGCCTTCCCAGCTATTCCAACTAAGCCATCATAAGGACTTGTGACAACTTACCAAATCATCATAGATTTATGAACAAGCCCAGATAACATCAGCTGACTTCTATCTAGAATAGAAGAACCACCCAACAGAACCCAGCACATACTTGATATACAGAATTGTGATCTAGATAAATGCTGCTGACAGCTTGGAAGCAAAGACACCACAGTAGCACCAGATACCTCCTGAACCCAGATGTTGATTTCTAATGTAAATATCCAATCAAAGAAACTGAGGCTCCTTCAAGAAATGGCTGACTCTAGGACTAAGGCAGGAAATACCCAAGATGAACTAGAGCTTAATTAAAAGTTAAGAAGTGCTAAAAAAGAAAAGAAAACCTACCATGATGTGGATATAGAGAGTAGATATAAGAACCAACTGAATGAGCTCCCAAGGGTCAAAGCTGGAATAACATAGTATTAGAGTATAACCTAAAATACAAAATAAATATCCATGATTGTATATTGATATAGATGACTGACTGATGAAATGAATGAATAAATACATACATACATACATACATACATAAATAGATAAATCTTCCATAGAAGAAGAATTCCAAGTAGGTTATGTAGATACCCCAGCTTATGTGTGACCCTGTGGACAATAGTAATGAATATGCCCACAAAAGTTTCCTTCTCCAAATATTTCCTAAAGCACAAACTTCATTGACATATCCTCCAGAACATGTCATAAATCTGTCCACATCTTTCCATCCTCACAAATACTAGCTAGTACAAGCCACCTGGACACTCAATTCACCTGGACAACTGCATAGCCTCCTAATAAGCTCACTGACTTCCACTCTTAAACCATCAAAATCCATTGCCCACAATAGCCAGATATAATTTTTGGACTGTGTAAAATGAATAAACTAAACAATAAAACTCTGCTTTCGCCATGGCTGGTGTAGCTCAGTGGATTGAGCACGGACCTGTGAAGCAAAGGGTTGCGGGTTTGATTCCCAGTCAGGGCACATGCCTGGGTTACAGGCCAGGTCCCCAGTAGGGGACATATGAGAGGCAACCACACATTGATGTTTCTCTCCCACTCTTTCTTCTCCCCTTCCCTTCCCTCTCTCTAAAAATAAATAAATAAACTATTTTTAAAAACTCTGTTTTCACATTTAAAATAAAATCCAAACTTCATGACTTGCACCCTGTGTACTGATCTTACAACATCCCATTTCATTCTCCTTGTCTTCTGTCATTTCCACTCTGGCCTTCTGTTATCTTTGACACATAAATCTCCTTCCCACTAAGAGCCTTTGCATACCTGCTTTTTCTGACTACAGTGCTCTCTTTCTTAGCTCTTCGCATGGTTGTCTTTTCTGTCATCATCTTAAAGGCCCTCCTTGAGCACATAACACAAAGCAACAGCTCAGTCACTGTGCATCATGAAACATTATTTCACTTTCTTGTCCCTGTGACAGTCTTAGATTGGTGGCGTCTTCAGCAGAGTAACTGCTCCTCCATGAGGTCATTCAGGAACCCAAGCTGATGGTTGTTGTGCCATCTTAAACCATGACTTCTAAAGTCACCCTGGGAGGCCACACACATTCTAATCACCCCAAAACAGGACAAAGCATGGAGGAGCACATGGGAGAGGTTTTCATGAACTAGACCTGAAAATAGCAGACCTCACTTATATTCATATTCTATCAGAAAAAAAAAAACTGACTCACATGTAACTACAAAAGAAGATGGAAAATAAAATCTAGCTCTGTGCCCAAAGAAGAGAGTCTGATTTTCCATGGACAGCTGGCAATCTCTGCTTCATGAAAAGCAGATATACTTCACACATACTTTGGATAACTTAGAAGAAAAATGAGGCACTTGGATAATATCTCAATTTAGTAGGAAAGTGCTAGCTCCTGAAAACCCAAATCTTTCATATTTTTAGCACCATAAACGTCAATTTATTACTCCAAGTTAGAAGGCACCTTTTTTCTATCTTGAGATCTACCATTCCCTAGGGCTTCAGAATCTTCTCTATCTATCCATGGATGGAAGCAAGCACAAAGAAACCACACCTACTTCTTAAAAGTCCCAACCCAGAAATCATACATCACTTCCACTTACATTCTACTGATGAAAACTAGTCACATTGCTACATGTAGATATAAAGGAAGCTGGAATGTAATCTCCACCTTCCACTGACAACTCAATGCTAGGGAAGGGGGAACGTAAATTTTGTTAGACCAATAGCCTTTTCTACCACAGTTAGTCTTACCAACACAAGGCCTGCCCAATTATTTCTAGCTTCAGTAACTTACAACAACTTAGCTACTGAAACATTAACAAATAAGCTATTTTGAACACAATATTATCTTACTTCCTGTTATATTTGCATAGCATCAGATTTTCTTTGAGATACAGGCTGTACATGTCAATATGCCACTTGTTTGCTTAAATTCCTTTAATGAAATGCATTAAAGGAATTAATAAGTACAAACTCTTTACCACGACCAAAATGTCCTATGGATTTTATCTACCTCTGACCTCCCCAACCTTATCTCTTATATCCTCTCCTTAGTTCTCTTGTCTGACCACTCTGAATCCCTTTTTAGTTCTTTAAATATTCCATTCCCACTACCACATATTCTAGAATGGTTTCTCCCCAACTCTCTTCATAACTGACTTATTCTATCCCTTAGTGCTGAAGCTCACTTGTCACCTCTTTAGAAAAGTCTTCACTGGCCAGCTTTCTAGTGGGGCCTTCCAAGTCTCTTTTCTTTCCCATTACTCTTGTCACTTTATCATAGCAGCTGTGTCAATCTGAAACAATGTTCCACAATGGTTTGCTTGTTTGCTATCTGTCTCCCCACTAGAATACAGTTTCCATGAAGGCAGGGACCACATCATTCTTACCATTCTAACCCAACTGCTTTAAACAGTGCTTAGTATATAGCTAGCAATTAATAAATATCTGGGAAATGAATAAATGGACACAGTTAACCCAATCATGCACCTTAAATGAATTAATTCATTATTACTGCTGAAAAATAGTTGAGAACATGACCTTCTGGCAGCAGCTCAGTAGTAGCATCTATATCAAGGAAGACAAAACAAAAGCCAAGCCACTCCACACTGACACGTCCCTGGCCCTAGATTACAAATAATCAAAAGAATTCATTGACCCACTATGACTTTCTAAAAGAAATCGCCAATGAGTCACCCACAGTGTACAAGATACCAAGGAAACCTTTCAGGGATGGGAGAAATGGTGATGGGGTGGGGAAACAAGGAAATATGAGCATTCACCTCTCCATAGCTGTTTGAAAACAATGAGTTTTTCTGCCAACTGGATTTAATCTTTAGGCAGGCTTGAATAACTTGCTCTGTAAAAAAAATCAAAGGATGCCTTTTGGGGGGACAGAAAGATGTAAATGCAGGGATATGGCAGGGAAGAGGAAGAAAAGGAGATTGATAAACAGGGACAAAAAATGGTAGTCAAAAAAAGGTGCTGTATATTAGCTACTGCAATCTGAAATGGCCCAGTGGAAATCAGCATAACATCTGCCTTGCTCATTTCCTGCATGTCTACATATTCATGCCCAGCTTTCAGAATTCTCTGGAGGCACTTGAGTATATAGAAAGATGAGTTCCAATGAGCTGAAGCCTCCTGCTTTGATGAAGGGTTACAAAAAGAAATCTGGCTTCCCTGATTCAACTTCAGCCTCAAACATTTTTGAGCCTTTGCTAACCGATGCGTATTTTAGGTACATGTGGGAGAAGAAATAAAAGATCAATCAAATACTCCCATAAGTTGGATAAATGTACACAAACTGTCTCAGGGCTACATGTTAGAGAAAGGTTCCTGAAATCAGAAGAACTTGGGTTTCTAATCCTGACTCCACCTCTTATTAGCTATGTGGGCAGGTCACTTACCTGCACTGAACTCAGTGTCTTGATCTATAAAATAAGCAGAAACACATTGTTAGGATCAACTGATACCTGTGAAATATCAAACATGCAACAAGTATTAAATTAATGATATTATGTTTATTGTTTAGAATAATCCAAGTACCCATCAAACTCTTTCAAAACAAGTGGAAGGTTTGCCTAAATTATCAGCTCTGCCTTTAACCTTGGCTTTAGTTAATGAGCCACAGGCTCTTGTCATTGAACAACATACTGAGTCCAACAAACTACTTCCACATGTTTAAGTTTTTGGTTATACTGTTCCTTCTGTCTCATCCATCCTACATCTTGCCTTTTAAAAGTTAATGTTTCAGTCAAGCTTTGCTGGGTACTCTCCCAATCAGAGAGTTGTTCTTTTTCCTCCACACCCATTTCTCCATTTACTCATGCTCTCCATAAGCAATTATTGAGAACCCAATAGATGCCTAGAAAAGAAAGATGAATAACATACAGCCACATCTTCACAGTCTAGTGAGAAAAATGGAGAATTGGACAGATGATTACATCCAAGCATGATATGTGCAATAAAAGTGTACACATGGCACTTGGGAGCCAGTGGGAGAAACTGTCCTCCAACAGCAGTTGATTATAACCTCTGGTTCACAGTCACTTTGATTTTCTTTGCCTCATAGTTATTGCTAATATGTACATCTTTCTGTTATACTTGAAATTCTTGAGGCCAGATGTTGTCTTTCTGTCTTTGTATTCCTTTGTCTTGCACTATATGTTTGTTACAAATAGTAGGTGTCCAATCAGTGTGTTCTAAATGTTTTGTTACTATGTGGATGAACTAAAGAATTAGCAATGGGCACTTGCAAATGTCTTGGTTTGTCTTGAAATATTCATGTTCTGCGAAAGGCAATATGTACTACATAAGAACTAGGGTATTAAAGCCACATAACCTGAGTTGAAATGCCCACAACAGTCTTTTAATAACTGTTTAGATTAGCATGGTCCTAATCAGGCTGTCCCAATTTCTTCATCTGTTAAATGGAAGTGATAATAATACTGTCTACCACATTAGATTCTATAAGGACTAAATAAATAAATCTACTAATTAAAAGTACTTAAAAGGTGTCTTAATTGTAGCTTCTAACAAATATTAGCTATTATCTCTTTCTAAACAGACTTAAAGACCTTCATTCCTGTAGTACATAAACTACCTCAGATAGATCAAAAAATAGAATTTAAAGGATAAAACATTTTCAGTTTTGATCTTTGATACTTCTTTCAAGTCTAGTGGCAATTCCAGTCTATTACAAACCCATAAACTGCTGACTTAAAACTTTGTATAAGGCATATCTTTACCTTTCCTGACCACACTAAAAAATATAATGCCATCTTGGAAAAGTTCAATGTGAAATCACCACCTCTATCCATTGACTAATAAAAGCCTCAATAGAAATAATAAATGAGGACATCTGGTCAAGATGGAGGCATTGGTAAACATACCTTGTCTCCATGCATGACAATAGCAAAAAACAAATATCACGCAGAATTTTCAGAAAATAGAGCTGTGTAGAAGTCTGACAACCAAAAGTTTAAAGAAGTCACTTTCACTCATACAGGTAGAAGGGGAAGAGATGCAGACAGGCACAGAGGGACATGGAGAAGCATGAAAAAACACAGAGAAGTGCAGAGAAGCGCAGAAGCACAGAGAGGCATGAGAGACAAAAAAGAGGGGAATGGGTGGTCCCATTTCCACATGTAGTGGATTAAAATTGGGAGGAATACTTTGGAAGCAAGGGATCCCAGCCCCAGACCAGACCACCCAGCCCAGCATTTCAGCACCAGGAAGGTAAGTCCCCACAACTTCTGTCTGTAAAAAACCATGGAGGTTGGAAAAGCAAAAGAAACTGTGGGATTCTCAAGACACTCCTCTTAAAGGCCCTGCAATGGAATTAAGACTCACACAGACCACCCCTCTGGTATAGAGGGTAACAGCTGTAAGGGCACCAGTGGCATATTGGGAGAAAGTGAATTCACTGGCAAAAGGGTGAGTGCTGGGAGACAGCTTCCTCCTGAACAAAACTCCAGAGGCCACATAGTTATATTGTCCCCATTCTGAGCCCTCCCCCACACAGAGCAACAGAGGAGTGACACATGTTGCTCTGCCCTTGCAGTTACCTAAGGCTCCCCCTCATCCAACTTACCAGTGTGTTTTTCTACAATAGGCCACCCTCCTAAGATAGAAAGTCCACTACATTGGAAAAAAAAAACATGGAGGCTGACAAAATGAGGAGACAAAGAAATAGGGCTCAAATGGAATAAAAGAACAAAACTTCAGAAAAATAACTAAACAAAATGGAGATACACAACTTACCAGATGCAGAGTTCAAAACACTGATTATCAGATGTTCCAGGAACTCACTGGATACTTCAACATAAAAAAGACCCAAGCAAAAATAAAGGTTGTATTAAGTGAAATAAAGAAAAATCTACAGTGAACTAACAGTGGAAAGAATGGAGCCAAGAATCAAATGAACAATATGGAACACAAGGAAATAAAGAGCATTCAATCAGAAGAGCAGGAAGAAAAAAAAATTTTTTAAAGGATAAGCTTAGGAAACTCTGAGACATCTTCAAATGTACCAACATCTGAATAATAAGGGTGTCAGAAAGAAAAGAGGAAAGTCAAGAAATTGAAAACTTATTTGAAAAAATAATGAAAGAAAACTTCCTAAATTTGGTGAAGGAAATAGAAATATAAGTTTAGGAAGCACAGAGAGTCCCAAACAAGTTGGACCTAAAGAGGACATATCATAATTAAAATACCAAAGGTTAAAGATAAAGAAAGAATCTTAAAAGCAGCAAGAGTAAGGCAGATAGTTGTCTCCAAAGAGTTTCCATAAGACTCTCAACTGATTTCTTAAGAGAAATTTTGCAGCCTAGAAGGGACTGGCAAGAAGTATTCAAATTACTGTAAAGCAAGGACCTACAACCTAGATTACTCTATCCAGCAAAGCTGTCATTTAGAATGGAAGGGCACATAAAGTGCTTCCTAACAAGGTAAAGTTAGAGTTCATTATCACCAGGCCATTATTATATGAAATGCTAAAGGAAATTTTATAATAAAAAGAAGATCAAAATTATGAATGTTATAATGGCAATAAATTCATAACTATCAGTAATTGAATCCAAATAACAAACTAAGCAAACAAGCAGAACAGAGACAGATTTGTAGTTATAGAGATCATCTGGAGGGTTATCAGTTGGGAGGGGGATGGAAGAAGCTGAGAGGAAAGATGCAGGAATTAAGAGCACAAATTGGTAGGTACAAAATAGACAAGAGAATGTTAAGAACAGTATAAGTAATGGAGTAGCCAAAGAACTTATACGTATGACCAATGAACATGAACTAAAAGGGGGGATTGTTGGAGGGCATGGTGTTTCCTACCAGGTGGAACAAAGGGGAAAAGTTGGGACATCTGTAATAGCATAATGAATAAAGTACATTTTAAATAATAATAATAATTTACTATATTCCTATTACATGTCATGTACTTTATTGTTTTCAATTTTTATAACAATATGCAAGGAAGACATTGTTATGTCCATTTTAGACATGATAAAATGAAGGCTAAGGAGATCAAGTTCTTCACCCCGAGCTGCTACTGTTATAAGTAGTTCGATACATCCTCACTCTATCTTACCCCAGTCCTTTCACACTTTATTTTATACCTCTAACTAGCTTTAGTTTAGCCTTGGCTTCACTATCCTCCATCTGTTTATTTAGTACCACTGAGAAAGACAAAATTTCCAGACAGAAATAGAAATGGTAAAATTTAAATTTGATCATTAAAAATACTTTGCCTATAATTTTAACAATTTAATGTGATTCAAGGTGGAGAGAAGGTTCCATGTCTACTGATGCCACTCACATCTTCCAGATAGTTCTATAGCAAGGCCAATTAACATGGCTGCTGAACTGATTTTTTGAGATGTAAGCATGAATGTCTCAGGATCTCTGTTTGCCAGTTTCAATATTTAATAGCTATTAAATCTAGTTTATCCTTTTCCACATATTTAAATTATCTTTGCATGTTAAACTCATTAGGTTGTATTCTATGCACTACAAATTTAGAGAACAGCTGGTCATTGCCATCTTTATAATTATCCTTCATATGGTCTAAGGCAGCACTGTCCAAGAAAATGTAATGTGAGCCACATATATAATTTTAAATTAACTATTAGCCACATTTTAAGTGTAAAATGGGATTAATGAAATTAATTTTAGTAATGTATGAATTTCCTGTGACTCCTATAATAAATCACCACAAACTTGATGGGTTAAAAGAAAACATTTTTGAGGTGCTGGTGGTCAAAAGTCCAAAGTCAGTATCCCTGGGATGATATCAAGGTATTAGTAGAGTGCTCCCCAGCCCTGAAAGATTCATTTCTTTCCCCTTCCCCCTCCTGGTGGCCACTGGCATTCCTTGGCTTATAGCTACGGCACTGAAATTTCTGTCTCCATCTTCCCATCACCTCTCCCTTGTATGTCTAACCCTCTTAAAAGCACGCACATGATTGCATTTAGGACCCATCCTATAACCCGCAATAATTTCCCCAACTCAAGATTCTTAACCACATCTACGAAGATTCTCTTTTCAGGTAAGGTAATATTTACAGGTTCTAAGAACTAGGGTTTAACTTAGAGGAGGATTAATCAACCTATTTTAAATAATATAAAATGTCTGTCCAGAAAAATTTCAACCATTGTTAATATAATGAGAATGATATGTGCAACATCCACGTAACCTGGAAGCCAAAGAGTAGGTTGGAATGTGCATGTATGAACAATGACAACTTCACTGTACTAGTCAATGGGGCAGTAGATGCCTTTGACTGAGCATGTGTACTCTGTAGCCATCACATTCCAAATGACTGATGGAATAGAGCCATGAATCTGCGTCATATTTCATGTTAAACTTGAACATTCTCCCACAGAAACTATTCAAGTGATTCATAAGGCCACAGCTTTGGGCAACTTATGGTTGGCAGCTTCATCAAATAATTTGTCCACTCATGCTTCACGTCTCATGCAATTTTTGGCAAAACATCAAATCACCCAGGTGACTCAGCCCCCCTACAGCTCAGATATGGTGCCCTGTGACTTCTGTTTTTTCTCAAAACTAAAATCACCTTTGAAAGGGAAGAGAATTCAGACAGTTGCTTAAATTCAGGAAAATAAAAGGTAGCAATTAAAGGTGATTGGGAGAACTGTGTGAGGTCCCAAGGTGCCTACTTTAATGGGGACTGAAGCATCATTGTTCTATGTACAATGTTTCTTGTATCTTGCATTATTTTCAATTAATGTCTCCATTTTTCATGTTACATGGTTGGGTACTCTCAGGACAGGCCTTGTATTTTATTTCCCAGTATAGCTAAAATATTAACATTGCAATGTGAATTCAATATTTTATCCTAAGTCTTCTGATTCTGGTGTGCTTTTTAAAATATTTATAATAATACACCTCAATTAGAATTGGCAACATTGCAAATGCTCAGTAGCCACTTGTGGTTATAGTACCAAACAGTGTAGTAAGGAATGCTTTAATTTTCTCATTAAACAATTTTCTCTTCTTGCTCAGAAGCAATGCAATAAAGATGTCATTATTCAATTTTTCTTCTTATCACAATGAGTATAATTTTGACCCTTCTATCTCATATGATTTCTCTGAAGATTAAATCACAAAAACTCTTGGGAAAATGTAAATCACTATATAGTCCTTCAAAAGTCATATAGGGGGATCCAAGATGGCAGCAGAGTAGGTGGAAGCTACTCTCTCCTCCTCCCAGAACCCAACTGGAATTACAACTACACTATAGAAAAATCCTCCTGAATAACCAACCGAACACTAGCTGGAGAAAAGCTTTATAACCAAGGACTTATGGAAGAAACCATATCACTACAATGAGACTGGTAGGAAGTGTGGAGGCACGAAAGGGCTGGCTGGTCCAATGTGTGGCAGCTGAATTTCAGGAGGGATATTTCAGTGGCTTGGGTGGTTTCCCCTGGGAAGTGTTGGGTCTATACCCCAAACTTGGCTCCCTATCCTAGAGCACCAGAACTGAAAAAAGAACCCAAAAAATATCTGGCTGTGAAGAGCAACAAGGTTTCTGTCTACCAGGAAGAGACAGCTAGAGATGCAGAGAGCCACTTAAAGGGTCAACAAACAAAATTTTATACATAGCCACTTACCTTGAGCTCCAGCAGAGGCCAGGCATAACAGACTCAAGCCATCTGAGGAGAATCTGGGTTTGGTGGCTCTGGGAGGAAAGTTGAAGGGTCAGCCACCAGGATCCCTTTGCTCAGTCATTCCCCATACTGCAGAATCCGTCTTTCTCAGAAGAGCTTTCCTGTCCAGGTGGCATCAGCCTAAGGGAAAGCCAGAACCCTACCAAAAGGAATCCCTCATTCACCAACAGATGGAGCTTGAGCCTAGCTGCTGAGGACTACAATTGGAGTCAGTTGTAGTCCTGATTTCACTGATTAAGCCTACCAGAAAGCCTGCAGGCACTGGTGGATCCCTAAGAACATAAAGACTATAAATGGCAAAGCTAAAGACAAAGAAAGAACCTTAAAAGCTGCAAAAAAAAAAAAAAAGCAGTTAGTTACCTACAAGGAAGATCCCATTACAATGTCATCTGATTTCTAAACAAACATTTCAGACCAGAAGGGAATGGCATGAAATACAATGGGGTGAAAAGCAAGGACCTATAAGCAAGACTACTTTACCTAATAAGGCTATCATTAATACTGAAGAGAACTAAAGAGCTTCCCAGATGATAAAAGGTTAAAGGAGGTTGTTACCACCAAACCAGTATTGCAACAAATGTTAAAAGGCTTTCTTTAAAAAAGAAGGGGAAATGGGGGGAAAGTGTTAAAAATAAAATTGCAATAAATACATCTATCAGTAATTATTTTAAATGTAAATGACTTAAATGCTCCGATAAAAAAAATATAAGGTAGCTGAATGGGTAAGAATACAAGACTATCCCTGCCTGCTGTAGCTCAGTGGATTGAGCTCGGGCCTGCAAACAACATGACTGCAGTTCGATTCCCAGTCAGGGCACATGCCTGGGTTATGGGCCAGTTCCCAGCAGGGGACTCACAAGAGGCAACCATACATTGATATTTCTCTCCCTCTCTTCTTCCCCTCCCCTCTAAAGATAAATTAATAAAATCTTTTAAAAATTACAAGACCAACATATATATTGTCTCCAACTCACCTCTGAACAAAATATACACAGCCTAAAAGTAAAAGGATGGGAAAATATTTTATGCAAATGGAAAGGGGAAAATTCTGAGGTAGTAATGCTTATATCTGATAAAATAAACTATAAAGGCAAGGCTATAGAAAGAAACAAAGAAGGACACACATAATGAAAAAGGAAACAATCCAGCAGGAATATATAAAATTAGTAAACATTTATGCACTTAACCATGTATTCAGGAGCACCTAAATATGTAAAGCAAATCTTCATGGACATGAACGGAGAGATCAAAAGAAATACAGTCATAGCAGGAGATTTTAACACCCTATTGACATCACTGCATAGATCTTTTAGACAGAAAACCAATAAGGAAACAGCAGCTTTAAACAACGCACAGGATCAAATGCTACCAGAGATAAGCCTTGTCTCCTGCAGCTTGTGTTCCAGAGGTCACTGACTCCTCCTTAGCCATAGGGGGTAGAGTTACAATTCCTAGAACCAGGCAGAGTGGTCCACAACAGATATCTTCAGCATTTCACCCCAAAGCAGGAGAATATACATTCTTTTCAAGTGCACATAGAACATTTTCTAGTATAGACCATATTATAGAACACAAAAAGAGTCTCATGAATTTAAGAAGATTGAAATAATATCAAGCATCTTCTCTGACCATAATGCTGTGAAACTGGAAGTCAATCACAAGGAAAAACTGACAAATACTTCAAAACATGGAAGTTAAATAACATGTTATTAAACAATGAGTAGGTCAAGAAAGGAACTGAGGAAGAAATGAAAAGATACCTTGAAACAAAAGAAAATGAGAACACAACAATCCAAAATCTGTGGAATTCTATTCAGAATCTAAAAAACACTACACAAAATCAATAAAGCCAAGAGTTGGGTTTTTTAAAGAAGATTGACAAACCAGGCATCTGTGTCTGTGTCCTCTAGTGCCATAGCTCCAGGGAGCACAGCCTCCAGCAACACCTTGACCTCCTCAGCCTCCCTAACCTCCATGACCTCCACATCAGGGTGGTCTGGGACTGGAAAACCAGGCCCAAGCAATAGCACTGTTAGAGTGCTGTACCACCACCCACCCATGTTGTGCATGGTCCTGGAGGTGCTGCAGGCAGGGGAGCAGTGCCATGGCACCTTGGTGGTGGCCATCAAGGTTTATATCCTGTAGAAGTACCCTACAGTAGAGTCCATCAGGCTCAAGTACCTGCTGAAGCGGGACCTGGACACTGGCATGCAAAATGGCCTTCTTATCAGGCCCACCAACTCCAAGACTGAGGGGGCCAGCTTCAAATTAGTTCCCAAGCACTCACAAAAAAATCAATCCCAGGAAAACGTCCACCCTGTTGGCTCGCAGGAAACCTGCTGAGGCCAAGGAGGAGGCTCCTAAGAAAGGATGCCAGGCCAAGGATGGCAAGGCAAGAGTGGTCAAGGCCAGCAAGGTCCCCTGACAGCCAGACAAGGCTACAAAGGCCCCTCCTGGTGCCACTGGGCCCTATGGGAAGTCAAAGGTTAAAGGCAGAAAGAACAGCCCAGCAAATGACAAGGCACACAGGAAAACCCAAGCTGGGACTCAGAGTTCAAAACCCATGCTCATCAAGGGCAAGAATGGTGCAGTTTTCCAAGCCAAAAAGAAGACTGGGTACATGGTCCCTAAAGAGGCTGCTACCCAGGGGGATGAGCAAAGGTCAAAAGCCAAGGCTGCTGCTGCTCCTAATGACAGTGTGCCCAAGACTGTACCTGTCCCACTGGCCAGAGAGACAGAGGTCACCAAAGGCCCAGGAAGGCCTGGCATGTCCGCCAAGGCCTTGTCAGACATGCCAGGCCTTGTCATCCAATGGGACCAATAAGAAGACAGAAGCCAAGAGCTAGAGGCAGGGGGGAGAGACACTTAAGATTCTGTTGGAATTTTGATTTGCCCTAAAACCGTTACTCTATTTATTTCACTTTAACTTATTAATTAATAAAGAATATTTTCGGAGAGGGGTTAAGATGGCGACAGAGTAGCACGGAGGGAACCCAGCTCTCGTGCATCTGGTGGAAAATCCAGGCAGATCTACCAAAGAACAGCATAATCAACCAACAATTCCCCAACATTTATGAAAATAGGAGACCAGAGAGTGTGACAGAGGAACCAGACAGCTGCAGGTCGGCTAGGACTCCAGAAGGCAGGTGAGAACAAAAGCGGCTGCGCGCCAAGGGCAGGCGAACTCCTGCGGAGTGTGAGTACCAAGGAGGATTGGCGCGAAATGGGGGCCGGCACCATCAGGGGGAAACAGGAGCCCCGTCTGAATCCAGGGCCGGGGTGTCTGTGACGGAGTGAACGCTGGAGGCCTGGCACCCAGTTGGCCAGCAACACACTCCTTGGGAGAGAACTGACTCCCCCCTCCCCGTCTAGGCAGGCAGGTTAATACTGGGGAGAGACCTGTGGGCTTAAGTTAACATAAAGGGTGGCAACTGCAGACTCTGCGGTCGTGAGCCTGCCAGCCGGCCAGTCCAAGGGATTTAAGAAGGACACTGTCATTGCTGCTCTTTTGGGATTGGGCTGGGCTGAGAGACAGGCTTTGTAGAGAAGTCTCTATTGGAAAGTGAACTAAGGGGCTCCAAGACTGGGGCTAGACTCCAACCACTCAGCAGCCATCCTGGGGGCCGGGTGGGAACACCTGGGTCCTGCACAGGACTGAGAAGGACGGTGCCGAATTCCAAGGGACACAGGCAGCCTCCCAGGGCTGTGCGCAACCACAGACCAATCAGCAGCCTGCTCGAGCCGGCCTTCATTCCTGCCTTCAGAGACGCTGCAACCAGAGAAATCGGTTTGGCCAGTTTGAAACCAACAAAGGAAGGGTGCTTCTTTTTTTTTTTTCTTTCCTTCTCCTGTGTGTGTGTGTGTGTGTGTGTGTGTGTGTGTGTGTGTGTGTGTCTTCTCCCTCCCCCCCTTTTTTTTCTCTCTCAACCTCCTTTGTAATTAATCTTACATCTTGTAAACTGTATTGTTGCTCTATCTTTCGACACTTAGTCCTTCATTTCTTTTCTTTTTGTCCAGTGTTAGTGCTTCTGTTCTTCCCAAATTTTCCACTTATTCCCCTTTTCTCCTGACTCTTGGGTGTGTGTGTGTGGGTGGGTGGGTGGGTGTGTGTGTGTGGGTGTGTGTGTGTGTGTTGGATTGTTTCTTTGTGTGTTGCTTAGTTTTCTTTTAGATGTATTATTTTTTTCTGCATTATTCTTACTCCTTTTTTTATTTTAAGAATATCTTTGTATCCCACCTCTTTCTGTACAGGTTTTTTAGTCCTGGCTGGGTATACTGTACTACCTGACAGGTTCCCACTGCTCTTTCCTCCACAGTGTTTTGCTGATTTTCTATACTTCACGTGCTTTCCTTTGCTATACTACCCAAGCTCTATAACCCCCATTTAGACAGATCACATAGAATCTATCACGTGAGTGCTGCTCTAATATTAGTGTAAATAAGAGCTGTTCTGTACAACAGTAATACTTCATAACACATCTCTCGGACCTTAGACTACCTTACAGGTGCCTAAATTCCATTACTCTATTTACTGACACTCTACACCCAGTTACTAACCTGTACTGTCACCTTACCTCAAATCTGACCACCTGCAACCACACTGCTTTCTAGATACAACTCACAAGCCCCCCCTTCTAAACAAGACACTTAACTTATGCCCACCCTTTCCTAAAAGTGGTAAGCTGGGTCGAAGAGCACAGCTAACTCTATATATAGCCTAGAGATTGTCTACTTCTTCTCTGCCCACTGTGTCTATAAATAACATAAAATAATCTTCTGCTATCATAAACCATTTTGCCTCCCCCCCAACTGATCACACACACACAATAAAGAAAGGAGTAGGTGGAAGCAGAGAACACCAAGATACCTGCAGGAGACTGAACTGCTGACTTTCACAGGCATCCTACCACAGAAGTTCACACCATAAACCCAGCGAACCAGAGCAGATCAATTTAAGAAGCAGAGGACAACAAGAAGAGTATCACAAACAGTGGGAAGACAAAGAAACAATCCCCAAATGAAAGAAAAGGAGGAAGCCTCAGAAAGAATGTTAGATGAAATAGAGGCAAGTCAACTATCAGATGTGGAATTCAAAGCACTGGTTATCAGGAAATTCAAAGAGCTTACAAGGAGCTACCAGAAACTACAGGGGAGCTACAATGAACTCTTTGTAAACTATACCAACATGAAAAAGGAAATGGAAACCATTGGTAAGAGCCAAGAGGAAATGAAGAATACAATTTCTGAACTGAAGAACACAGTAGAAAGTATGAAGAATAGAATCGATATGGCGGAAGATCGCATAAGTTAGATTGAAGACAGGATAGAAAAAATCTCCCAGATGGAACAAGTAAGGGAAAAGAGAATCAGAAAAAATGAAGAGAATTTGAGAAAATGCAAGACAACATGAAACGTAGTAATATTCAAATAATACGAATACCAGAAGGAGAGGAGGAGGATCAAGGGATAGAAAACCTACTTGAAAGAGTAATAACGGAAATTTTTCCTAAGTTAAGGAGAGATAAAGTTGCACGGATCCAGGAATCGCAGAGAGTCCCCAGCAGGTGGAACCTGAAGAGGCCTACTGCAAGACACATCATCATTAAAATGGCAAACCTCCAAGACAAAGAGAAAAACCTAAAGGCAACAAGAGAGAAAAAGGAAGTGGCATACAAGGGGCTCCCAATAAGGCTGGCTACTGACTTCTCAATGGAAACATTCCAAGCAAGAAGAGAATGACAAGAAATATTTCAAGTAATGAGAAACAGGCCTAAAACCAAGGTTACTTTATCCAGCAAGGCTCTCAATCAAGACAGAAGGCCAAATAAAGAGCTTCCAAGACAAAAGAAGTCTAAAAGAATACGCTTCCACCAAACCAGCTCTACAAGAATTACTAAAAGGGCTGCTTTAAGGAAAGGAAGGAAAAGAGAGAGGCAGAGAGGAACACAGGTACATAAATGGCAATGAATAAGCACCTTTCAATAATAACCTTAAATGTGAATGGATTAAATGCACCAATTAAAAGACACAGAATAGCTGAATGGATTAGAAAGCATGACCCACACATATGCTGCCTACAAGAGACCCACCTCATGTCAAAAGACCATCACAGACTAAAAGTGAAAGGCTGGAAACACATTTTCCAAGCAAATGGTGAAGAAAGAAAAGCCGGGGTAGCAATTCTCATACCAGACAAAATAGACTTCAAAAACAGGGCCATAAAGAGAGACCCAGAAGGTCATTTCATATTGCTCAAGGGAAGAATCCACCAAGAAGACATTAACATCATAAATATATATGCACCCAACATAGGAGCACCCAAATATATAAAGAAAATCCTAGAGGACCTCAAGCATGATATTGACAGCAACACAATTATAGTAGGGGATTTTAACACCCCACTGTCAAAAATGGACAGATCTTCCAAACAAAATATCAACAAAGATATTGCAGCATTAAACGACACTCTAGATGAAATGGACCTAATTGATATATAGAGAGCCCTTCATCCTAAAGGAGCTAAATACACGTTCTTTTCAAATGCGCATGGAATATTTTCCAAGATAGATCATATGATAGGACACAAAATGAGACTCATCAAATTTAGGAAAATAGAAATCATACCAAGCATTTTCTCTGATCACAAGGGACTGAAATTGGAAACCAACCCCACAGGAAAAAACCCAAAACACCCAAAAGCATGGAGACTGAATGGTATGCTATTAAACAACGAATGGGTCAAGATAGAAATCAGGGAAGAAATAAAAAAGTTTCTGGAAACAAATGAAAATGAACTCACAACAACCCAAAACTTATGGGACACGGCCAAGGCAGTCCTGAGAGGGAAGTTCATAGCAATACAGGCTTACCTAAAGAAAATAGAAACATTTCAAACAAACAACCTAACCCGACGCCTGCAAGAACTCGAAGAACAACAACAAAGACAGCCCAGAGCAAGTACAAGGAAGGAAATAACCAAGATCAGAGCAGAATTAAATGACATAGAGACCAAAAGCACAATTCTAAGGATCAATGAATCCAAGAGTTGGTTTTTTGAAAAGATAAACAAAATAGACAAGCCTTTAAGTAGGCTCATTAAGAAAAGAAGAGAGAGGACACAAATAAACACAATCAGAAATGAAAGAGGAGAGATTACAACTGATACCACAGAAATAGAAGGGATTGTAAGGAATTACTATGAAGAACTGTATGCCAAGAAATTTGAAAACCTAGGTGAAATGGACAAATTTCTAGAAAAATATAATCTTCCAAAACTCAATGAAGAAGAAGTAGAAAGCCTGAACAGACCAATAACAGCAAATGAAATTGAAGCAGTAATCAAAAAACTCCCATCACACAAAAGCCCCGGACCAGATGGTTTCACAGGAGAATTCTACAAAGCGTTTAAGGAAGAGCTAACCCCTATTCTTCACAGACTATTCCAAAAAATCCAAAATGATGGGAAACTCCCAAACTCTTTTTATGAAGCGAGCATTATCCTAATTCCAAAACCAGATAGAGACACAACAAAGAAAGAAAACTTTAGGCCAATATCACTGATGAACATAGATGCTAAAATCCTCAACAAAATATTGGCAAATCGCATCCAACAATACATCAAAAAGATCATACACCATGACCAAGTGGGATTCATCCCAGGGATGCAAGGATGGTTCAATATCCGCAAATCAGTAAATGTAATACACCACATAAACAAAAGCAAGGACAAAAACCACATGGTCATATCAATAGACGCGGAAAAAGCTTTTGATAAGGTACAACACCCATTTATGATAAAGGTACTCAGCAAAGTGGGAATAGAGGGAGCATTCCTCAATATAATAAAGGCCATATATGAAAGACCTACAGCCAACATCATACTGAATGGGCAAAAACTGAAAGCTTTTCCACTAAGATCAGGAACAAGACAAGGTTGTCCACTTTCACCACTTCTATTTAATATAGTATTGGAAGTTCTAGCCACAGCAATCAGACAAGAAAAGGAAATAAAAGGCATCCAAATCGGAAAGGAGGAAACAAAACTGTCACTGTTTGCAGATGACATGATAGTGTACATGGAAAATCCTATAGACTCTACCAAAAAATTGCTGGAACTAATAAATGAATTTGGCAAAACAGCGGGTTACAAAGTCAATATCCAGAAATCAAAGACACTTTTGTATACCAACAATGAAGCAGCAGAAGCAGAAATCAAGAAAAAAATCCCATTCGATATAGCAAAAATAAAAATAAAATATCTGGGAATAAACCTAAGCAAGGAGGTAAAAGACCTGTATGCAGAAAACTACACAACACTGAAGAAAGAAATCAAGGAAGACACAAACAAATGGAAACATATACCGTGTTCATGGATTGGAAGAATTAACATCATCAAAATGTCCATACTAGCCAAAGCAATTTACAGATTCAATGCAATACCTATGAAAGTGCCAATGACATATTTCACAGACATAGAACAAACACTTCAAAAATTCATATGGAACCACAAAAGACCATGAATAGCAGCTGCAATTTTGAGAAAGAAAAACAAAGTAGGAGGGATTACAATACCTGATATCAAACTGTATTACAAGGCCACTGTAATCAATACAGCCTGGTACGGGCACAAAAACAGGCACATAGACCAATGGAATAGAACAGAGAGTCCAGAAATAAACCCAAATCTCTACAGTCAATTAATATTCGACAAAGGGGGCAGCAACATAAAATGGAGTAAAGATAGCCTCTTCAACAAATGGTGTTGGGAGAACTGGACAGCCACATGCAAAAAAATGAAACTCGAGCACCAACTTACACCATACACCAAAATAAATTCAAGGTGGATAAAAGACTTAAATATAAGCCCAGAAACCATTAAAGTCCTAGAGGAGAACATTGGCAAGAAAATCTCAGATATTCCACGCAGCAATATTTTTACTGATACTTCCCCAGAACAAGGGACGTAATGGAAAGAATAAACGAATGGGATCTCATCAAACTTAAAAGCTTCAGCATGGCCAAGGAAAACAGAAACAAGATAAAAAGAGAAGCAACAGTTTGGGAAAAGACATTTGCCAATGACACCTCAGACAAAGGTTTAATCTCCAAAATATAGGAAGAACTCACACAACTCTACTCAAAGAAGATGAGCAACCCAATAAAAAAATGGGCAAAGGACTTGAACAGACATTTCGCCAAGGAGGACATACAGAGGATCCAGAGACACATGAAAAGATGCTCGATATCTCTAGCTATCAGAGAGATGCAAATCAAAACCACAATGAGATACCACTTAACACCAGCCAGAATGGCTACCATGAACAAAGAAACAAACAACAAGTGTTGGAGAGGTTGTGGGGAAAAGGGGACTCTAGTTCACTGTTGGTGGGATTGCAGACTGGTACAACCACTATGGAAAGCAGTATGGAATTTGCTAAGAAAACTAAAAATGGACTTGCCTTTTGACCCAGCAATTCCACTGCTAGGAGTATATCCTAAGAACCCTGAGACACCAATCCAAAAGAACCTATGCACCCCGATGTTCATAGCAGCACAATTTACAATAGCGAAGAGTTGGAAGTAACCTAAATGCCCATCGGTCAATGACTGGATTAAAAAACTATGGTACATTTACACAATGGAATTCTATGCTGCAGAAAGGAAGAAGGAGCTCCTACCCTTTGCAACATCATGGATGGAACTGGAAAGCATTATGCTGAGCGAAATAAGCCAGGCAGTGAAAGACAAATACCATACAATATCACCTTTAACAGGAATCTAAACAACAAAACAAACAAGCAAGCAAAATGTAACCAAAGACACTGAAACACAGAATGTGCTGACAGGGTCTAGAGAGGAGAGGGGAGAGAATCACAAGGAAAAAGGGGAAGTACTCACATGAACAAGTATAAAGGACACATGGACAATAACTAAGGGGGGGGCAGAGATGGGAGGGAGGTGGGGAGCACTGGGGGAGGGCAGGGCTGGGAATATAAGAAAGAAAGCTGTACCTGAACAAGAGTTAAATTTAAAAAATTTTAAAAAAGAGAGAAAAAAAAGAATATTTTCTCTCACAAAAAATCAATAAATAAATAACCCAAATAAATAAAATCAGAAATAAATAGGAGAGACAACAACTGGCACCAAAGAAATATGAAGAATTGTAAGAAAATATTACAAACATCCATATGCCAACAATGGGTCAACCTGAATGAAATGGATAAATTCTTAGAAACATTCAATCTTCCAAAGCTAAACCAGGAAGAATCATAGACTCTGAATAGCCAGATTAAACCTAGTAAATTTAAAGCAGTAAACAACAGCAACTACAACAAAAAAAACCCTGCCAACCAAAAAAGCCCTGGACAAAATGGCTTTATAGATGAGTTTTATCAAACATTGCCAGAACACTAACCCCTCTCCTTATCAAGCTATTTTTAGAAATTCAAAAGGAAAAACAACACCGAAGTTGATTTTATAGGATCAGCATTACCTTATTCCAAAACCTGATAAGGACACTATGGAAAAATAAAATTTATACTTCAATATCACTGATGAAAATAGAAGCTAAAACACTGAACAAATGTAGGCAAAATTTATATATACAGCAATGCTTCAAAAAGATCATATACCATTGCCAAGTGGGATTTATTCTTGGGATGCAAAATTGGTACAACATTCACAAATCAATAAATGTGATACATGATATAAATAAAATGAATAATAAGAACCATATTATCCTATCAGTGATGTGGAAAAGGCAGTTAATAAAACCCAGCACCCATTTATGATCAAAACTCTCAGCAAAGTGGGAATAGTGGGAACATACCTAAATACAATACAGCTATATATGACAAACCCACTGACTAGCTACTACTCAATAAATAAACACTGCAAACATTCACCTTAAGATTGTAAATGAAACAGGGATGTCTGCTTTCACCTCTCTTATTCTACATAATACTGGAAGTGCTAGACATACCAATCAGAAAAGAAGAAATGAAAGGCATCCAAATTGTCATCTGTCTTTATTGGAGATGACATAAAACGTACATAGAGAATTCTAAAGATGCCACCAAAAATGACTTAGTAAAGTAGCAAGATGCAAAATAAATATCAAGAAATCAGTTGAATTTTTATATACTATAATGAACTGAGAGAAAGGGAAATTAATAAAAAAATCCCATTCACAATTGCTTCAAAAAGAATAAAATACCTATGAATAAATCTAACCAAGGATGTAAAAGACCTGTACTTGGAATATTATATGACAGTGAAGATAGAAAATGAAGAAGATACAAGGAGGAGGAAGGGCATATCATGTTCATGGATAGGAAGGTTTAACATCATTAAAATGTCCATGCTACCCAAAGCAAACTATAGATCCAGTGAAGTTCTATCAACATACTAATGATTATTGCAGATATAGAACAAATATTTCAAAATTATATGTAATTACAAAAGACCCCAACTAATAACAGCAATCTTGAAAAGGAAGAATTATGCTACCTAATATCAAACTATATTATAAGGCCATAGTCATCAAAACAGCATGATACTGTCATATAAACAGACACATAGATCAATGGAACAGAACAGAGAACCCAGAATAAACCCATGCCTTTATAGTTGATTAATATTTGAAAGAGGAAGAAATCACATAGAGTGGACTAAAGATAATTTATTCAATAAATTGTGTTGGGAAAATTGAACAGATATGCACAGAAAATATGAAACCAGACCACCTTCTTATGCCACACAGAAGAATAAATTCAAAGTAAACCAAAGACTTAAATGTTAGACCAGAAACCATAAAAATCCTATAAGAAAACATTGGCTGTAAATCTCAGACATTGCTCATAGAAATATTTTATCTGATTCTATCTGCTTGGGCAAGGAAACAAAAGATAAAATAAACAAATGGGACTACATCAAATTAAAAAGATTTTGCACAACAAAGGAAATAATCAACAAAATAAAAAGACCGCTGTCAGAATGGAGGGGCATGTTCCCCAATAATATCTCATCTGATAAGAGGCTAATATCCAAAATTTATAAGGAACTTCTACTAATCAACACACACAAAAATAATCAAATAAAAAATTGGGCAAAAGACCTGAACAGACACTTCTCCGAAGAGGACGGGAAAGTGCCCAATAAAAATATGAAAAGATGCTCACCATTACTAATCATCAGAGAGATGCAAATTAAAACAACAATGAGATATCACCTCACAACTCTCAGAGTGGCTGTCTTCATTAAATCAATAAAGAAGTGCTGGTGAAGATGTGGAGAAAGGGGAAGACTTTTGCATTGTTGGTGGAATGTGGATTGGTGTAACAACTGTAGAAAGCAGTATGAAATTACCTCAAAAAATTAAAAATGGAACTTTCTTATGATCCATGAACTCCACTTCTAGGCATTTATCTGAAAAAATACAGAACACTAATTCAAAAGAACATAACCTCACAGTTGCCTTCAAATAGGGCCAAAATAATTTAAGACTGTGTAAATGTAACTATTCCTCAACTATTAAAGAGTTGAAATTTCATTTGGCCCTTTGAAGGCAAACTTGAGGCTGATGTGGCCCCTGGTGAAAATGAGTTTTACAACCCCAATTTATACAATGGAACACTATTCAGCCATAAAAAAGAAGAAGACAACTTTCAGGCAAGATGGAGGCATAGGTAGGCAAACTGCCTCCTCACATAACTAAAAAAAGGACAGCAAATTTGGAAGAAAAACAAAAACAAACTAGAACTGGGAGAAAGTTGAACTGTATGGAATCTGAAAACCAAGGAGTTAAAGAAGAAAAATTCATCCAGACCGGTAGGAGGGGTGGAGATGGGCAGCCAGGCAGAGATGACTCATGGCAAGGAAGTGGCTGAAGGATTGGGGCAGGCAAGGAAGCAGCTAGTGGACTGGACCAGGTGGCAGCTAGCAGACCAGGTGGTCCCACATTTGTGAGCAGATAAACCAGGAAGAACAACTAGGGAGTGAAACAAACCATGTAACCTAGTGTTCCGGTGTAAAAAAAGAAATCCTCAAAACCTCTGACTGAAAAAACCTGTGATGTTTGAGGCAGCAGGAGAAACTCCCAGCCTCACAGGAGAGTTTTTTTGGAGAGACTCATAGGTTCCTAGAATGTACATCAAACCACCCACCTAGGAATCAGCACCAGAAGTGCCCAATTTACTTGTGGGTAGCAGAGGAAGTGACTGAAAGCTGGCCAAGAGATGAACAAGTGGCATGGTTCCTTGTCAAACCTCTCCCTCATATACAGTGCCACAACAGGGTGGGTAAATACCTAAGGCCCCTCCCCTTACTATGTAACAGGTGTATGGAGAAAAAAAAAATGGCCCAAATGAAAGCTCCAGAAAAAATACAATTGAGTGATGAAGAGATAGCCAACTTATCAGATGCACAGTTCAAAACACTGGTAATCAGGATGTTCACAGAATTGGTTGAGTATGGTCACAAAATAAAAAGAAAAATTAAGGCTATGAAAAGTGAATTAAAGGAAAATGTACAGGGAACCAACAATGAAGGGAAGGAAACTGGTACCCAAATCAACAATCTGAAACAGAAGTAAGAAATAAACAGTCGACCCAAACTAAAGGAAGGGATAAGAATTCAGAAAAATATCAGAGGAGAAGAAGAAGAGCAAGAAATTGAAAATTCACTTTAAAACACAATGAAGAAAAACTTTGCCAATCTTGCAAAGGAATTAGACTTTAGGAAGCTCAGTGAGTCCCAAAGAAGTTGGACCCAGGGAAGTACACACCAGGGCACATCATCATTACATTACCCAAGATTAAATATAAGGGGAGAATCTTAAAAGCAGCAAAGGAAAAGGAGACAGTTACCTACAAAGGAATCCCCATAAAACTATCAGCTGATTTCTCAAAAGGAACCTTACAGACGAAAAGGAGCTGGAAAGAAGTATTCAAAGTCTCAAAAGGCAAGGACCTACATCCAAGATTACTCTATCCAGCAAAGCTCTCATTTAGAATGAAAGGGCAGATAAAGTGCTTCTCGAATAAGGTCAAGTTAAAGGAGTTCATCATCACCAAGTCTTTATTATATGAAGTGTTATAGGGACTTAGCTAAGAAAAAGAAGCTAAATAAATATGAACAGTAAAATGGCAATGAACTCACAACTATTAACAAACAAACAATTAAAAAAGGAAATAATCAGAACAGGAACAGAATCACAGAAATGGAGATCACATGGAGGGTTATCAGTGGGGAGTGGGATGGGGAGAGAGGGGGGAAAGGTACAGGGAATAAGTAACATAAATGGTAGGTAGAAGATAGACAGGAGGAGGTTAAGAATAGTATAGGAAATGAAGAAGCCAAAGAACTTACATGTATGACCTATGGACATTAACTAAGGGGGGTTGTTTGAGGAAGGGGATTAAAGGGGAGAAAAAAGAATGGGACAACTGTAATAGCATAATCAATGAAATATACTTAAAAATGATTCATTCTGATTCAGCCAAATAGAAATTCTTAATGGATTAGGTGTGGTATATGAAAAAAAAGCAGATTGAAGGATGGCTTCATATTTTACAAGTACACCACACCACCACCTCTTACCTGGACTTCTGTAATAACCTCATCATTATTCCACCTGAATATTATTCTTGTCCCTCTCCAATCTACATCTGGAGTATTAAGAATAGACTGTCCCCAAACAATCTATTCTTAATACTCCAGTAGAACAATTCTTTCAAACCACAAAACCTGTAAAGATATTAACACATACTTTAGGACAAAGATAAAATTCTCTTACATGGTCACATATGTGAGTCTTCTCCTACCTCTCTGGTCTCACTTTGTACCTGATATCCTCTGTTCATTCTCTGCACTCCAGACATCCTGGCATTTGTCTCTCATCTCATCATGATTCTTCCCACAAAATGATCTTTGTGCATGAGTTTCTTCCACCTGCAATGTCTCTTATTCATTGAATTAATTCTTATTTATGCTTCATATCTTGGCTTAATCAACATTTCCTCAAGGAAACCCTCTCTGACCTACCTGACAAGGTCAAACTCTCTTAGAGAATCATGTTCTGCTACTTGGTAGAAGAGATCACACTTGCAGCTTTCCCATTTAATTTATTTTTACTTGCTCTCTAGACTCTAACCAAGACAGGGTGGAAGGAGGATTACATCTATTTTTTTCCTTATCAATAAGCATTACATCCCTAGCACTTGCATTGTGCCAAGGATATAGTAAATTTTTGCATGTATGAACGGTATAATATTTTCTATATCAAATAGAGACATTTATTTTTTACATTTCTCTAAACATCAATCCTATTTTTCTCTTATTTCTAAATCTATGACCAGCTAGGCTAATCAAGCTCCCAGCTCTTGTCTGCAGAGTGGCCCCTTCTTTTATTTTTCCTATTTTCTTATTGGTCCCAATTATTCCAGTGTATGAGTATGAATGTGTATGAAGTACAGAGGAAAGGTCTTTGGCAATAAATCAGGGTGGTCTTTTTTCTGTTTTGTTTTTGTTGTTGTTGTTTTGTATTTTTTCATANGCTCTCAGAGACCGGGGCGGCCGGCCCGGGCCCTGGCTTGGCCTGGCAGGGGGCCCTGCCACCGCCTCTGTGCTGCTCCCTCGTACCTTGTTGATTTGTGGTCCTCTCCTCTCCTCAACTTCTGGTCATTCAGTGTCCGCTACAGTCTCTGGAGTCCTGCTTTCTTATATGCTGAGTCCCAGTTTAGCATCTGCCGTGTTCTTCCGCAGATCAGACAGGTCCTTCTCCGGCGCGTGGAGAGAAGCGAAATCCTTTGTCCTACTCCGCCGCCATCTTCTCCTCCCTCGTATAAGTACTATTTCTTTTTTGCTCTATTCCTCCACTCTTAACCCCATGCTTCCAGAGCTGCCTACAGGTCTGCCTTTACTTTGCTTGATAATTCACTTTGTTCATTAGATTCCACATATGAGTAAAATAACATGGTAGTTTTCTTTCTCTGACCAACTTCTTTCACTTAGCGTAATGTTCTCCAGGTTTACCCATGCTGTTGCAAAGGGTAAAATTCTTTTTTTAGTTCTATTTTATTTTTAATGTTTAATATGTTTCATCGGTGTGCTATTACAGTTTTTCCATTTTTCCCCTTTATTCCCTTCCACCCTGCACACCCCCTCCCACCCACACTCCCTCCCTTTATTTCATGTCCATGAGTCATACATATAGGTTCTTTGGCTTCTCCATCTCCTATACTATTCTTAAACTCCTCCTGTCTATCTTCTACCTACCATTTATGTTACTTATTCCCTGTACCTTTCCCCCCTCTCTCCCCATCCCACTCCCCACTGATAACCCTCCATGTGATCTCCATTTCTGTGATTCTGTTCCTGTTCTGATTGTTTCCTTTTTTAATTGTTTGTTTGTTAATAGTTGTGAGTTCATTGCCATTTTACTGTTCATATTTATTTAGCTTCTTTTTCTTAGCTAAGTCCCTATAACACTTCATATAATAAAGACTTGGTGATGATGAACTCCTTTAACTTGACTTTGAATACTTCTTTCTAGCCCCCTTTTGTCTGTAAGGTTTCTTTTGAGAAATTAGCTGATAGTTTTATGGGAACTCCTTTGTAGGTAACTGTCTCCTTTTCCTTTGCTGCTTTTAAGATTCTCTTCTGATCTTTAATCTTAAGTAACATGATGACGATGTGTCTTGATGTGTTCCTCCCTGAATCCAACTTCTTTGGGACTCTCTGACCTTCCTAGGCTCATATGTCTATTTTTCTGCCAGATTGGCAGTTTTTCTTCATTGTGTTTTAAAATGAATTTTCAATTTCTTGCTCTTCCTCTTCTCCTGATACCCCTATGATTCAAATGTTGGAACATTTAAAGTTGTGCCAGAAATTCTTCATCCTCTCCTCATTTTTTTGAATTCTTATTCTTTCATTCAGTTTGGGTTGACTGGGTTTTTTTTTCTGTTCCAAATCATTGATTTGAATCCTGGTTTATTTTCCTTCTGTTGATTCCCCATATACTTTTCTTTATTTCACTTTATATAGCTTTCACTTCTTTTATTTTGCAGTCATTCTCAACCATTTCTGTGAGCATCCTGATAACCAGTGTTTTGAACTCTACATCTAATAAATTTTCTATCTCTTCATCGCTTAGTTCTTTTTCTGGGGTTCTGATCTGTTCTTTCACATGGTCCATATTTTTGTCTTAGTGTACCTGTTATGTTGTAAGGAGCAGAACCTCAGGTATTCACCAGGACAGGCAATCAATTTGACTTTGTTGTGGTGCTATATGTCAGGGAGGGGCCAGAGAGGGAACAGTGCCACTTGACCGACTTACACCCAGCTTTCAGTTACTTCCTCCACTGCCCACAAATGAATTGCACCCTACTGGTGCTGATTTCCAGGTGGGTGGGTTTGTGTACATTTTAGGATCCCATAGGCCCCTCCAACAAACTCTTCTGTGAGACTGGGATTTTCTCCTGCAGCCACAACCCCCTCAGTTTTTTACAGCCAGAGGTTTTGAAAGTTTATTTTTCTGTACTGGGATCCTGGGTTGTGTGTTCTGTCTCATTCTCCAGATGTCTTTCCTGGTTTACTTGTACGTGAAAGTGGGACCACCCAGTTTGCCAGCTGCCACCTTGCCACACTTCCTCTCCACCCCAGCTTCCCATCTCCACCCTCCCTCCAGTCTGGATGAATGTTTCTTATTTAACTCTTTGTTTGTCAGACTTCTATATAGTTCTATTTTCTGGAATTTTTTTTGGGGGGGGCTGTTTTTAAATTGGTTGTTATCCTTTATTTGGTGGTTGTGTGAGGAAGTGAAGTGTATCTACCTATGCCTTCATTTGGGCCAGAAGTCAGAATAAATCCTTTTATCACCTCTGATGTTAAACTATGCTAGAAGCCTCTGGACCAGAACAACTATTTTATCTGGTCTCCTTGCCTCCGGTATAAACTTTATAATTTATTCTTCCACACACAGAAGCCAAAAGGATTTTCTTAGAAGGTAAGTCAAGCCATGTCATTCACCAGCTCAGCACTCTTAATGCCTTCCATGTCACTCAGAATAACAACCAAAGTCTTTCAAAGTGCATCATGGTCTGGACCCCTCTCAAACCTGACCTTATCTCCTACCACCCTCTCCTCTGTCATAACGGTCAGCTTAAACAAGCATAGCATGGTCCTAATCCAGGGTCTTGTCACTTGTCATATCCTATGCCTGAAACACTCCATGGGCTCTCATCTGAAACTCATCATTTATATCTCCACTTAGCCTCTTATCATTTAATTCTCTCATCTAAAATTGCAACTTCATTTTTTATACCAAAGAAGGTGAGAGCACAAACCTCACAGATATCTGGGAGGAAAGAATTCAGGCTGTGGGAATAGCAAATACAAAACCTCGGAGGCAGGAGTTCAAGGAAGAGCAAGGGAGACAAGCATGCTAGCAGAAGGTGGACCAGGAAGGGGAAGCTGCTCAAGGTAACAAGGAAAATATCATGAAGAGCTTGCATGCCCATCATTGTCAGAACATTGCTTTCACCCTGAGGTAAGAAGTCATGGAGGGGACAGAGCAGGGGAGTGGTGTGACTTGACATATTTTTAAAAGATTTTATTTATTTATCTTTAGAGAGAGGGGGAAGGGAGGGAGAAAGAGAAAAAACATTGATGTAAGAGACAAACAATGATCAGTTTCCTTCTGGGTGTGCTCCAACAAGAGATCAAACACACAACCCAGGCATGTGCCCTGACCAGGAATCAAACGGGCAACCTTTCAGTTTGAGGGATGATCCCAACCCACTGAGTCACAGTGATCAGGGCTGACCTGACATATTTTAACAGGTAGGCCTGTATGTTATATAGAGATTTGACATAAATGGGGCAAGGACAGAAGCAGGGAGTTTATTTATGAACCTATCATAACAAACCAGATAAGAAATGATGGCAAATTAGAGGAAGATAGTAGCAACAGAGGTAGAGAAGAGTGTTCATATTTTGATATATTTTGAAAATAAATCTGCTGAAATATTGGATATGTGGTGTGAGAGAAAGAGATTTGGGGCCTGAGCAATTGGAAAAAAATAGATATTATCTGGGATAGGGAAGACTACAGGTTTTGGAACAGTTATCAGCAGCTCAGTTTTGGATGTTGACTTCAAATGACCATTTGACATTCAAGTAGAGAGTCAGGGGAGATATAAATATGGGAGTCTTCAGGGTATAGATATAGCATTTTTAGCCATAGATGAGATCACTAAGAAAATGGCAACTGCTAGCAACTAAAGGAGTCCTCTATAAACTAGGAAAGAAAAGTAGTTTCACACATGTAACATATGCACAAAATGATTATTCTAGGTCATCACCTACTCAGCAGGAGGGGACCTCCAAAAGGTAGGGAAGAAAAGGGAGCAATATGGGTACATGGTTGTTCCAAGAGTCTGAACAACTGCACACAACTACCAACACCATGGTTAACTTTGGAGAGAATATGTGACCAAATTAGCTGCCGGCATTCAGCTATCTGTGATAAATGATTCAAGTCTCTTCCAGAACCAAAGCTCTTACATAAGATACAATGCTGAGGTCACTCCTGAGCTGATTTGTGTCCTGGGCACAATTTTAAATGTACGCTTCCACCAACCACTTCACTTTCACTTCTACACTCAGCTTTAGTGATTCATAAAAGTTCCTGAGAACTTTTATGAATTACAAAGATGGCCATGGTGACCCCAATTTTCTGACACTGGCAAAAGGGAAGGCTGCTGTAAACCAAGAGGGAAGATCTCCACAGCCAGCCCCAGGGTGGAGGAGATAACAGGCCTGATCCCTTACAACCATCTACTCTTCACCCCTACTTTACTTCCAGCTTGATCCTCTATGGGCATCTGACCTGGATCATGAAATCACAGCACCCAGTTTGTGGAAGTGAAAGATGATAAAACACATGGATATCATGAGCACAGAAGCGTTTCTAGTATGTCAAGGATTTATAACATGTTCCTTCCACTACTAACACCTCTACCAACTTCATCATCATCATCTCCACCAAATAGTGGCTTTATAACACACTTGACATCCTAAGATTTACCCTCCTCATTTCCACCTCTCCTAGCTTCAGCATGCTTACATTTTTAGTATAAAACAGCAACCAAAGCTGTACCTCGGTCAACCAAAATCAAGCAAACAGTCCTAGCTTCTTTATCTGCCTATCCCTTACCTTCCTGACCCATCACCTGCCAGTCTGTAAAATGGTTACTCCTTATTAACTTAAGGCTCCTATGTGTTACCTACTGGTAGAATTTTCCTTTTTGGTTGTTTTGGATAAAAAATCTCATGTGAACTGAACCCCAGAGCATTTGGATTGTGAGATGCATCTTGGGCACCCCAAGAGCAGAGTAGCTAAGATTCATAAAAAACAGTCGAGAGTGACAAGGAGGTAGAGACTCTATTGACAGTACGAAAGAATTAACAAAATTTTTTATTTAGATAAAACCATTCATTCAACTAATTAACTTAAAAAATATGAGTTCTGCCAACTATATTCTAAGAATACAGCTGATGTATGAGTGAAGTTATGACAATCAATGAACTGATAACATATTGAGCAAAATAAATATTTTTCCTGCATTCATGAAATATAAAGTATAGCAAGGGAAGTGGAGAGTAATTAATAAATATCCCCAATGCGTGTGTATATATACATATTTTAGAGGGAAGAAAAGGAAAATTCTATAAATGAAAATAATATAAGGCATATTTTAGTTTGGATATGATGGGGAGAGTGGATCAAAGAATGTTCTCTGAAGAAGTGCCAATGAACATTGACCAGACATTAGTAAAAAAAAAAAAAAAAGTGTGTGGTACGGAACGGGGTTCCTTCTCACAAGGAGAACGACAAGTGAAAACGTCCCAAGGTAGGAAAGAGAAACTAAAAAAGACCCGTGGCAAATCGAGGGTGATAAAATGGAAAATAGTGGCTTCCTGGGGCTGAGGGACAGAGGAAGGGATCAGCTTCAAAGGAACACAGGGGGATATTTTAGCTAGGTGAAATGTTCTTTTTTTAATTTGCATTTTTATTACTTTTGAATTTTATGGTTGTTCAAATACAGTTTTCTGCCTTTTTCTCCCACTCCTCCCCACCACCTCAGCCATCCCCATCTCCCTCCCCTGTTTCTGCCCCCATTGTTTTTTGTCCATGTGTCCTTTATAGTTGTTCCTGTAAACCCTTTACCCTTTCCCTCCCCCATTATCACCTCCCCTCTCTTCTCCGGTTATTGCCAATTTGTTCTTAATTTCAATGTCTTTGGTTATATTTTCTGCTCATTTGTTTTGTTGATTAGGTTCCTGTTAAATGTAAGATCATGTGGTATTTGTCTTTCACTTCCTGGATTATTTCACTTAGCATAATGTTTTCCAGTTCCATCCATGCTGTCACAAAGGGTAGGAGCTCATTCTTTCTTTTTGCTGCATAGAATTCTATTGTGTAGATGTACCATAGTTTCTTGATCCATTCATTTACTGATGACACTTAGGTTGCTTCTAGCACTTAGCTTTTGTAAATTATGCTGCTGTGAACATAGGGGTGTATAAGTTCTTTTGAATTGGTTATTTAGGATTTCTAGGGTATATCCCCAGCAGTGGAATCACTGGGTCAAGAGGCAGTTCCAATTTTAGTTTTCTGAGGAAATTTCATACTGTTTTCCATAGCGGTTGTACCAGTCTGCAATCCCACCAACAGTGCACTGGGGTTCCCTTTTCTTCACAACCTCTCCAACACTTGTTTGTTGCTTTGTTCATAATTGCCATTGTCACCAATGTGAAGTGGTATCTCATTGTTGTTTTCACTGAGATGAAATGTTCTTGATTGGAGTGCATACAATTGTCTAAATCCAGTGAGGGTTACTGAATTTTATTGTATATAAATTATTCCTCAATAAAGTTTGAGGAGGACAAAACAGTGAGCTTTTAAGGTCTTTTTCTTTTTAAGTCTCAGTTTCAGTTTCATGCTAACCTGATTTCATCTAATATAAAAACAAAGTAGAAAAATGCACAGAACTACTAAATTAAATGTATTTTATGACTCTATTTACTTGTGCACTTGTTCATGACTAAAGTGTTAAACAATGATTTAAGATAGAAAAGGCAGATTGAGATACTAAGGGCAATTTGATATTTTTATTTTCACATCTAGAAATAAAGCACACCTCTGAACGTCTTACCTAATCTATAAAAATGGGGAGAAAAGCATCTCTCAAAACAGGTTGTTAAGTGGATTAACTCTTTGGAAGATGCGAATTCCAATAGATACATAGTAGGTTCTCCTTCACTATCAGTCTCCTTGGTTTCCAAAAGTAAAACACATTGGCAAGTTATTCTGATAAAATCAACCTCCATGAAAGGATACTTATGACTGTGTGTGATGTTCTGGCTATGGGGTACCTCTGCAGCATGACCCTAGGGTAGCAGAGAAGAAGCTGTAGGGGACAGGCATAGATGGTGTTGGGTGCTGGGATGTCATCTGTCACCTCTACCTTAACCTGTCATCTGCCCCATCCCAATATGACAGAAACATTATTATTCAGGAACCAACACACCATCTTCATAGAGAATCTGACTGAGATCACATTCTTGTGAAGGGACAGAATAGAATTAGATGTATTCAAAACTCTCCAAAGGAAAGCAAAACAAAGAGAGCATTCAATTCAGATGCAAAAAAAAATAATTGCACACTTAAAGAACCTATTATCCAAAATCTATTTTCTCTCTTATTTTCTTGTTTTTTTTCTATTTTGTTTCCTTAATCTGACTTTCCAAAGTAACAAAGGTAAAATTTTCTAACTTTTGAAAGTCATAAATAGGCAAAATTCTTTGTTAAAAGCTAAAACAATTCACTCTGACTCTCTTTAGTTTTCAATAACTCAAGAAAACCTCATTTTCAATGGATAATAGCCACTCTTTCAACCAAGTTGGGGTGTCTCTGGAGTGAGAAATTGCGTTGATCGTCACTATAAAAAGGCACAGGCAGAGGGCAGACAGGCAGAGAGCTTTTGGGAGGCTTGAAGACAAAGAAGGTGTTATGTGTAGTACAACCATTCACTGCAAAGGGATTGTTTAAGTGGAGATGACTGGTCGACACTCACACAAGAGGGAGCCTTCATACATAAATAAAAGCTGCCTGCCACAGAAAACCCTCCATCTGTTGCTGCCCATTGCCTGACTTCCAAGGCACTGGGTTCATTAATTGAAAACATGGATGGATCTGTGCTCCACATGTTCACTTTTAGGAAATCACTGAGAGTTTGTTTTCACATAAGGCCAGCCCCAGGCTGACTCTCCACTCCTCCGAGCCAATAGAGTATCCATTTGGGGGTTTTATGGCTGCTGTTGCCTTTTGATCTTTAATTTCTGATACTTTTCTTCACTTAACCCCTCCCCCTATTTAGAGGGCTCTAGCCATAATATGGCTAGTGATTTTGTTAAGCTGCTAAGCTTCTTTCTCTTTGGGGCCAAACTCAAGGCAAGGTCAGAATAAAGCACTTTTTCTCTGCAGAGACAAAAAAAATAGAAAACAAATATGGCTATGAGCTCTGGAGAGGAGACTGTTTGGGCAGTTGCAAGCCATAGCCCTGCTGTCCTATGAAATGGTTAATATGTCCCAGTTTTCAGTAATTAGTCAGAGAGGAGTAAAGAGTCCTCAGCAATGGCAAACCAGTTGCAAGCAACACTACTGGCCACCAATTGTTTCTTCTCCTTCCAGGCTGTGGGCAAGTTCACAGGTGTGAGATCAGATGCTGATGCCTATCAGAAGAACGACATTACCTGAGTGTGTACAGAAGTTGATTCTGAACCAAAAATTGTTGACCAGTCACTTTATCCTCCTTCTCCATCTGATGAAGAAAGAACGCACCATTTTGTTCAGCCCTGTTTTGCACCTAATGGAAGTTGAGGCACAAATATGTGAAATAACACATAGCCTCAAAGAGAAAGGCTAGTGGACTCAACTTTTCAATAATGAATTGGCACTCTTTCTGTTATATTACACAAACTTGAAAATAGCCATGTGGCTCTTCCAAATAAGCTTTGTGTCTTCTATAGGACAATTAAGTGGTGGGGATGGGGAGGAAATTTGAATTTATGTTTATGCCACTTACTGCTGAATCACACTCTTGACATATTGTCATCAAGAATAGAGTACTCTATTTGCTGGAGAGAGACAATGTGTCACAGAATTCATGTAAAGATAAAATTCAGAATCAAAACCCTTTCTTTGCAGTATCTCCTCATACTTCTCATCAGGCCACCTGAGCACATCCTATATTATATAAAACATAAAGAATAAACTGTCTTCTGCACAAGGAGACTTTCCAAAGTTATTAAGATTTGTATAGCAAACAGAGGTAACTGGTCTAAGTTACTAAAAGCTCTATTACTTAGCATTTACTTATTCATACAAAGATTTTTATTGAACAGTAAATGAAGGCACTGTTATTTGATTTGATGCATCCTGAAACACCTGACCTCTTTAGGATGGGTGAGTGAAGTTACTTAGCCCTGGGCCAGCTTTCTTCCAAAAATTAAATGAAAGTCAAAAGAGAATTTACAGAGATTTTGGAAGTCACATAAACAGAGCTGAAAAAAGCATATTGTATTGATTTCAGCTTGAAACCTGTGTTAAATTAGCAGGAAGTTTAGCAGCAACATCTCATTTCTTAAAACAGCAATTGTTTTTAGGTTCAATTGCAGCACTATTCATGCTTGTGAAAATTTTAAAAATTGAAAAAATTTTAAGATTGCCCTAAAACATGCTCACAGATCCAGAAGATGCATGAGCTAATTGTGTCTGTTTGCCTGATATTGTTTCCTACATAGGCTGCCAAGCATTTTTTTGTTTCTAATTGTTGCCACAAATATAATAAACTAAGAACTGTTTTGAGATTTTTTTAATATCCCCAATAATCTCTTCAAACATTTAGTGTTTAAAGTACAATATGCAGATGTTATTGGAATAGTTTTGGGGTCCTAAAGATAGTTTTTGACAGGGAGCCCAAATCAGGATTTACGTAATGGATTTTGGTCTTATAAAAGGTATTCATGACTCTTGTCAAATTTCTGAAAGCTTTTCTTTTATTCAAGTTCACCAAGGCTAAGAAATGGGGCTAATCCAAGATAAAGTAGGAAGTAAGTTATTAAAGTGCCCCTCTTTTTTGATAAGGGCACTGGGTTAACATGCAATTCTCATTGTTGATGTCAGCATCCCAAGACCAAGATAAACATCAAGGGGCTGCTCTTACTGCAAATTTGGGTGACATTTCTCTTTGTTAATGAGCATTTCTTTTTCTGCAAAAGGATGAAAAATTTTATCTTAAGTTTCATAGCTTCAGGCCAAGATAGAGCTTTGCTTTCCTCTCTACCTTTGCCCTTTAACAAAAATAGCAAAATTCTTTCTTTTTCATAATTATCTTTGTATGTTTGTTACTATCCTTTACTTGCATCTCATTATGACTTTTACACCTCTTATTTTTGTAGGGAAATAATGAACTCATTTAAGTTAACATTTATTTTAGCCCTTTCTCTAGAAATCCACATGCAAGTAAGTTCATGGCTGTGAAAGGTACCAGGCTTCCTTCGTCTAAAGTTGTTAAGGGAGCATAACATCATGACCATGTCTCTATGGATATTTAAATTTGTTTCTTTTGTTTGGGTTAGGTTTGCTTTACCACTGCTAGTTGTTATAAGAGTGGAGTAACTTTAGTCATTTCTTTCTAAAAGAATGGTGGTTATTATCCATGTCTTAGATTTTAACACCAGTTTCAAAAAGATGGCTGAGTACACCAGAGGGCTTACAATAATACTTGGATCTGATTCATTCAAAGTATTTTGATGATCACTTCTTCCTACCAAGAGAAACACACATGTGAGAGCTTCTCTTTCTTTTCAGGAGAAGAAGGAATTGGTAGTCCTCAAGTAGAATGATTGTGCCATACAATGGAAAACCAACAGACCCAGCATCAAAAGACCTGCTGACTAATACCTGAACTGCCATTTAAGACCACTTCTTCCCTACTGAGATTCTTTTTTATCAGTATCTTTTCCTTCAAAAGATTAGGTCTGCCAAACACACAGTACTTACAAATTAAGAAATTAAAACTTCATTGCGTTTTTTTCTTAATAAACAATACATATCAAGTATATGCTCAAACAAATGAATATTCTAGACAACCCAAGATGACCAAGTTACCATACTAAGCAGCCATAATGCAATAAAAGTTGATGTTGTAATTACCTTAGATAGCTTAACTGAGTGTAAGCATATAATTTCAATTAGGCTTCTTGAAATATTAAAAAAAACTCATGCCTCAACTTTCCACTTATATAGATTCATACTCTACATGAACCCAAGACCCAACATTGGAAACTATTGGCATAATTTATCTGGTACAATTTATCAGCTTTTTCTTTTTCAAAATGGGGGAAATAACAACTTTTAGGCTCACCTCAAAGGTTGTTATAAAAATTAAATTAAATCATGTGTGTTAAGCACCTATACAAGATGCTGGAGATCAGTATAAATTACTTACTGAAGTAATATAGAAACAGGAAATATAAAAGCTGAGTTTCTGAATTTAAAAAATAACCTTTAAATAGTTTCTTAAAGAAGAAACTATGAGTCAAGAGTCTTGTTGATCTTTTACTTGTCTATACTAAGATCATCAGTGTGGAAATCTATTCTTACTTAAAATTTTAAACAGATGAACAGCCTCAAAACACTTTCTGAGCTGGACAGGTAATCCCTTTAACATGAGGTTTAACATGAGGTCCTCATGTCTTGAGTAAACATGGACACTACTTAGGCATATTTCCAGAAAGAATTGTTGGTTTGGTGGCTATAGTAAACACATTGGCCTAACCACCATTCTTTCTCTGGAAATTGCTTCATCCACTGTCTTTGTAAATAGTCATGTTTGTACTAAGTAATCATATTACTTCATCGTGGAAAACTGGACCAGGAGTGAGTGAATACCTATCTCAAAGGACAAAATTCTTTCTCATGATATGTTGAACTACAACACTCAAAATCTAGTTAAGTAATGAGGGGCACATACACTGAAAGGCCATATAGAATTATTCATTCATTCATTCATTCATTCATTCCAAAAGTTGGTACTCATCAGTCAGCTAACAGAAACCAGGCACTAGCTTCAGTCAAGGATAAAGTCAGAGTGAGCTACAGTGTGTGGCAAGAAAAGCCAAGGTCACACATAACACAAAATTATGGGAGCAAAAATTAAGAGACTGCAAGAAGCCAGTTTGGAGAGGTGAAAGGAGAACTGACATGACAAAGAAAAGCAGAGTAAGCAACCTGCAAGATAGGGGGCTTCCTGATGAATTCTACCACTCCTGTGCCCTCCCTACATTTCTGCTCTTGGTTTCCATAGTAGTCCCTGACATCCTTTTGATACACCACCTCTGGCAAACTTTGTGTGTGTATGTTCCTTACAAGCAAATTAGCCCTGACTAAAACAGGTTTCATTGTTAATTTTTAGCGTAAACTTCAAACACCTTTATTTTTTGCCTAAAATGTAGAGATGTTGTAAGACCAAAAACCATTAAACTTAGTAATCAAATTCAGCAAGAACTGAATAGCTTTGTGTCCCCTCCTCCTACCAACTCAGTCCCCCAACTTCTCCTCCTAGAAAGGGCATGAATGGTTTGAAGCGGGAGGGCATTTAGCATATTATTTCCCTGGGTCCCTACCCTGGAGGGAAATGGGGCTAACTAGCAAGTGACCCAACTGACAAATTCCATTTTAGAGCCAACACATCTCCTCTGGCACAGACAGATTTTGATTTTATTTAAATCCCGCTCAGAATTAAATTCCTATGACATCAAGCTGAAAAGGAGAGTTAGGTGTAAAATGGAGAGGGAAGCTATTCCTAACTTGATGCATCCTACTGAAATGGCCTGCAGCAAGATGACTACTAAGTGCCTGTCAGGGCAGCTGGCAGGGGACAACTCTGGAGGTATTGCAGGTACCTCTGGGAGAAGACAGAAAGGGTAAGGGTTTTATTGTGTTAGAGTCTTTCCACACACATCTGTCTTTGAGTCTTTAGGATGGGTGGGTAAAGTTACTTAGCCCTGGGCCAGCTTTCTTCCAAAAATTAACTTCCAAATTTCTCCCAAAATTAACTGCTAATGTAACTTGCTCAGGAAGCAAATCTTGTGGAGAAAGAAAGCCACAATCAATTCAGAATGTTTCATGGTCAAAATGTTCCATGTATAGAGGATACATGGACAAAGCCAAAGAGAGGTAGGATCCAAGGTGGGAGGTGGGGGTGGCTGGGGTGGAAGGGAGTGGTGGGGGAAAGTGGAGACAACTGTACTTGAACAACAATAAAAGAAGAAAGACAAAAAAAAAAAACATGTTCTTCTTGGCTGACTTGCCAAGGTCCTAAAAATTTATAGAAATCAAATTAAAATTCCGTGTAGTCCATAATGAGAATAGGAGGGAAGGTTTTAAAGTTGTCTGCTCAGATTTTGCACCTTATCATTCCAGGCCCTTTGATTTCCTCTCTTCCTAAAGGTATTTCCCATTTTCTTAGGTTTCCAGTGTATTTGTGAAATCATATGTACCCCTCATAAAATCCAGGAATATGTCCAAAAAGTCATTCACATGTAGGCACAAAGGACTAATTAAGTTACAACTAAAAACCCTTTTAGAACCATGCATTTTATTTTATTTATTTATTTTTATGTATAATCCAGTTGTTTTATTTTTATTTATTTTTTTACTTAATTCTTATTCAAGCACAGTTTTCTGTTTTATATTCCCTGCCCTGCCTTCCCCAGTGCTCCCCACCTCCCTCCCATTTCCGCTTCCCACCCATTTCCGCCTCCCACCTTAATTATTGTCCATGTGTCCTTTATACTTATTCATGTGAGTCCCTCCCCTTTTCCCCTATGATTCTCTCCCCTCTCCTCTCTGGACCCTGTCAGACTGTTCCATATTTAAGTGTCATTGGTCATATTTTGCTTGCTTGTTTGTTTTGTTGCTTAGATTCCTGTTAAAGCTGAGATCATATGGTATTTGTCGTTCACCACCTGGCTTATTTCGCTCAACATAATGCTCTCCAGTTCCATCCATGATGTTGCAAAAGGTAGGAGTTCCTTCTTTCTTTCTGCAGCATAGAATTCCATTGTGTAAATGTACCATAGCCTTTTGATCCAGTCATTTACTGATGGGCATCTAGGTTGCTTCCAACTCTTGGCTATTGTAAATTGTGCTGCTATAAACATCTGGGTGCATAGGTTCTGTTGGATTGGTGTTTCAGGGTTCTTAGAATGAGCTAGCATAGAACCCTCATAGCATAGAACCATACATTTTAAACACAGACAAAATTGACTAGAGAATTGATCTCCAGGTATGAAGATTCAAGCATTAGTGAATTATAGGAAGACATATAGAAAGTAGAAGGATGTTTTCATGATTAATTTGAGGGTCTTAAGCTCTTCCACTGAGGCTACATCTGGGCAAGCATCTGGCTACACTGAGATCTATCTGATGTCCAGAATGAGAATGACCAAGGATCACAGCCACTGACCCCCTGAAACTTATTGCTTCCCACCCCTCATGTTGTCTATCATGGTGTCATTTCCCCAGAATTCCCCACTAATCCCTAAAGTAAAAAACAAAATCTCTGAAAAACTTCAGTATCAGATAAACTCTGGAAAATCATCAATATATAGATTCAAAATGCTGAACAAAGCCAGAAAATGATATTAAAATACTTTGTTAAAGTTCATCATTTGGAAAAGTGTAAAAGACCATTGATTTTGAATGATGAGAGGTTCTCAGCAACACCTGGTCTTTCTTCCTCCTGTCCATTTTCCAAGCGATCCCATTTCCCCCAAATGTTTCCCATCCATATTCACACTGCCATCACTTTCATCTCACCATCCTCAGAAACACATAAAGTGTCCTTATACCAAAATCAAGGCAAGTGTATTGCTAAAAACCCACTTGAGGTTTGAAGTTAGGATGAGGGAAGGGGCTAAAGACAATGGGGGAGAAAATGAGCTAGTAATTTACATGCACAAATACACAAGTAATTCACAAAGCAGTTACTGTGCTCCACAGTTCTTGCTTTATTCTGTTTTTTGACTTCAAATCCATTTGTTTTCAAGGCAGAATAAGCCAGATCTTTATAATAAATGTTTTCTTGCATATTACAAATTTTTAAACATTAAGTTTATTCTTGCAAAACTGAAAAGTCTATCACTGTGGTTTATCTTCCCAGTAAGAGACGCAACTTCATTGTTTAGGGGCAAATAGAATAATCCTTTGCATCATGATTTTTCCAGAAAAGATTTGCTTTCATACTCTTTGAACGTACCTACAATTAATTTAATAACATCCTGGACCGGGAGATTTACTTTCTTTTAAAACAGGATGGATTTTCATGATGTAAGGAAAAGTTTCCAAGGACAGGAAGTTACCAGTTTTTTGAAGGGAACAAACATCTGAGAAAGAATTGATGCCACGCCCAGCAGATTTGAGTTTTGTTGTTCATTTATGTGATGCCTATGCCGATTACCCTCAGAGTCTCCATCTTTCTAACTATGAAAAGTAAGGCTATTTGGGATTTTCTTTTGCAATAGCATGTACTACCCCTACCTTCTCTGCCTGCAAGGTAGAAGCAGAGTGAGAGCACCAAGCCTCTCTGACAATATTGCCATTTGTTTCCAGATAGTACATATTGTATCCAGCTAATGTGAGCCTGGATACTCCTCATATACATGATCTCCATCATCTGGTCTTCATGACCACCAGCTGCTTGCCTTGTCTTCATTCCCATATTCCTCATTGCTCAGACTGTTCTCATAAGAAAACCCTATAAACAAAGAGAGGAAGCCCTGATACCATCGTGTTTGGCACCACAACTAGTAACCACTGTGAAAACCATTTATAATAAGGCTATTATTCTGTTTATAATCTGCTTTCATGATTGCTTTTAACTAACTCAAGAAGTAGCTGCACTAAGGTAGGAAGGTTTGTGACCCATCTGTCGAGTGTATAATTTTCTTTTCATTGGCTAGCACAGCCCAATAAAAAATATATATTATTAGGTGCACTAACTCAATCAGCAAACAAATGATAGACAGATGGTCTTCAAAAGCAATACTGACCATGAATGCCAGAGAGCCACCACGTGGGCCCCTGTGTTTAGGGAGCCTTTGTCTGAAAACACTCCACTGGGTTAAGTGATGCAAAATACAACAGAAGAGAGAGAAGCTGTGTGTAAATGAAAGAGAAGTTACCAGCTTCTGAAGCGTTCCATGAAAGGCTATGATAATTTTACTAGGAACAAAAAAATCTCACTTAAATAATATATTTTTGTGATGGTGCTGAAATTCAATAGATAATGTCCACATGACACTGCTGCTCTAAATTCCTGTTAGTCAGATTTTGTTTTCTTTTAAGAGCACTTTAGCTTACAGAATTTTCTCAAGTTTTGTTTTAGCTGAGTGATGCAATTAGTTGACTAAAAGATTTTGTATGAGAGAATTTCACTGATTAAATTGAAGGAAAGAAAAGAAGTAAGGGAAGGAGGGAGGAAAGGTGGAAAGAGAAAGGTACTCTTAAAAGATTTTGAAAAATCATTGAGGTCAGAAACTGGCATGGGTAATTTTTTCAATGGTTGGTAACAGTGAGCAGCAAACCAGCACTGTGTCTTGTATAGGCCACCATCCTTGGGGCACGAACTCTGGTCATAGAGGCCAAGGATATGGGTTCACTAATCCACCATCTCCCTACTGGATGCCGAGAGACCTCCCAGAATGTAATGTCCATGCTCTGGAAATGGTGTGGTCTACAACTTTCTATTTTAGTAACTGATGTCAGGATTTTGATCACCGGCTATCAATTAGTTTTGGTTATAAAAGTGCACTTACACCCTGGCATTTAATAGTTTATCTCCTATAATCTATTAGCCACTGGCACAGATGTTTAGGTTCTGGTATCTTGCTAGCCATTCTGGCCTTCTTGCTCTTTTGAATAATTATACATGCCTAAACAATGAAATGTTATCACTTGCTTTCTGCATAACAGGGAGTTCCATTTCATGGTAGTATCTTTTATTGTCCATGCAGCCTGCAAATGTCATGAGCCTTTCAGGGATGCTGGAAGCATTTCACCAGTCAATTCTACACCCCTCAGTGAAGGTGTTGTGCACCATGGCCTCCCAGGAAACAGAGTGGATGGTAGCATCCCTGTCCTTATGTAGCAGTCGTTCTATCACTCCCACCTCTCTGGCCCTCTGACTTCTCCCACAACACCTTGACAACACAGTCCAGTGTCCCGACCTCATGTCTGTAATTTTATCTTTTCAACACTCCCAGAGAGTTAACAAATGCCAGCCAACTACACAATCTTATGGCTACTATAGTCCCTATAAAACTCAGTTGTCACATCCTTAAATAAGCCTGACCACTACCTCAATCCACTGTGGATAAGAATCTTGGCAATGGTAATCTTGCAACATATTATCACCACTCCAATCAGCAATGGGGTTTTTGCTATAGTCTGGCTAGTGAAGGATCGGACTCAAAAATCCCATTCTAAGGATCTGCAGTCTGGGGACTCTCCTAATACCAATTGTCTTAGCCTGAAAGCAATGCCCGAGACAGTAATTTATTCAGAATGTGATTCCAGGAATCAGATATTTTAGGATGAATAGACAAGGAAGGAAGAAAAGTCCATAAAAGGACACATTAATGTATCAACCACTACTATAGGTCTGGTTCTCAATTTCATGTGCCTATCTGAGGATTCTTCTAAAATGTGTGTCCAGTTTGTCAGCTCAGATGATGAAATGGGGAAGCAGTCAGTTTCCATTGCTTGTTGGTCAAGGGAGGCCCCATAGATATTAACTCCCTCACACTTATGGGTTGTGTAGGCATAAGTGCTGAGCAGGTCATTCTTAGAAAATGTCTAATTGAAGAGCCCTTTGGCAAAGGTTTAGAGCTCTCTTTATAAAGGGAATCTACTTTGCTGCCTTCAGATTCTTTTTTTCCCCCAAATGACTTAGATTTAATCACAGGAAGCAAACTAAATGGAAAGTTTACAACAGAAAAGAATTACGTGTTAGTGCCCTTTGCAAACTGAGCTTGGACAGAAGGGGAATAGGGCTGGCCCCTAACTTGATACCTTCCAAACAAAGACACCCACAGTGTCCTGGCAGTCTGGCTCAGTAAAGGGGAAGACTATCATCTCTGTGCATTGAGGTCATGTTGCCCACCACTCACTCCAGGCCAGCATCAGGAGCCCTGCCTTGCCAGCCCTGGTCATCACTCTTCTTTTTGTGGCCTGAAACAAGGTGATCAATCCACAACAGCAGAACTGCTGTCTCTACTACTATCTTGTATATTTGCAGTTTCACAGCCAGTGGCTCCCAGATGCCCAGTTCTTTCATGTTCACCAAAGTACCTGTCTACCATTTAAACCCCAGGTCTCACAGTTCTCCTGGGTATGCTCAGCTTGAAGGGAGGTAAGTAGACGAATGGTTCCACAGCTCTGAATAAGGGTATGAGGGATGACCTCTAGAGCCTGGGCAACAGCCCTGTTTGGCCATTGCTCCACATCAGTCATGGCCTTGGATTTTTCTGTCAAGGCATAGGCCATAGCCATCTCACAGGCACCACCCCTGGCACCAGCTGAGGGTCCAGGAAAACTTGCAATGCACTCACATGGCATCCTGGAGGTTGAGCCCTACTTCCAAGAGGATCTCTTTGCTGCCCCACCCCAGGAGGAGGATTGTACAAGCCTTGGGGTATTTACACTCATCTCCAATGAGTGTAAAGAAAATTGGAGATGTAAAGTACTCATCCCTAATTTCCTTGATTTCCAACAGGCCTCCTCCTGTGCCAACATCATCTTCTCTCAGTTCCTCTGGTCACTCAGTTCCTCCAGATGGTCGTCTGACTATCCGGTCCCCACAGGCTCTAGCAATGTGATCATTGTCTATTTTCTGGACTCTAAGGATGGCTGTGATATTGACCTGCACAAGGTAGTGCTGAGATAAATCTGAGATGCCCTTTTCTGTGATGACCACATTGGGCTTCAAATGAATAATGTCTTCACAGAGCTGTTGGATGTATTTTTCTTCCATTTGAAGGATTCAGGTGAAATCTTCCTCTCATGTGATGTCAATGTCAGTCTGGCTTTCTCCTTTCTTGTACTCAAGAGAAGAATCCAGCAGCACAATGTGAGTGTTCTTGATATAGCACAGCATTTGTGGGTGGGTCACATCTTTGTTAATCATGATTCCACGTAAAACATATGAGTCTTCAATAATATCCTCAGGTATCTTTTCTACCCTTGTGTATTTCTTGATGTCAATCTCCTTCTGACCATTCTCCTCAAACTGTACCATTTTTAAAGCATCCAGGGCAATGTTACAAGCCAACAGGGGGCGTTAACTGATTGCTTTGGTAGTAATAGAGTTGTTGATAATGTTCGGCATCATATCTCAGTTGTTAGTGTCAACGGGGGTACTAATTTTATTAAGGATGCTGATCATATCATCCAATGCATTTCAGTAAGCACTGGTCACCACCATTGGATGCATCTGCTGCTCTAGGAAGTGCTCAGCCACAGACCGCATTTCCCCAGCAAGAATAATTACTGATGTGATCCCACCTCCAACCTCTTCATCCCGTGTCTGGCTAATTTCAATCATGGACTTGGCTGTTGAATGCTGAACTTGAATCTCTCAAAGAATGGCATTGCCATCATTAATCATCACAATGCCTCCCATTGGGTCCAAAAGTATCTTCATCGTGGACTTATGTCCCAAACATGTTCGAATGATGCCTGCAATAGTCTTGGCAGAACTGGTGTTTCCAGATTGAACTTTTCTTCCGGATTCACACTTTGTGTTCTGGCTGAGCACAAGCACAGGACAATGGCCCGTTATGACAACGTGATGCAGAGGAAGGCACCCAGAGCTGAGAGGCAGAAGCTTCTCTGCTTCCTCCAGATTCTTAATTCACTGAAAATGTTTATTTCAAATTAGGGAATCATTTTTCTCCTTTCTTTTTTCTCTTCCCTTCTCAACCTCCTACTTTTCACTGAACAAATTCTAACACTCTGAACCATGTGTCCTTTTAGCATCTCAGGCTGAAATGAGACAATTGAAGAAAGAAAAAAAACTGTCATCATAACTCACATTTAAATATCTATTATTAAAATGTGCACATGGGAACAATCATCTTTAGCTCCAAAATTTTATAACAACAAATGTGGGATTATCAGAATATTCATTGCGAGAAGAAAAAATAATAAAACAGTCCTAAGAGACAACTCTGTGAAGAGTGGATGTGTGGAGCCAACACATGCTCCTGACGCCTCTGAGCATTAACACATGGTCCCTCCATCAAAGGTCTGTATATGCAACTCAGCTGCTGGACTGACAGAAGATTTGAGGTTGTTAACACACACTTCATTAAAATACCAGCTAAAATCCAGGTTCAAAATCCCATAGTTTGTGTTAGTTGATAAAACTCAATTGCTTCTAATTACTGTTAGTGCAGCTTTAAAATAATATTTTGTTGTAATAAAGGATTCAGCATGACAAGTGAAAGTTGGCCCATTTGACTGCAAACACAGAGCTAGAGGGAAGTATGCACACATAAGTGCTCTGCCTGGCTTGTTTCTGAACATTTTCTAAGCATGCAACCAAGGAAAAATGACCAGTCTTCAAACAGATTTTGAAAAGGTGGGAATGACCCCAAAACTGGATGTTATTTGCATCTATGACTAGTCACTGAAGCTTAAGAAGTGAAACACTGAGATGAAATGAGACAGGCAGAGCTGTGGTTTTCCAATGCACTTATGGAGCATGCACCAAAATTACCCCACATCCTCTTCCTTCAACACTTCTGTTTTCTTCCTCTACCCTCTTGGTACAAGATTGTCAAGATGGACACACTTGGTAAAATGAGACATCCTCAGGTATTGAAAGTTCTTGCCCTTAGCATTAGAGAAAGGGAAATGTGTCTCTTACCAATACCTTCCACTCACCATAACCAAGGAACTCTGGTCATCTTAAGATTTCTACAAAGGGCTAAACTACTTCCTACCTCCTGGCTGTCATACTTGTTTCTTCCCCAAGCCCTAACCCCTTCTCCCAACCCCTCCTAACTCAGCTAATTCCTACTCAAACTTTATTTCTCAGCTTAAACTCTAGCTCTGACAGAACTCTTCACTGACCCTCCACGTTTGTTAGTTCCCCATTGTGTGTACATTGTCATCACACCCTGCATGTCTCCTTCAAGGCACTTTTATCAAAACTGTAAAAGGCAGAAAACTATACTTGAACAATTAAAATAAAAAAGCTGTGATCAATTTGCACAATATTTGTTTAATCTGCTTTCCATATTAAGCTTCAAAGCATAGGCATCTCTTTTGTCCTGCCTTTTCTACAGCCGTATCCAAAGTACATAGGGCATCATAATTGACTGCTTAAATAAATATCTAAGATAATATAATTGAAGTATTGGTAAGAAAGAATAAGATACTAATATAGAGACATTGGCTAGAAGCAGTGTAAAATGTTTGGTGAAACAGAACTTGCTCAGTAAGGAAGTAAGGAGAATCTTCTCATGTTGTTTGCAGAAGCCTCAGAGGAAGCTATAACACTCTCTTGGAGAAACCCAGGTTTATGTACTGACTAACTGTTCTCTATTAGCAAAGGCTATCCTCATTTTCAATGTCCTGTGAACTGGTGTCCCAAATTGGTCCATATCTGACATGTCTCTACTTCTGTCCAGGAGCTTCTGGCTGTTTGACTCCTGCACAGCCATAAATTCTTAGTCCTGAGCTCTCACAACATTCTTTAGAGATAGGTCTCAAGCATAGATCTTCAACCTTCTAGCAACTGAGAATAAAGATGATGATGGCAAATATATATATAATAAATACATTGGTGAGGTGGTATCTATTGGCTGACCAGTATCCATTCTACCTTCTCTGGTAGTAACTTTCTGAAATGTTACATGGAAATGACAGTTTCCCAATGGTCCCCAGGGGTTCTCTGTCCTCTCCTGGCTAGGCTGTTCAGTTGCTCACTTTCTGGAATTTGGATCTTGGACAAAGTAGCAATAAGACGGGAAATGGTTTGAGCTCATTCACTACAATAGAAACACCCTGGAAAGACAATTGGGGAATTTTCTCTTCTTATACCCCTGAACCACAACTTGAACTGCCAGAACTCCATGTATATCTGGATGTGGATTGCCTGTTTTTTCTATCAGTTGTTCAATATTCTTCTAATAAATAATCTTTTAATTTAAGCAGCCAGAGTCTGCTCCTATTAGTTTCAACTAAAATTTCAACCAAATTACCCTGATGCAATAAAGATATGGTGATGATGATGATGGTAACAAGTACTTCATGAGATTTCATAGAAATCTTATTTATTGGAGCTCAAGTCATTCTAAAATGATCACACTCGCTTATTCAGATAACTTTTCCATTTTTAAGTAGTTCAAACTTAAATCAAGTCTTATGGTTATTTATTTAAAATACAAAATACCGAAGGGTGGAAATGGGAGGCAGGGGGGAGGATAGGGGGTGGGATGGGATGGGAGTAATAGAAAACTGTACTTGAAAAATAATTAAATAAAAAAATTGAAAAAAATAAAAATAAAAATAAAAATAAAAAATAAAAATAAATAAAAAAATAAAATACAAAATACCAGTACACCAAACATTTATACAAAGATTAGAATCATGATATAATTTAATCTTTATTATTTGGCTTTATATTGTTATTTTAACTTTTATGAGCATTTGTTGGATTAAAGAATATATTTTTCCTAAAGTTATCTCACTAAGGAACTCCCTAATAATATTCACACTGTAAATATGTTCCTATTCAAATATTTAAAAATTCTAAAAAAAAGATTTTTGTGCAAAACAATTAACAGCTTTCAAAATCATTGTTAATCATTGTAGAACTCTTATTTTAATAATATGCATTTATATGCCAACTGAATAATAGAATTTTATGAGATACAGCTCTTAAGAACAGTTTCATTCCAAGTTAAATTGTAAATGATTACCTATATTTAAAAGTGAATATTCACCCTGGCTGGTGTGGCTCAGTGATTGAGCGCTGGCTTGCAAAACAGGAAGTCACTGGTTCAATTCCCCATCAGGGCACATGCCTGGGCTGCAGGCCAGGTCCCAATTGGGGGTGTGTGATCAATGTTTCTCTCACACACTGATGTTTCTCTACCCCTCTTTCTCCCTTCCTTCCCCTCCCTAAAATAAACAAATAAAACCTTTAAGAAAAAGGAAAAGTGAATATCATAAACTGTATTAGAGAGCTATGCTATACAACCGACCCTAAGATTCAGTGGCTTAAAAATTACAAGTATTTATTCTTGCTCGTATATGTGTAGGTCTGTTGTATGTCAGCTGATACAGACAGTCTGGGTGATTCTGTTCAAGCAGCAGGACTAGCTGGACTTGGCTCCTTGCTGCAGCCTGGGCTCAGGTCTCCTCCACAGGTGGGCATTCTGGACCCCAGACTGATGGAGCAGCAGCAGCTCAGAAATTCTTCTCATGGCAGTGGAAGAGGTGCAAGATGGCAAACCTAACTACACAAGCACATTCCAAGCCTTTGCTTGTATCACAAGCAATAATATCCTATTGTCTAAAGTACATCACATGGCCAAGCACAACATTGATAAGGAGGGGAGAGGAGGGAATACTTCCTGAATAATTATCCAAACTATCACAAAAACTACCAATGCATCTGAAAGACATACCTTGCTTCTGTTAATATTATTTTGCTGACTGGGTGTGATATTAACTTATTTGATCATGCACAAATTCAGAAGTGACCCTGAAAATGGCATTTAGTTGATTGGCTATCTAAAACCTAAGGCCAAAAATAGCAGACTAGGGATGAATCCCAAAGCCAAAACTGAAACTTCAGTTTATCCAAACCTAACTTGGCAAAAGGTGCCCCCCTTTGTAGTGGCACAGCTGGAGGTTTACCCAGATTTCCCAGAGCGGAATTCCATGTTCCTAAGCACTGGACTGCAATGTTCCCCAATAAGCATCATGCCCTATTTGGAAAAAAAAGAAATTGAAGCCTTAGATATTTACAGTGTGCCAGTCTTTGAGTCAAAGGGTTTATTTACATTATTTTATTTTATCCTTAATATTATGAGGATGAGGTAATTTTTCAGAATTTACAGCTAAAAAATAATTGTTCAGGAAGTTTCAAAACTTACCTTTTTAAGTACAAGCAGATAGAAAACAAAAAACCTAAATTTTGAAATCAGATCCATATGACAACAAAACATGTTTTTCTGTTAAAATAATATCTCAGAACACTCAGGACTGAAAGCTAGCCCCTAAACCCCACCATCCCAACCCAATGATTTCCCTATTATTATTCCAGTAGCCATATCTCCAAACCACACATTTCATCTTAATACATAGTTTAACAACTGATCAAAATATTTGAATTTAAGATTGTTTGACATATCTTGGTTGCCATAAATATGTGACATACCCCCTTATTATTAATTAAATCATCATTTTGAGATTTTTTAATATGAAGGGAGTATAGCTATACATAGGGTCTGGCAGAAGGAAGGCCTGCTTCAGTGTGGTTGGTAGGGTAATAATATGGGTGTAATAATTGGTAGTTTTAATTTGAACATTTCACCTAAAATGTCATATGGTGTGCTGGAGTATGCTATTGTGATGTTAGAGAATTTTGTAATAAAAAATTTATAATAAAAAGGGGTGTTAATTATGCCAGACCCTGTATATTATTTCAAGTGTATTATCTTTTACCATTTAAAAAAATTTTATTGAAAAGGTCTAAATGTTGTACAAAACCTTCCATTTACGTGTTCCATTGCACCCATGTATTATATGATTGCCTCCTGTAACTAATAATAATAGTTATAATAATGACATAAAATTATGTTTTTAAAAATTTTCAACTTATAGAATTTAATCAGGATTCTTTTAATTCAAATATGAACAATTCTTCTCCAATTACTGCATTTTGATAGACTTTATAATGTAATCTTCAAGAGAATGTAAGTTTTGCAAAACTTTTACTAAGTTCAGCCCTATTCTATGAATATGTCTTGTATTTCAAAATATAAAATTAAACTTTTCAGCCCTGACAGGTGTGGCTCAGTCGTTTGGGCATCATCCTGCAAAGTGAAAGGTCACTGGTTCAATTACCGGCCAGGGCACATGCCTGGGTTGTGGGTTCAGTCCCCATTCAAGACATATGTGAGAGGCAACCAATCGATGTTTCTCTCTCACTAAAAATAAATAAATAAATATTTAAAGATTAAACTATTCTACAATAATCTATGGTAATTTGCTAGACTCCATGAATAGAGAACATCAAACCGAAAAGTTATTCTCCTTTGGATAATGATTCATTGTGAACTATATTATCTGATGATTCATTAAAATTTAAATGACTACATCAACATGAAAACAAAGAAAAATCATTTGTTGTTCTAACTTGTGATAGAATAGAAAAAAATCTAAGAAAGAAAACATTTTTCATACTTATTGAGGTATAATTTACAAATTAAAATTGAAATTCATGTGAGGAATGAAGTGCAATGGAAGGGACAGTGTGCCAGTTCTGAGCCTGGGACTCCAAAGGCCTTGGATGCTTTGGCCTTATCTTTTGGAACCCTGCCCGCACAACCATATGACCAAGCCTGAGCTAGTCTGCTGGATTATGAGAGCCAGGTGTGGCAGGGCTTAGCCAGCCCAGCTGAGGCCATCCTAAACTAACCAACACTTAGTCATGTTGGCACTTGACCTTAATTCATGAATAAGTTCAGCCAAGGTCAGAAAGATAATGCAGCTCAGCTAAGCACCAATTATTGGCTTGCAGAATTGTTTATATAAAAAGAATTATAAAAATACTTGTTTTAAACCATTAAGTTCTTGGAGTAGTATGATATTCAGCAAAATTAACTGATTAAAAGAAATCTAACTGATATAGGACTCAAGGCAGGGACTGGATTAGGTAGAGCTTTAAATGGAAAAGAAAAGTGCTGAAATTTGGGACAATAAATGCCTTTTGGGTGAGTGGCATGATAGTATGTCCAGGAGAAGCCAGTCACACTGTTCTGGAGTGGGCTGGAAGGACTAGGTTAACCAAAAGCTTCACTTCATTATTTATCTACTCTTGGTTTAAAAAAGTACCATTTCAGTCAGGCTTTAAAGAATATTATTAGAACAGGGGGGAGGCCGGGAAGATGGCGACGGAGTAGGACGGAGCAGATTCCAGCTCCCGTACACATGGCAGAAAATCCTGGCAGATCTACGGAGGAACGAGGAACGGTGCAATCAACCAACAGTTCCCCAGCATTTATGAGAATAAGTGACCAGAGATTGTGACGAACACTGAAGGACCAGACAGGGGCAGATCTGTGGGGTCTCGGGGACCTAAGTAAAGACAGGAGCACCACGGTTGGGGTCCAAAGGCATTGGTCTGGGACCAGCGCCGGGGGCATCTGCAATAGAGGACTCTTCCGGAGCCTGGTACCAGGTCTAGCTATGGCAGACTCTTTGGGAGCCTTGGGCCTGCTGCAGGTCCTTGGGAGAGAGTTGGGTCATTAGCTCCCTCCCTCCCCGTCTAAGCAAGGCTGGGCAACATCGGGCAGAGACCTGTCTGCTTGAGTTTACAGAGAGGATAACAAGGACAAAGGGCCGTGTTCAACTGTGGACTGTGTGGTCACCAACCAGGGAGAATTAAGAGGTGCCTTATCCTCGCTGGTCTGGCTGGGGATTGGGCTGGGCTGAGAGGCAGGCTTTCTGGAGAAGTTTTTTTTTTTTTGGAAAGTGGACTGAGGTGTTCTCCTGCAATGGCAGCTTGGCTTGCTTCCCACCCAGCCTGGCAGCAATTCAGAGGAGGGGTGGAAGCATTTGAGTCCCGCCAGAGGACTGGGAAGGACCATGCCAGATTCCGCGGGAACAAAGCAGCCTGGCAGGTGCACAGGCACCCACACCCCAGACCACAGAGAGGTCCTGCTGCAACCAAAAAACAAACAAACAATCAAACGGTTTGGACAGTTTGAAACCAACAAGGGAAGATTTTAGTTTTTTGTTTTTCTTTTTTTTTCTTTAGTAACTTTTTTTAGTAATCTCGTATTTTTTTAATTTTATTATTGCTTTATCTTTCAATACTTTGTTCCTCTCCTTTCTTTTTTCCTGTTTCAGTCCTTCTTCCTTTCTTCCCAAACTTATCACTTTTTTCCTCCCTTCTTCTGCCTTTTTTTTTTGTTTATTGCTTTGTTTTCTTTTACCCACAAGAGACACAAACAACTGGGAACTGCGAAAAGACCAGAGTGGGACCCAAAGAGGGGGCATCCCAACAGTAGAGACAGAGAGACAAAATTCACTTTGCTATAGCAGAGAAGCCACAAGTTGCTGCATATTTGTGTTATTTTTTCATTATTCTCACTTCTTCTATATTTTAATAGTATCTTTGTATTCCTCCTCTTTCTGTATAGGCTTCTTAGTCTTGGCTGGTTATACTGTATTATTTGACAGGTTTCCCCTGTTCTCTCCTCCACAGTGTATTGCTAATTTTCTATACTTCATGCCACTTGTTTTCCTTTAGCACACTACCCGAAGCTCTATACCCCTTATTCAGACAGATCACATAAAGTCTGTCATATGATTGTTGCTCTAATATTATTGTAAATAATAGCTGTTCTATACAACTGTAAATACTTCACAACACATCTCCTGGATCTTAGCCCACTATACAGGTTCCTGAATTCTATTACCGTAGTGATTAACTCTATTTGCTCACATGCTACACCTAGTAACTATTCTTTATTCTCACCTCACCTCAAAATCTGACCGCCCGCAACCTCACTGCTTTCTAGGTCCAACTCACAAGCATTCCCTCCCCAACAAGAAACGCATCTTTTGTCCATCCTTTCTTAAAAGTGGCAAGTTGGGTTGAAGATTATGGTTAACACTATATATAGCCTAAAGATCTTCTATCTCTTCTCTACCAGCTGTGACTCTAAATATCCTAAGATACTCTTCTGCTGTCAGAAACCATTTTGCCTCCCCCTCCAAATGATCATACACACACACACAAAGAAAGGAGTAGGTGGAAAGGAGAACATCAAGATACTTGAAGGAGACTGCACCACTGAATTTCACAGGTATTCTACCACAGAAGTTCACACCATAAACCCAGGGAGTCAGAACAGATCAATTTTAGAAGCTGAGGCAAACAAGAGGAGTCTCACAAACAATGGGAAGACAAAGAAACAATCCCCAAATGAAAGAAAAGGTGAAAGTCTCAGAAACAATGTTAGGTGAAATAGAGGCAAGACGACTATCAGATGTTGAATTTAAAGCACTGGTTATCAGGAAATTCAAAGAGCTCACAATGAGCTACCAGAAACTACAGGGGGGCTACAACGAGCTCTCCGCAAACTATATCAACATGAAAAAGGAAATTGAAACTATCAGCAGAGGCCAAGAGGAAATGAAGAATACAATTTCTGAACTGAAGAACACATTAGAAGGAATCACAAGCAGGATCAATGAAGCAGAGTTGGAGGATCAGTGAGTTGGAGGACAAAGTAGAAAAGTGTTGAAATTTGTTCCTGGTGGTAAGTATGCAAATGTTCGTTATACCCTTTGTAAATTATATTGATTTTAATGTATTCCTCATAAATTTATGAGTTAAACTGTGAGTTTAAACTTATAACAAAAAGAATAAATGTTGAAGTACCAAAATTTTCTTTTATGAGGAAATTTAAGACATTATATACATAGTGTAGAGAGATGTAAGAAACATATTAATCAAGACTAGAAATATAGAAGCTATAAGAGAAAACGTACATGCATTGGACTATATATAAATTTAAAACTTTTGTGTAGAAAAAGAAACCATAAAGAAAGTCAAAGAACAAACCATCAGTTGGGACAAAGCAAAAAACAACCAGAGGTGTAATATCTATGATATATACAGTGCTCTGCAAGGCACCAGGAGAGAAAAAAACAACCCAATAGAAAAAAGAAAAAGGACACAAAGAGGCATTTCAAACAAGAGTCTATTCAAATGGCCATCTGACATAGAAAACCATCCTCAAACTAGTCAGAACAATGCAAATTAAAATAAGAGTAATATGGCACTTTAGACTCACTACACTGGAAGGAAAATACTTTGTCATCAAAATGCAGAAAAAAGTACTCAGAGAGATGGCTGATTAAAATATGAATTATTACAGTTTTGGGGAGAGCAATCTTTCAAAACATCTATTGAAGTTACAGACCCAGAAATTCCACTTTCAGAATTGTATCTTTTAGAAAGATAAGCACCAATATAGAGGATGTCTTATTGTATTTTTGTTAGTGGCAACAAAATAAAATAAAACAAAAACAAACTAAAATACATGGAATACCTATCAGCAAAGAAATGGGTAATTTGGAATATTGTACATAAATTAAAAAGAATAAATTAGAAATATGCTTGGGTGTAATACTTCATTGGAGAGAGAAATAGCAGAGATAGAAATGTGTCAATAATATGATCTCACTTTAAAAAATAATGCTTCCAAAACACTAAAAATATACACAAGGTCTTTCTGGAAGAAGTCCAGCCATTGTCAACATAACAAGAACAGTTTGCATGACATCAGTGTAACCTGGCAGCAAAGGAGAGTGGATGGGGATGCTCGTGCATGAACAATGTTGATTTCACTATACTAGTCAGTAGACACTGCTGAGTGAGCAAGTATGCTGTGTGGCCATTGCATTCAAAATGACTGAGAAAGTAGAGCAACAAATATGCATCAAATTTTGCATTAAGTTTGAATATTCCTCTACAGAAACTGTTTGGATGATTCAGAAGGCTTTCAGGAACAATGCAATGAATACAGTGCAAATAAAAGTGTGGCACAAATGTTTCAAAGATGGTCAAAAATCTGTTGAAAGTGACCCACCTTCTGGAAGGCCTACAACAAGCAGAACACCTGAGAATGTTTATTGTATGCAGGCTGCAATCAACAAGCATCAGTGACTGATATTGTAAGAACTAGAAGCTGATCTGGGAATTTGAAAAACCACTATGTCTGAGATTTTGACTTATGATCTTGGCACGAAACATGTTGTGGCAAATTCATTCCATGGTTTCTGCTACCAGAGTAGAAGGAACATCGTGATGCAGTTGCTAATGACTTGATTCAAACCACTACCAATGAACCGGATTTTCTCAAGAAGGTCAAAGCCAGAGATAAATCATAGGTTTATGGCTATGATCCAGAAATGAAGGCCCAGTCATCCCAATGGAAGTTGCTTAGTTCTCCATGCCCAAAGAAGATGCAGCAAATCTGCTGCAAGACCAAGACCATGTTAACTGTGTTTTTTTAATCAGAAAGGTGTTGTCCATTACTAGTATGCACCTCCAGGCGAAACAGTTAATACGGAGTACTACCTCAATGTTCTCCATTGGTTGAGAAAGGTGATAAGGGGAAAACAGCCACGGCTCTGGGGAACTGTTGATTGGCAAGTTCATCATGACAGCACATCATGCATGTCATTTCATGCAGATCTTGGGGGGAAACATCAAATAATTCAGATGACCCAGTTCCCATACAGCCCAGACTGGCACCTTGCAACTGCTGGTGTTTCACAAAATTAAAATCAACTCTGAAAGGGAAGAGATTTTAGAACATCAATGAAATTCAGGAAAATACAATGGGGCAACTCCAACAAGGGATTTTGTGGAGTGCTTTGAACAGTGGGGGAGATGCTGGGAGAACTGTGTGAGGTCCCAGTGTGCCTACTTTGAAAGAGACTGAGAAGTCATTGTCCTGTGAACAATGTTTCTTGTATCTTCCTCAAGAAATGTCTCTTTTTCATATTACATGGCTGGATACTTTCTGGACATATCTAATATGTATGTGTCTATACATATGAGTGCATTTGTGTGTTATATGAAAATGAAACATGTGAGTAGATAGACTACATTGTTAAAATAGGTTACTTCAAGACAAGGGATGTAAAATAGATTAATGGGTCAGAAGGAAGAAGAAACCCAAAATGGAAAAGAAGAAAAAATAATACACTAAAAAATGTGATATAATGAGATCACATTTGTATATTCATGTACACTTACATACATAGGTTTTATGTACATTTTATGTACAACTATATCACATTTACATGCTTTTGTGAGCATATCTACAAACAAATACATGGGGGAAACCTTTCATTAATTGTTTTTTTAAGATTTTATTTTTTTATTTTTAGGAAGAGGGCAGGGGAGGGAGAAAGAGAAGGAGAGAGACATCAGTGTGTGATGTCTCCCACATGCCCCCCAATGGGGACCTGGCCTGCAACCCAGGCCTGTGCCCTGATTGGGAATCGAACTGGCAATCCTTTGGTTCACAGGCCCGCACTCAATCCACTGAGCTATACTAGCCAAAGCTACATTAATTGCTTTAATAAAATAAATCTACTGTTGCACTGTGCTGAATAGTGTCCCTCAAAAATTTGTGTTCACTGGGAACCTCTGAATGTGATTTTATTTGGAAATAGGCTTTTGCAAATGCAGTCGTTGAGATGAGGTCATCCTGGATTAGAATGTGCCCTAAATCTATAATTAGTGTCTTTGTAGAAAGATCATATGAAGACATATAGGGAAGAAGGCTGTGTGAAGACAGAGGCAGAGATTGGAGTCCTGCTGCCACAAGCCAAGGAGCACCAGGAGCCGCCAGGAGATGCTGGGAGAGGGAAGGATTTCCCTCTAAAGCCTTTGAAGTGAGCATGGCCCTCCTGAGACTTTAGTTTTGCACTTCTAGCCTCCAGAGCTGTGAGAGAATAATTTATGCTCTTTTAAGCCTACAAGGTTTTTACAGCAGAGCTAGGTAACTAATACAACCACATAGTATGATTTTATATGTTTAGCCAAATGAAAATAATTTATCCTGATTCTATCTCCAATTGAAGTTACAAATATCAACACAGGCCATGCTAAGTTGAAAATTCCATGACTATCTTGTCCATCCATGTGCCCCTAGTACCTGGTACAAACTTGGTATGTAGTAGGTGCTTAATAAATATTTTCAGAATAAGTATTAATAGATAAATAAAAATATACATACATAGTCCCAAGCTTTTGATTTTTGAAAGTAATATAATTTCTATGTGCTGTTCAAGTATGAGGTCAGCTTATTAGAATATATTTTGTTTCTGACTAAGCTCCCTGACTTTTATTCAATATAAGTGTTGGAGCCAAGACTCAAGATCCAATATCCCTCAAAATAGTAATTGGGAAGAAAAGGTAATAATAATAGTAATAGTAGTAATGGCAGCAAAATCCAACAAAGAAATCCAACCCTTTCATCCACACAATATACTAGTCTTTTCAAAGTCCCTCCAAACACTTTCTCAGAGTTATCAGTAAAGCTGAAAAACCTACCTAGGATATCCACCAGGACGATTTTCACCAGCTGCACCCATGAGATCTCTTCTCCAAAAAGAAGCTTGTGTTGCGTTCTGTAATAAATTGTTACAGAATCCTTTCCAGAACATAAAAGTTATTCTGGCATGTGACTGAAGGTTACTGTGAGCATTCTGGAAGAATTTCAATAGGAATAGAAAGACCAGGCAAGTGAGTAAAGTCATTTCAGAACCATTGTTGAAGGGTAATGCCAGCATTCCACAGGGATTTCAGCGCTCAGCTAGAGGGCAGCAAAATTATTGCTGAAGTATTCCTTGTGGAGAGCTTTAACCTCATGGCCGAAGTGTATTCAAAACAATTCTGCTGCGATAGTAAAAAATATATATCCGTGCTGTGCATTCCCAGAAGACATGCTGTCCTCCTTACTCACATGAGCCAAGAAATTAAAAAGAGCTGAGGGGATAAATTGGTAAAGTGCTACCACAGAGATTTCACTCTAAATATTGGTTGGGGAAGCCCCATGGTCCCCAAAGGCTAGAGACATTAGATGTTTTACAGGCTCTGTGCTGAAATGAATAATTCACAGAAAAATGTTCCTAACTCTATTCAAGTAAGATTATGTGGTAAAGTAAGAGAAAGTACCAGATAAAATATTCTCTTTTATGTGGTCTTTCTGGCAAGCCCCTAAAAGAATCCTTTACATGTACCCTGTGTATAGCACTCTCCTAGGTACTGAGGGGGAGAGCAATTGTAGCTCAAGCTAAATGAGCATGTGAGACATTCATATTTTCAAAGAATATTTAACTCTAGTCTGCAAGAACAGGAGAGTTAGTGAGCTTCTAACTTGCCTTCTTGCTTCTAGTCTGGCACATTTCTTTTCCCCACCATACGTAGTTCAGAACTCCTTCCCACTGCCTTCCAAAGCCCTGGGTGTTCAGAACTTTATCCTGCCACCTTTATCTCCTGCCACTCCCTCCCACTCACAACTGCTTCAGCCAGTACCTTGCCCTCAAAGCCTATGCCTGAAACCCTTTTAAACCACCCCACATCTCTTAATATAGCAGGTTCTTCCCATTCCTTAGGTCTCAGCTTCAATATCATCTCCTCAAATAAGCCTTCAGTGACCTTGTCTATAAAGTATGCACATGCTTATTCCATATCTCAGTTACTTTTAATTGTTTTTTCATAATGCTGAGTTACAAGTTCTAATTATTCTATTTGCTTATTTAGATCCTTTCATACCAGATCCTATGTCTTGTTCACCACTATATACTCAGTGCTTAGTACAGTAAGTAGCTAATAGTAATGACTGAATAAAATTAATATTTTACTAAGCATATTAGTTGCTTAATAAAATGCATTGATTGAATGAATGATCCAAAGTGAGCAATGCTGACTCTACCTCAACTGAACAAAAACAGAGATCAAATCTCACTTGTAAACTCCTATTCTCCGCAAATTTAGCTCAGGATGGTGGGTTGCAGAGGATGAAAATACAGAAGATGAAAGTCAACTTTTACTTAGAAAAATGTTGCTTCTGTTTTCATTTCAAATTAATAACTGTCACATCAACTTTATGGAAGAGATTCATCTGGAAGGTGCTAAGACTTTTTTCCAGACTTTTTTCGACTCCATCATCCCACCCTATTGCTTCAAAAGAGAATAAGTGGTGACGTAAGTATGTCAAGGTCAAACTGGGATACTTATAGTGCTTAAAGTATCAACACAAATAGTGTAAATAAATCACTTTTGGAAAAAAACACTCTCTTTCCTCTTTGTTTCTTAATGTAATGTACTATCTCAATGTTAAAAATGTAATGTTGGAAATGGGAGGGAGGGGGGAGCACAGGGGGCGGGATGGGATGGGAATAATAGACAGAAAACTGTACTTGAAAAATAATTAAATAAATTTTAAAAAATAGTGAAAAAAAAAGAAACTTGCAAAAAAATTTAATGTTAAAAACACAGATTTGGACATGGGCCTAAGGATGAACAAATCAAGGAGGTTGTTCTGCCATCTTGATCCCAGTTTCAAGGCCACCTACTCTAGGCTAATGGAACCATGTGATTCTGTGCAGTAGACAGTCTGTATCACTAGAAACTGCCCTTGATTTGAGACAAAAAAGAGGGAAGTTGGGGCAAGTTGAAGTTTTTAGATGGAGGTAAAAACCTCTCCACCTCTCCACATCATTCTCAGACTCTTTACACAGCTTTGGTGGTTATTCTATAGCTTAGACTGGTTCCTGGGAAAATATCTTAAACAACCATTAACACAGATTATCCCACACCCACACCCTGAGATTTGTTGGTAATTAAATAGAAAAATAAATAAATTTATTAGAATTATGATGGAGGTAGCTGTTGGCAGATGGCAACAGTCCCAGTGAGAATGACAATCTCTGTTACAACTCCCAGGGAGCTGCATGTCCAGGGAAGACACCTGTTGGTAGCACAGATTTATTAAAATACAATGGAAGATAATGTGGAAAAACTAGAAAATGGTGGGTGGTTGCCACATAGTAATACACTACTTGTCTATTCTCCACAGATTTTCAGTAAAGTTATTAACCTTGAAAAGTTCATGAATGGGTTTCCTATTGGAAATTAAAAAGGGGCTGAACTTTTAGACTTGCTGGGATGAAGCTCAACCAAGAAGACTCATGTGGAAGCAGACCAGAGACAGAGGCACTTGGAGAAACTGTGATGTAGAATGTGTACTAAGTTTTAGGAAAGGGCCAGATTTGTACAAGTTTTGGTATTGGGTTTGAGTCAAATTTATCTAAATCTTGAAGAGCTAGGGGACCCCAGAGGGCATTTCGGTTAATTTTCTAGGTCCTCACCTGAGATTTCACATCTGAAGTACCTAGATGTATCTTGGATTTAATCACCACCATAGAACTGGGAAGAGTTGACCTTCTCCAAAATTGCCAACCTCTGGAGGTAGAGAGTGAGTCAGCATAACTTCCATTAAAGAGAGTGACTCAGGACATGCTGAGAATTGGAGAGTAGGACCCAAGTGTTTCTTAGTGGACAAAGTGCTGAGATAGCCAGCCCAAGAGTTTACAACAGGGCAGCCCAGACTTTGAAAGCTATTAATTCAGGACATCATAACTTTCTCCATGTTAACACAGGTAATCAAGAGTTGGTTTCATCACTTGGTGGCATCTGACTTTGGGGAGTATCATGTTTCTGCAGTTACTTTCCTCTGATGGTTATTAAAATGAAGATTTCTGAGCCTTGGACCTAAAATGACCTAAATGAATGGGAATATCTGACCTAAATGAATGGGAATATCTGAAAGTGAAGTCCAGGGATTTTTATTCCAAAAGGCAACTTAAAAGTTTCTAAATTCATTGAAGTTTAAAACTACAGTTCTTTCCCTTTTATTTCCACAGTGTGAAGTGTTTCTTTATATATCCACTATGGATCTCACTTTCTATGGGCAGATACCCAATGTCTGCCAGCTTCTGTTTTTCCATTCTTTCTCTATTGGTTCAATCTCTGTCAAACAAAAGATATAGCCTCAAAATGGTGATGATTCTTAGTAAATCTTTGTATAATGATCTCTGTTTCCAGATATCCTTGTATCAAAACCCCCACTCCTAAGTTTTTGACATTTACTTCCACTAATGGAGTGTTATCAACTTGTTATACATGGGATGATTAGCCTTCAGACTTTACATATCAGTAAGTATTCAGCAACTATAATGTCCTCAGAACCATGCTATAGGGAAGGGTAATTCTGTAAAATATCCAAAATCCTAAAAAAAATCTCTGCCCTCGAGTTACTTAAAATCTAGTTATAATTTAATAGTAGTCTGAGTTAGGACAAGTATATAATAAAGAATAACCACAATAATAATAGCAAAACAAGTTGGTGATGCAAGAACTACGGAAAATAGTATGGCAGTTCCTCAAATTAGAACTACTACACGATCTGACAATCCCACTTCTGGGAATGTACCCAAAAGAATTGAAAGAAGCATCTCAGAAAGTAAGTGCACACCTGTGTTCATAGCAGCAGTATCTGCAATAGGCAAAAGATAGAAGCAACCCACACATCCATTGATGGATGAGTAGATAAACAATATGTGATGTATACATACAATGGAATATTATTCAACTTTTAAAAAGGAGGAAGTTATGACATATGGTATAACATGAATATAACTTGAGGATATCATGCTAAGTAGAATGAACTAGTCGTAAAAAGACAAATAGTGTATGACTCCACTCATATGAGGCCCCTGGAGGAGTCAAATTCATAGAAACAGAAATATAAAAGTGGTTGCCAGCAAATGGGGAAGAAAATGGTAAGTTATTGTTTAATGAATTTAGAGTTTCAGTTTTGCAAGGTGAAAAAGTTTGGGGATCAAGTGCACAACAATGTGAATAAACAACACTAGTGAACTGTACCCTTGAAAACAGTTAAGATGGTGAATTTATTTTAGGTGTACTTTTAATTTGATAAAAAAAAATCAGGTGTTCTTTGCCTTGTCTTTGTTGGAGGCCGTAACATGTCAGGCAGCTGCTCTCCTTTATGTGTCACTATTTTACATGAACATGGCTACGGCTGTCATATATTAGCCTACAGGCTTCCTAGATGGCCTATAAAAATTCCTCACCTGAGGTTCCAGCAACGAGCCTCTCTAGGCTCCCAATTTGACCATTGTCCTCCCACACAGGATGGAGGGCTATCCTCACGTGTTCCTCTTGCATCCTCCCCCAGACAGCCTGGAAGGAAGAATTTAGATGGGTCAGCACTTTAAAACAATGGATGTCCTTCAAGGTCACACCTTGTCTGCAGAAGCCATCAAGGGAAAGGTAGGTACATTAATCATCTCCTGGGCTGGAATTAAAGGAGAAGAAATAAATAAACAGCCCATCATCCATGATCAGGTATCAAAGGTTTGTTTTAGGTCATACCCCCATTAAAACAAATTTCAATGCTGTCAGGAGCAATGTCATGAATCTTCTTAATGAGTAATTCATGCTGGGAGGAAACATCTTCCTATGAGCTCCATACTGAGGCCTCCCATCATTTATCTACCTGTTCATTTTTGGTGATCTCAAAGGCAGCTTGGAAGAATGCTATACATTTACCCCTGCATTAAGTGCCTGAAATGCATACTAAATGCAGTTAATGCAACTGGTAGGAAAGTCAATAACTTAGGAAATACTATCAGCATTTTTTTCTGTTTGTACCTTATGGGACAGGTGTAATAATTTTAATATTATTTCTTAAATACTTTTAAAAATAATTAATCTTTTAAATATGCATATGCATAGAATGTAATAAAATGAAATAAATGAAATATAAACATTCACTCTCCCATCTTCCCAGTGATAGCAAACATTGGCATCTTGGTAGGTACTTCACAGAATCTTTTTTTTCATGTATACACACATGAATAAATTACAAATATTTTGGAAAAATGAAATATTATTGCCCATTTTGGTAAATAAAATTCTGAGATGGTCCCAGAATTTTTTTCCAGACACCAAAAGTGTCCCAAAGATACAGCTTAGGCTTCTGGAAGTCCAAGAAAAGAGCCCCAAGAACATATCCTAATGATGTAGAGCCAGCAGCACTATCTTTATTCAGGGAGAATATAAAATTGTTTCAATTCCTTTAAATGGATGGATTAAAGAAAGAGAAAAACAATTTTTAGAAACACCTGTTCCCACTGCCCATTCTAAGAGGTAGCTTAGGAAAAGAGAGCATTATTTATTAAAATCAATAATTCTTTAGGAAAAAATCAAGCAAGACACATGTTGTAGAGAAAGTAAGGCTATAGCTATTGGGTGGTAAGACAAGTATCTTTGAGTCTGAAATTCTTAAATAGGTGCCATCATTTTTACTTATGTGTTTTTCTAATATGGTAGTTTACTCCCACCTCACCATACCTCCTAAATTTAATCAGTAGCAAAAAGCATTGAAGTAAAACCTGAATAAATAAACAAAATTCTGAAACCTCATTCTATGCGATAAAAAACAAACCCCAAACAGACTTGTTCCCTTTTCTAACAGAATGCCCAAAGAAGAAAATGTTCTCACACTGTTAAACCCAACCATCATCAAATTCCCATGAGCAGGAATGCTAAGCTTACTAGTATCTAAAAAAAATTACATGGCTTTTTTTCTTTTCTTAGAATGATTTAAAACTCGAGGAAAAAATAGGATAATGCCTGAAAAATTCTAATTTCTATCAAATTATTCTCTGAGAAGGGCTTATTTTTATTTTAGTTTTTATGATTTATGAACTATGAAAGGATTCAATATATCTTATTTTGTTTGCACTCTCTTTAATTGTGAAATAAACATTCACATTTAAACAACTTATTTTTTTCTGTGTGGATTTATTCCTAAGGAGATGGCATATATAAGGTCTATACAGAACATATCCAGCCAGGTAATATAAAAAATAGAGATATTTACTGAAAAAGATACAAAATACAAGAAACATTGTACATAGGACAATGATACCTCAGTCCCCTTCAAGTTAGTCACCTTGGGACCTCACACAGTTCTCCCAGTTGCCACAGCTGCCCCATTGTATTTTCCTGAATCTCAGTGATGGTCTGAAATCTCTTCCCTTTCAAAGGTGATTTTAGCTGTGGGAAAAGCCAGAAGTCACAGGGCACCAAATATGGGCTATAGGGGGACTGAGTCATCTGGGTGATTTGATGTTTTGCCAAAAATCTCTGCACAAAATGTGATTCATGAGCAGGTGCATTGTCATGGTGAAGCTGCCAATCACCAGTTGCCCATAGCTGAGGCCTTCTGAATCACCCAAATAGTTTCCACGAAGGAATGTTTAAGCTTAGTGCAAAATTTGATGCAGACTTGTTGCCCCATTCACTCAGTCATTTTGAATGCAACAGCCACACAGTACACACACTCACTCACTGGCATCTACCACCCCCACTGACTAGTACATTGAAGTCGTCATTATTCACATGTGCACATTCACTCTCCATGACTGCCAGGTTACATTGATGTCATGCAAACCACTCTTCCATTCTCATTATATTAACAAGAGTTGGACTTTTTCCAGACCTCATATATATTCTTAAAAAGAAAACTCTGACTACACTGGAGTAACTAGCACCAAATTTTCCTTCTTGATATAAACAAGCATAGAACAAGGTAAACCATGTGAAAGTGGTGTTTCAGGTACTGAACAAGAGTGAGCACATGACTGTGATCATGGAAAAGGAAGTAAATCAACCAAGCCTAGCAATTCCCCTGCATTTCTTTCTGGGGGCACTTTGCAGACTCAAGTAAAGGAGGGAGAGACAAGTAGACTGCTGTGGCCTATCAGAGTTAAAAAGACAGAAACTGGAGTTTATGGAGGCTGAAGCAGCTAAAATTTGTGGGCAGGGCACTGGAAAAGAGGGAGTTAACCAGAAAAATAAATTTTCAGAAATATATATAAGGATTCTCTCAAGTCTGTTGCTCATGCTGTTGGGAAGTGATTAAGTTTTGACTAACCAGGGTGGAGCATCTGCATTGAACACCTAGGGGAATTCAGTACACACCCCACAATAGCCATGTCTTACTTGGTGTAATAAACCAGCCCTAGAGCATAAAGTACTCTAGATTTCCCCTATCAAAACTTTAAAGAACACTCAAGAAAATCAAACCAAATAGCAAGTTACATTACTGCCTAGGAAAACAAAGCCTGGTGACCTTTCAAAGAAGACAAAGAAAGCCAGACAGTTAACAACATAAAATTCATGATCTTCAGTGCTCAATCAAAAAGTACTAGACATGACCTCAGAAACAGGAACATGACATCTAAAATCAGGAGAAAAATCATGAAACCAGAACTGGATGGAATTAGAGACAAAAAAAGTTTAACAGTTATTGTATATAAATACGGTCAAAGGAAAACATGAACATGATGAGGAGAAAGCTAAAGTATATAAAATAAGAAACATTTTATAAAGTAATGATTTATTAGGCAGGGTTAACAGAAATTTAGGTATTAAAGAAGAGAATGTCAACAAATTTGTGGACATAGAAATATGTTACCCAAACTGAAGCTCAGAGGAAAAAGAGAAACTGATAAAAATAAAGTCCACAGAACCTCAGTGACCCATGGGCAACATGAAGAGCCCCAGAAGGAGAGGGGAACAAATATTGAAAGAGAAATCTTTGAAGAAATAAGGGGCAATTTTTTTCAAACCCACAGATTCAAAGTGTTAGTATCTCCTGAACAAGATATCACAAAGAAAGCCACACTGAGGCACTTTATTATAAAATAAGAAGAAAAAATACTTGTAAGCCACCCTATATACAGAGAAATGAAGATAAGAATAATCACAGGCATCTCAAAAACAATACAGACATAAAATAGTATCACTGAAATTCTAAAGAAGAAAGAAGGCTCTCAACCTAGAATTCTATATCCAACAGAGAATCTGTACCTTGAATAAGAACGAAAGGAAAAGATGGGAGAATTTGAACTGCTACTAAACTACAAAAAATATTAAAGAAACAGGAAAAAATTCCAGATGAAAACATTTTTTAAAAGAAGAAAACATAGAAGGGAGAAGCCATAGAGTCTGTATGATGAACATCACAATAGGATTTCAAATTCTAACATTGATACTTGTGAAGCATTACCTATCTCATCTGCAAAACACAAAGCTGTTGGTTGCAAAGGTTCAGTGAGATAAGGTAGTCAAAGCACAGTAACTGGAACATACTGAACACTCAATGAATCACAACTATTATTATTTTGTTAATAATATACCAAGAGATTACCATTAATAACTCTTGATGAATACTTTTGCACAGGGCACCATGTATGTAGTAAAAAAGAGAAAGGCTATTTGCTATTAAGCTTGATAACTTATCTTGGAAACAAGTAGGTAGTTGAACATCTTAGTATTATTGGTGCTTTTCAGTGTGGGAAACTAATAAGAGATACATTATTGTGAGACAAGTAACAAAGAAGTGTTCAAGGTCAGACGTGAGAGCTTCAACTCCCAAATGATCCAATATCTTGTTGGTTTGTAATGAAAAATATCTCATAATATTTCTGACTATTAAAGGAGTGTTCACCTTTCTTTGTACATCCAGAAGAGCTGTGAAATAAAAAATAACTATTTACAATTTTTCTTTATTCTTATTCTTTGCTTCACTAGGAAAAAAAAATGTGTTAAATAAGTACCTGTACTGATTCTACAAAATAATCAACACAATGGGTATTCTCAAGTCACAACATTTAAGACCAACATGCACCAGGAAATGAACTATCACAAGTTTAAGCAAATACATGGATGGATTAAATAAGATGGATGGATAAATGAATGACCCTATATATCTGTAAATAAGTAGAGCATAGTAGATTGTAGCATAGAACCTGGAATCCAACTGCCTGGGTTCAATTCCTATTCCACCCTGCACCACCACTGTGGCCTTGGGAATTTATATAACCTTACTCTCACCTATAAAATGGGGAAAACAATAGTATCTATTTAATATGATTGTTGGAGGACTCTATCAGTTAAGAGATAATATGTATGGCATGTGTTTGCTATTGTATTATATAAGCAATAATGAGAGATATGAAGAAAAATTACAGGCATTACTTACCAACAGTCACACTGTATAAATTTAATTCTCTTTTCATTATATATAAAATATTTCAGGTTTGACATTACTTTCAAACTGCCTATAGGTAAAACATGACTGCCGCTGGTATTACTACTAGCATTTTAACATGAAATACAAGATTCATTTGTCTGTAAAGAAGGGAAAGCCCCTTCCAGTCTAAAGACCCTGAGAAGTTTAAAACAGCAGCTGGAGTGAAGCGACTACCAATATACTAAGAAGACAATCCTTGGTCCAATTGCAGTAGCAAGTTCCACTCGAATCATTCAGCTGAACAAACAAAACCCAGGATTTAGTTATTTTCCCAGAAAATAGATAAACATCCGCTTCCTTTTTAGTGTCTCTTTTTAAAGTAAGAAGGCCTCTGTCTCTCCTAATCATCACTTCATTCTATATTTCTATTTTAATATTACCTTTTCTAGATTTTTTGTTATTTTAGGCAAATAAAAACATTATAGTCAAATATGCTCTTTAAATAATATATGAGTGTAAATAAAACACTGTTGTTTATATATAAACTTTGAACCACAAGTTAACCCAACAGTCTAGCTGGGGTCAGTGGCACAATGTTAGACACTTGGTTGTATAGACAGAACCCCACTCTGGAAGGAAATTGGAACTGGAACAGACTCGGAAATCATCAAGAACATGGAAAGCTGTAAATACAGGCTGTTTTCTAGTCTCTTTCAGGGACCCCATTATTCTCTTTATTTCATGAAGTTTCTGTTTCTCTTGGCACATGTGGTTCCTTCTTCTCCTTATTACCACCTGACTCTGTCTACTGATAGTTTCCGCTCAAATATAACTTTGACTGACACATAAACCACTACAGGCTTTATCTTACTTACACTACCTTCAAACTCACCACTTGGTTCAAATCTTAGTATCTTCCCTATTCAGTTTATATTAATGGGCAGAGAGGAAGATTTAAATATCTGATCAGTACAACTTACCTGGGTAACTCAATAGACTCTGCAGATCAATGAACTGTAGATTGGTGGGTCAGGCGCTCAACCCTAGTCCACCTGGGAGAAATTACATGGTACAAAGCACCAGCCCCCACTGTTATTCCATGTATTGGGATCTATGGGTGGAGCAGCATTTGTTAGAAGGTATGGTCAAGAAGGTATCAGTAATATATTTAGTAAATTCACTCAGAGAAAATAGGCCATCTCCAGGCAAAACTCTGTAATGGACACAGTTTATTCCATCTGCCCACTCAGAAGTAGGGTGATGAAACAAGTGTTGTTTGATTTCACCTTGATGAGATATTTTGTAACAATATATGATGGGATTATTTTAGCATAAGACTTAATAAATGTATCAAAAATGTGTCTAGTTGAGAATTACTAAAATCATAATGTTGAAGCAAATAATAAACAATTGTTAAACAGTAAATTTAAATCTAAGTACAGATGCAAATTATAGTTGTAATTAATATGTTTACATAGTCACAAAATTGTTCCCTGTCTCATTTAAATAATATGCCCCTGAAAGCTTGAGCTCTTTGGACTCTGTGAAAATTTTAAGTACTGTCTTTTTCTCTTTTTTCGGGGGGAGAATTATTATGATTATATACTATCTGATTCACACCAACACCCCACAAGTTCCTGTTAAGCTGACCACCTCTATATGTCAGGGCTATGTTAAATGAAGTGCACTTTTAATTTCTGAAGTGGTAACTTCTTACTACTCACCCTTTGAAATTCAATTTTATGAATTGTATATCTGCTTCTCTAGATATTTCTTTCCTTATTCATTAATCCAGAGAGCCCTGCACATGATACAAATAATGTCACCTGCAGAATGCTTTCTTCCCATATTCCTATAAAATACACATCTCTAGGTTGTTTGTTTTTAATTTATATCTTTTTATTGTGCAATAGTTAAAACTTATAGAAAATTTGCAATAACTATAAAAAAGAACTTCTAGATTCCCTCATCCATATTACCAAATTTTTGAGATTGTACTATGTTCTGTATGTGTGTGTGTGCACATTTCTCTAGGGCAGCAGTTTTCTAGATATAGTCCAAAAATACTATTTGCCTTTGTTACAGTGTGGGCATTTGTACTAAAGCGTACAAAAGCAATGGTGGGTAACACCACAGGTTCCTTAATCAAGTTAACGATAACAAGAAGTACTAGTTGTCATTGTGTTCTTAACAACCCTGCACTTGCAGGGTATTTTTATTACCAGTTTCTTTTTTTTGAGATTTTTAATGTTTTATTGGTTATGCCATTACAGTTGTCCTATTTCCCCCCCTTCATTCCCCTCCACCCTGCACACCCCTCCCTCACCATTCCCCCCTTTAGTTTATGTCCATGTGTTTCAAGTTCTTTAGATTTTATATTTCCCCTACTATTCTTGCCCTCCCCCCTATCTATTTTCTACCTACCATCTATGCTACTTATTTTCTGTACCTTCTACCCCCTTCTCCTCCTCCCACTCCCCTGTTGCTAACCCTCCATGTGATCTTCATTTCTATGGTTCCTCTCCTGATTTAGCTGTCCTCTTAGTTTTCTTTTGTTTTAGGTGTGGTTGTTAATAACTGTGAGTTTGCTGTCCTTTCACTGTTCATATTTTTTATCTTCTTTTTCTTAGATAAGTCCCTTTAGCATTTCATATAATAAGGGCTTGGTGTTGATGAACTCCTTGAACTTGACCTTATCTGAGAAGCACTTTATCTGTCCTTCCATTCTAAATGAAAGCTTTGCTGGATAAAGCAATCTTGGATGTAGGTCTTTGGATTTCATAACTTGGAATACTTCTTTCCAGCCCCTTCTTGCCTGTAAGGTCTCTTTTGAAAAATCTGCTGACAGTCTGATGGGCACGCCTTTGTAGGTGACTGTCCCCTTATCTCTTGCTGCTTCTAGGATTCTCTCCTTCATTTTAATCTTGGCTAATGCAATTATGATGTGCCTTGGTGTGTTCCTTCTTGGGTCTACCTTCTTTGGGACTCTCTGAGCTTCCTGGATTTCCTGGAAATCTATTTCTTGGAAGTCTATTTCCTCCTGGAAATAGGGAACTGGGGAAGTTCCCTTTAGAGACTTCCACCAAGATGGAGGCGTAGGTGGAAACACTGTGCCTTCTCCCACAACCAAGTTTAAAGACAACAAAGCTTTAGTAAACAAAATCACAGCCAAAACACAGAAAATTGAACTATACAGAAGTCTGACAACAGCTAACCATTCAGCTAGACTGGTAAGAGGAGGAGAACCAGCAGCGAAGCAGGGTCAGACAGGTAAGATCCCCTGACTGGGGCGCACAGGAAGCCATGGGCAGATCCCAGGTGTGGGATAGCAATGGGAAGACCCAGTGAGGGTGCAAGGCGGCAAGCTGACCGTGAACACACATTCATGCACAGATAAACCAGTGAGGGAACAAGCAGTGAGACAGACCACACAGGCCCTGGTGGCAGGAAGCAGCAGAGGGGACTGCCAATGCCCCTGTTTGACCCTGCCCCCACATACAACGTCACAACCGAGCGACTGAGTTGCCCTGCCCTGGTGAACACCTAGGGCTCCGCTCCTCATACGTAACAGGCATGAACAGACCAAAACGTGGCTCAAGAACTCAAAGCCCCAGAGCCAATAACTCTAAGTGACCGAGAAATAGCCAGCCTCTCAGGTGCACAGTTCAAAACACTGGTGATCAGGATGCTCACAGAACTGGTTGATTTTTAGTCACAAATTAGAGAAACAAATGAAGGCTAAACTAATTGAAATGAAGGGAAATGCACAGGAAACCAATAGTGATGGAAAGGAAACTGGGACTCAAATCGAGGGAGTGGACCAGAAGGAAGAACAAAACATCCAACCAGAAAGGAATGAAGAAATGAGAATTCAAAAAAAAATGAGGAGAAGCTTAGGAACCTCCAGGACATCTTTAAACGTTCCAGTTTCCATTTTTAAATGTCTTGGTGAAACTTAATTTTACTGTTTATTACATGTATTTATTTTTAATTCATTTATTAATCTATTAGATCTCGACCCTTGAACACTCATCTTTTAAAGACACTGTGTGATGAAATGGGAAGGAAGCATGAAGGTTTTCTGCCGCAGATGAAGTAAGACAGCTACCTCAAGAAAAAGCACTTATAGGACTGATACAAGACATGAACTAGGACCAGGGTGTCCGACCTTTTGGCATCTTTGGGACACACTGGAGAAAAAAAAGTTGTCTTGGGCCACACATAAAACACACAAATATTAATGAAAACTGATGAACAAAGAATTTTAATTTATTTATTTTTAGAGAGAAGAAAGGAAGGAGAAAGAAAGGGGGAGAAAGACCAATGTGTGATTGCCTCTTACACACCCTGTACTGGGAACCTGGCCTGCAACCCAGGCATGTGCCCTGACTGAGAATTGACCAGTGACTTTTTGGTTTGCAGGCCCGTGCTCCATCCACTGAGCTACAACAGCCAGGTGAAAAAAGAAGGTTTTAAGTATTTACAAAACAGTAAGTACTTACAAAAAATATTTTAAGTATTTGTTTGTGCTGGGCTGCATTCATAGCCATTCTGGGCCACATGGCCCATGGATTTCATATCCCTGATAGGTGTTCTCTTTATGGAATGCCATTTTTCTCTTGAAAAAATTACTAATTCAGACTTGAATATTTGAACAAACTGAGTTTATGGGTTCAATTAAAGCAACTCAGAGTCTTTGTTGCCCATACTAACACTTGAGGTTTCAAGTGAAATTTAGAATTTGTAGAATTTATATAATTTGCTACGATAATCTTGGCAGCTTCCCAATATTTAAAGATACTTCTGATGAGTTCTGGGATATATTAATGATGGCAATCCTTCATATTATATAATAAATGCATTAATATTTAGAATAACTGCATTGCTCAGTGAACCAATATTTTTCAAATGACTAATATATGATGTTACAAAATTATGTATGGGTTAAAGAGCCCATGAAAGTATGTCATAGGCCAATGCATTTTAATGCAATAGAGTACAAAATATTTATTAATATGGTTTCAAATTTTACATTGCAACTAACCTCTAAGAAATTAATAGCTGTTGAGTTTTGATCCACAAGTATTTGAAACAGCTATTAAAATAATACCTTCTTCTCCATTTACTTATCTGTAGGAAGCTAGGTGTTCTTCATCTACATCAAACACAACAAACAGCATCAAATTGAATGCAGAAGCAGACATGAGAATTCACCTAACTTCTGTTAAGCCATACGTAGAGGAGATTTGTAAATCAGTAAACAATTATACATGCATGTGCATTGGAAAATAAGTTGTTTTTAAATGTTATTTATGTTAATATATTTGTTATTTTGTTTCTAAATGAACTAATAAGTCTGTCAAATTTCTTAGGTTTAAATTCAAATATGGCAGGTATAACATAAACAAGAGCTGTTTGGGAGTTCTCAATAATTTTTAAATATATAAGAGGTTTCTGAAACTAAAAAGTTTGTAGATTGCTTCTCGGGTATATAAATCTAGAAATGAATTGTGAGCTGAAGGCTGTGCGTACCTTTAACATTGCAGAATTAATCAGTGCATTGCGTATCTTAACATTGGTAAGTGATGTCAACTTGCCCTTCCATCTGGACTTCAATTATAGGTCTACATATGTAAGTTGAAATGTGATAGCTTAATTGAATTATCATAATGCTTCCTTGGTATGAATGAATTAGTTATTAAGAAGAAACTGTTTAGGTAAATTTAGAGTACTATTTAAGACAACTTTAAAATAATTTGGCCCCACTAAATTCATCTATTTTTATTATTAAATAAAAAATTCAAATAGAATCAAATGTTCCTGAATAAGTATACAGGTTAAATGTAACTAGAGATGTTAAATTTCATCACAATATTTTATTAATAATTAAGTCAAACAGACATCCTAGCAACAAATAAATCGAAAATACTATATATTCCTCCTGTGTAACTATACTATATAATTAGTCAGAGAGCCTATGCACTGATTAAAAGAGATGCCATGATTAAAAACATGGGGTCTATTACCATGTAAAATAGGCTTGGGATTAATTCTGCAACCATTTGATATTTAAAATGAGTATGTAATTCAGTATATTAAAGAGTTTTTATGTATATACAATAAGAAACAATTTAAGATTTCTTAACATTAAAATGTAATGCAAGAAGAAGGTAGAAAGAAATTATATTAGTTCTCTCAGAGCCTGGCATTATAATAAGCTGAATCATACAATTTTTAATTTTAGATTTATGACTTAAAAAGAAAGAAACACTTGGGACCAGCTGGAATAAAAAAAGATTACAACCCCAACAGGGAACTTTTTGGAGATCTTTCTACAGACATATCATTAAGACCTTATGGAAGAAATAGCCTATCAATCAAATCTTCTGAAGCCATACAGGATTTATCATGTCTTATGTATAATGAAATGTTAATGTGATTTTTCTTGACTGATATAATTCTAAATGAGTAATTCATTTCAACATCTATTGAAAAGACTGATTTAATGTGGTACTTACAATTAAAGCCTGTTTTTCTTTTTTTTAAATTTTTTAAGTGGAGGTAACAGCAGTTAATAAAATTATATATGTTTCAGGATAAATGGTGATGGAGAGAAACTTGACTTTGGGTGGTGTGCACAAACACAATATACAAATGATATATTATGGAGCAATTTTTTTCAAAATGGCAGCTGAATCCATAGAATAAAGTACTTTCTCAGTTATAGGAGGAGTTTTCTTTAGTGACAGTATTCATTGCATTCTGTATTTATTAAACTAAACTTTAGACAGATGTAGAAAAGTGTTTAGTAGACAATCCTCAGCTCATCAGAATCCTGCCCCTTAGAATTCCCACCTCTTACTCAGAAATGACAGAAAAATATTTTAGGTATTGTTCTACATGACAATTAAGGTGTTTATAGTAGTGAAAATATGTAGACTAAAATACCTAGAAATCTTCATCATAAGGGCCTGAGACTGCACCCAGAGAACAATTGTCTGACACTTGAAGACCAACTGTCAATGCAGGGTCCCCAGAGTGTAGGGCAGACAGATGACACAGTTACCACACACACAAATGAAGGAGTGACTCCACGCCTCCCTTTTCTTCAAGACCAAACAAGTAGCTGTTGTTCAGGCTCGCGGTTATGACCTCAGAAATCACACACCCAACTGAGGAAATAAAAACATTCAGGAAGCCTTGACTGGTGTGGCTCAGTGGATTGAGCATGGCACCTGCGAACCACACGATCGCGGTTCAATTCCCAGTCAGGGAACATGCCTGGGTTGCGGGCCAGTTCCCAGCGCTGGACTCACGAGAGGCAACCATAGATTGATATTTCTCTCCTTCTCTCTTTCCCTTTCCCTCTAAAGATAAATAAATAAAATATTTAAAAACAACATTCAGGAAGCCACCCAACCAGCATGAAGAGTTTCACAGCTCACCCCCCAAAGGATTCTGTGAGGATCACCCAACTAGGTTTCCTAGCCTAAAAAATCTGTTCAGAGTGTCATCTGTGATTCTGGCCATACTGCAACAAGGTTGAGTAAGCCAAGAACTGGACCAGAAGTTGAAAGATGTCCCCTGCAATTTTAGTTTTATGTGTTTAGTTTTATATGTTTTAGTTTTAAGAAAAGGAGATGGCTCCTTTTCTTTCTTTGCTAGATAGGGGTAAGAAAAGGCTAAATTAATTTTTTAAAAACACCATTGCCCTTGTTCTAATTTGTGTCTTAAAATAGTCTTGAAAAATATTATCAGGGAGGAAATGATAAAGAGCCTGTAATGATTTGTGTAAGCATCTTGTTATTAGGAGCTCAATTTCAATGTCACCCTACAAGGGCCTTCCTTGTCCACCCTAACCACTCTATCACACCATCCTGTTTTGTTTGGTTCTCTGTAGAAACAGTACCATCATTTAATGCTGTTCTTACTTGTTCATTAGACAGTAAAATTAGTGTCAACATTATAAGTGCAGATCCTAAATCAGACTGCCTGGATTGGAATCCTGGTCCTCCAACTTAATAGCTATGGGCAAGGCTCTATGACACAGTTTCCTTCTCTGAAAATTGGAATAATGATCTTACCTGTGTCACAGGAATTGGAGGAGGATTGCACTGCATAATAAGAATAAAGTGCTAGATCTGAGGCAGGCACAAGGTGAACACAATAAATACAAGCACTTATTCTTCCTTTGCTTGGTGTCTGTCTCCTGTCACTTATCTGCCTTAGTGACCCAGTACCTAAAATGATGCCTGGAGCACATACAACATTTTTGATAAATATGTTAATATTTATTGAAAATTAATAGAGATGTATTAATTAATTAATACATCTCTATTAGTTTTTGAGATTAAACCCAGCTCAACATGGCTTGCAAATTCAACAGTTCACACTAAATATTGGGGTCACAGTATTCTGTGGTAACCGCAAATATTGACCCTATCCTTCCTTTCTTCATTTGTGGAGAAATTATCCTGGTTTTCTGCTCCATATGCCCTACATATCTGACAACCTCATTCCCTGTTGCTATAAGTGCTTGAGTCAACACCATCCTATACCACTTGGTCCACCTCAGAATCTACATTGGATCCAACTTCTTTTTATTTTCTTTCTCCTTCACACTTTCTCTTAAAGTTATTTCTCTGTCTCTTCATTCAGATCAGAGATTGTTGTGTGGAGGAGATTTATTGCATAGGTGTGTACAGGAGGATCTCAGACAGCACAGGAATGTGGGGGAGTCATAAGCCCCAAGGAGGCCTAGGGGTTTCCACTTATAGAACAGAAAGTACCAGAAAATAGTGGGAAACAACACAGACTACAAGATCCTTGAAAATAAATGGAACCAGGATAAGAGAAGCCTGGGTCTTGTTAGAGAAATAAGAAGTCCGCTAGGAAATAATTGTATCGGTGAAACTTAAGAACCTTAAGTGAACTTGCATTGTTATTACCACTTCATGAGGACCAGAGACACTTCTCACAGTCACTGTAGACATCTCCTACACTCTGGGTTAATGATGTAATTTTTGGTACCTTTTCTTAATCAACTTGTAATGTATTTAACAGACATTTATTGAAATGCTTGTACAACAATGAGAAAAACTAAATAAAAAAAAGAAATCCAACTATGAACAAGGCACCATCCTAACCACTTGGGATGCAGTGGTGAGCACAAATAGACACAACCCTGCCTAAATGGAGCTCACAGTCTGATGGGAGAGAGGGAGACTATTTCTGTCAAACAATAACTTAATGACACATAAAACTAAAATTGCGATAGTGCTAAGAAGGAGGGGGAAATGGAATTCTGAGGGCGCATAATAGGGATTGGGCAGATTACGGAAGGCTTTTCTAGGGAAGCTCACTTTGAACTTAAAACTGAAGAATTGATATTAAATGGGTAAAAATGGAGACAAGGAGCAGGTGGCCTTATGTGATGAAGGAATAACATGTGCAAATGCCCTGTGGCATGGGAGATCATATAGAATACAAGGCTTGAAAGAAGGTCAGGCTCACTGGTGACAAGAGAGGAACAGAGCATGGTATGTTTGATGAAGCAAGAGAAGTGTGGAGTGACCAGATCATTCTGGGCCCTCAGTGTTTTTTTAAAAATCAGTGTAGAAGTATTTGCTTTTTTTCACACTTATCATGTTATAAATTCATGTGGAATGGGTTCCAGCAGCTCAAGCTCCTTTCCATTATTTCTCACAACTTGCTTCTTCGGGTGGAGCAGGCTGATGCTTCAGCTAAACCCAGATACCTTTCTCTTTGACTCCCTTCTTTTTCTGATCATTTTCCTTCACACATTTCAGGAAGCTATTTTGACTCTTAGAGTGCTTAATATGTATAATGCATACATTAATTCTCTAGGCAAGAATCTTGCCTTTAATTTGTTTGTTTACAACAATTCCATGCCGAATTCTGGGTGACATTGTATACTCTTCCAGTTTTGCCATGGTAACACTTGTGCAGCATTCCTTCTTAACAGTGCCCATTCCCTTGATATCTACAATGATCACTTTTCTTGTGGATTCACACGTATATGGCCAAAGGAACAACTCCATGTTTTCTAAAAGGCCTAGAGAACACAGTGGGTGCCTCTCCTCTCTCCCTTTGTATTAGTCATTTTGGCAAATTACTAGACTTAGTTGATTCCAGCTAAAAACCTGGGCCCTGTCAGTCTTAATAAGTTTTTCTTTATTCTAAGGACAATAGAAAATTTTTGAAGAGTAATACTGCACCTCCACTATACAATTCCACTATCGTTCCAGCCACTACCTTGTACATTTAATGCAACATAGTACTGGGACTCAATCTCATAAAAGAGTAAAAAGGCAACTAGCAGTATCTGAACAACTTGAAATTGGAAATCTCCCATTAAGATTCCTAATTTAGTAATGAACTTGAAGTTCAAGGCAAAATTTTGTGGATCAAAACCACTTGGATGTTGTCCCTGGATAAAATCCATAGTTCCCCACTAATCATACCTCCCACACTTCCCTTCTCCCAACCATTTACTATTTGATGACTTTCTTATGTTCAGGGCATTTGGATATCCACCATAATTGCAGAAGTAAAATAAGTGGTAATAACAAATTGATTTAAGGTTTCCTCTAGAGTAAAATAATGATTCACTGACGTTTGTAGCATTTTATTGTAAGTGTGGTGGAAATGATTATAATCTTTAATGCTTAACTGAGTAATTGATTATTGATAAATGAGTACTCTATTTAAGCCAGGATCTATCTTACATCACCTGGAAAAGGATGATGTTCCTACTCTTTTAATGACCATTAAGTGGTAAATAAGGAAGTGGAATGTTTCATAACTTATATATTAAGTATCTTTGGTCATTTAACCACTTCTGCAATGAGAGCAAGAAGGCAGCTAGGGTAGATAGCTGACTTAAGGAAAGATCAATGACTGTTTTTCAGAATTTTATTGAAAGTGCCTTATAGATTGTCTTGCTTTTAACATTATTACTTCATTGAATAGCGATATATGAGTAGGCTACAGGGAAAATTAGAATACAGCTGTGCAAGGCTATCTGTGTGACAGGATGAGAACTACATAGTAAAATAGCCTCCAGAAAAAATTTCAGTCCCACACCCACTCTCTCTACCCAGTGAAAATAAGGATGGACACTGAAAACAACAGCAAAATGACTGAAGCTTATCTTTGTGCTTCATCCACCTCCTTTTGGGGAGGGAGGGCTGCTTTCCTTTTTATGTCCCTTGATAGTTATCCATCTAAACCTCAATGTTGCCATCTTACTACGAAGAGTTCACCCCACAAGCAACTATACATCTTACTCAGGCTCATAATTCCCGTGAATTCCCCATGTATCATAATAATCTCTTCCACATCACAACTGTTCAACACAACTCCCATTCTTTCAGTATTTTGATCTCAGTCAAGCCTTAACAAGAAAGCAATGCAATTTAACCAATTTATACTAACTTTTTAAAATCTGATTTGTGGAGGCTTTGTTACTTTTAAAAAGCCACTTTTTAAAAATAATTAATTTCAGGTGGTTTAAGAAAGTAATATAAACTTTCACATGACTATATACTGGGACAGGTGGAGGGAACATAGGTAGACTGAAATTGGTTATCAGATGTAGTATTACATGGTGACCTCAAAGTCCAACAGACCAGGATTAAAATTATGGCTCTCTCCCTTACAACCTGGGCCACCTCAAAGCCTCAGATCTATCTGTAAAGTTGGTGTTACTGGCTAATGAGATTAGAATGAGCATTATATAAAATAATGTGTATGGTCATTAGTAAAACCACTGATATACAGCTGTAAAAAAACAAATTATCGTTACCACTTTTACATGGGTAAGTGGTTTACCAAGGCATTCTGACTAAAAACCCATGGGGACCACCAAAGGTCACCTAGTTTTTCCTAATAATCCCAAGAAAGAATTGAGTAGATTAACCAAGAACTTAACAAGGAAGGAAAGGCCTGTGTCTAGAGTTGGAATATCTGAGCATGACCGACTCTTCACAAAACAACAACCTCTGACTGCCAGTCTAATATGAAATTTAGCCTGACAACTATGACTCTTTGTTTTGGCCTTGGCTCCAAAATCAAGGGCATTAGTACTAGCTTATTAGCATCTCCAGTATAACTTGAGAGGTCATTCAATATCTATGTCAACCACAGAATGATTTTAGTTGAATTAGGATAATTTCATTTTTCAGAAATTAAGGTGATACAATAATAAAAAATCAGTTTCATTGAAATACTTCCTCTTAGAGTAGGATCCATTATATTTCTATTTATCATGTATTCTGACACTTGTAAAGATTTGCAGTATTTCCCAACTATTTATCTATGCCCCAGCAGGTAAAACTTTACCACCTCCTATCTTTTCCTTCCCCTAAATCCTAAATTCATCCAAAGTGGCTGTAGCTTTGGTCTTTTCTTTGTCCTAAGTACTTCTCCCTTCAATTACTCCTGGAACCCATGGTACATTATAAGATAGTTCTATTGGGGTTGGAAAATATCAACTTAGTACATCTTCTCTAATGTCATTTTTGAAAGAAAAATATTTATAATTTGATCTTTCAAATATACCATCCTTCTTTAAGTGAAAGGGAGCAAGAATATAACCATAAATTCATTACTTCTAACCCTTGACCTTAAAGCTTCAAGCCATTCATATATCATACGTTGGAGGGTTGAAGTTCAGGGTCCCTTTAAATCATACATAGCAGTTACTCTTCTAATAGTCTATTGAAAAGAGACACCAATCTACTTTAAATTAAGAAAGTCCATATTTACTACAGCCCCACTTCTGGGCTGTTTCTGCCCTGAAACAGGAGAAAACATGGAGAGTAGCAGTGGGAGAAGCTGTGGTAAAGAAGATGTTGGCAACTGTGTGACCAGTGAATAAGGGCATTGCATTAAATAATTGTATACTATTTCATTTCCCCCATAGTATTAACCCAAAGCAGTGGTGTTTAAATTGTGTCCTCCCTAACCCAAAACTTCTGTAGAGGTACCCCACACAAGGGCCAGGGTAGGCTAAGCAGGTAGGTCTAAGCATACCCTAAAATTACAACAGCTGTGCTTTTATAACCATATAAGGTCATATTAGTGAAAAATTAGAGTTCTATTTCTATAAAAATAGTCGAGACTCATAATATAAGGTTCTGGAGGATTATTTGTTTGCCTGAATAGCCAAAATATAAACAGAGAATATACACCCCCCCACACACATAATTTAACAATTACTATTCTTTGTCAAACTTAAGATGATAAAGATCATGTAAGAATAGTCAACATGTAACAAGTGCTTATTTTGCTCCCAACACTACGCTAAGAACTTCACATTAATAAGTCTCATAATAACACAAAGAGCCAGGTTACATTATGATCTTCATTGTGCAAGAAACAAAACCTAGGCTCAAAGAGACACAGCTGCGACCAAGCTTACACTGCCAGAAAGGAATGAACAGAATAGGATAACTGTTGAAATGTCCTTGAAATTTTAGTGGCTTGACACAGAGGTCCATGTCTTATTCTCATATTAATTTATTAAAAGTGTTTGGTAGATAGTCTTCCATTGCATAATTCAGGGACACAGTTCTCTTTAATCTTGTGACAGTCTCTGGAGACTCAGAGGCCTCTGCTGGACTTCTGCATCTGGTCCCCAAGACAGAGAGCAAAGAGCCAGAGTACTGCAGAGGAGATTTTTAAAGGCCAGATCTGAACATAGGATGTGTAACTTCTGCCCACATTCCTTTGGTCAGAACTTCTCAAAAGGATGTGTCCAACTCCAAGGGAAGTTGGGAACTATTGTGTGGCTATATGTCCAGGAGGAAAAGGAGTTGGTTACTTGCCAGTCTCTACCACAGTGGTAGGACTAGAACTCAAACTCGGGAGCTTCAAATCTTCTAGAATTCACTACAGTGTGGAATTAACTTCATCCAGACATAAAATATTATTATAAATTATGATCTCTAGGGTCATTATCTCAGATTCTGGATAATCCTTAAGAACACTGCACATGTACATTCATTCATTTATTCACTCGACATTAACTGAACACTTACTATACACCAGGTAGACATCATTCATTCACTTATTTGAAATTTATTGAGCATTTAATGTGCCAGGCAGTACTTGGGGCAGCAACAATAAACAAGAGAGAAATAATCCCTGCCAACATGAGCTCATATCTAAAGGACTTAAAATATGGTTTTGATATATTTTTATACTTTCTACAAAATCATACAGCACTGTGTACTTTATATACTTCCAGCCTCTGTTTGATTAGCTTGAATACATATGGGAATGAAGAGAAACACACTTTCCACTTGGGGGTATATGGTGAAATTCTCTTGTAAAAGCAGAAGTCTGTCTTTTTACCTCTGGCCTAACTCTAGTATCTGGCATGTGAATAAATGCTGGTGTCATGGAAAGATCACTAGCCTAGGAATCACATAGGTTATGTTTTGTTCACATATTACTTGGGCATGTTTTTCTCATGGCAAAGTCAAACACTTTGAATGAAAGTTTCCCAGATCCTTTCCATCTCTAAAACCCAAGCTTAAAATTGTGAAGATATTTGGTTTAGTGGACACTACATGAGAATGGGAATCAGCAAATGTGAGTTGTAGTTCTGCTTCTCTAGTTCCTTGCAGAAGTCTCACCAAATCCCTGGTCCTCAGTGTATTCACTGGTCAACAAGTGCTTTGAGCATGAAGAGTGTCCCTTCAAATTTTAATATTCTACTAGTATCTACAATGCCACTGTTGGGCACAAAACCATCAGGTTCCTGCTTCAGAGTTTAGTTTCTTATAGCTGAGTGCTATTAATATGACCCCTAAAGTTCCGAAAAAAGCAAGACTCCTTCCACATGTACCAGGAGTAATGTTCACCCCTCTGCCTGATCATTTGGAGCATCTTTTTCTTTTTCCCAAAATACACAACCATTCTGGTTTCACTACTTGGCTCAGTATTGAGGAACTCCCTACTTCAGTCTAGTTCATTCTAGTGGCATTTCTTTAGACTCTCAGCTCCGCCCTCCTTTAAATTAAAAATCATGTCAGAGCAAGTTGATTCATAACAGCCTAAACAATAAGGCTATCTCTCTTAATATGTCGATTTATCATTACTTCATATTTAAGGCTTTAATCAAAATGGAATAAAACAGTCTTCATTATAAAGGACAAAAATTTACTAATGCTCAGGAAATCAAGACATTATGGACAATTAAAATTCATAATATGTTTAGCTCTATACCAATGTTAATGAGACCTACTGCTAATGAGAGCAGTTCCATTTGTCATATTAGAATATCTTCAGTGCATGAGGGCCCTGGAAGAAATGTTTTAATGACACAGATAAAATTATAGTTATTTTACCAATGCATAGGAGATATAAACATTTATCTGAAAGTGTTCAGACTTGTAAAAGTAAATGTAAATCACAAAACTAAGCTTCATTTTTTCCAAGAGACACTAAGTAAAAAGAATTCCCTTAAAAATAGAATCAGCCATAAGTCAGAATCTGATTGCTTGAAGATTCTGTCCATGGGCATTGCTAGAACATTGATTTTAGTTAGGGTGGAGGCAGGGGGCTGGAAGCATTCTGTAGGAAATAATAAAGAATTAAAAGTCTCAAAGCCAAAAGTTTATAATGCCTTCATTCATTATTTAAAGACAAATCTCTTTAAAATAAAAGGTTACAATTCAAGCATTATTTTGTCCTATCCTAATATTCTCCAGGTCCACTTTCCTGGCTGCCTGGGAGCCTGAATGATGTTACAATACTCTGCCCAGCAGTGGCTGCGCTGGCTCTGAGCCCTGAGGGAAATGGAAAGTCAACACCAGTGAGCACATCCCACATGCATCATTTTTTCTCTAAATTTATTAATCCTGCAGAAACCAGTCCCCGCTCTTGTGTCTTCAAAGGCACACCCATCAGTCTTATTCTGTGAATGTGGTAGAAAGACTTAGAGAACTAGTTTCTAAATTGATGGCTTCCAAAAAATAAGAACATAAAGTAAAAGATCAAACAGGATATGGGAAGAAAATATTAAAACTTAACCTCTTCTATAAATTAAGAGAAATTAGTCTTTACTAATATTTAATATGTGGATGGTCACTAGTACATGTACATAATACTAAAAATTATTGCATGCTTTGGAAGGATATCAGTTAAAGTCAGAGCAGGAAACAGAAGGTATTTCCAAATGAATGAACTAAGCAGAGTTTAATAGAAAAACAAGTGACAAAAGTTTGGGATGCGGAGGTTTAGCAATAAGAGAAGATACATTCTGGACAAGCACTGCAGGGAGGGCCAAAAGAAGGAAATAGATACCAGTACCAAAGGCAGAGATATGAAGAGGGCATGTGACAAGAGCTGCAACTGTCAGAAGAGGGAACAAGCCAACCCACAGCTTCTGAGCAATGTGTGTGTGAGCTGGGAAAATAGTACCCTGGCCTCACTCTGGCACATCCTCCAGGTCTCCTGCCAAAACTACCAGGAGTCAAAGGACAAAAGAGCCCATTGATATGGTCCATTTGAGTCAGTCTCCCCATGTGGCCTGGAGGGGTATACAGATGCTATCCATAGAAGATGTGCCCCAATTATTTTTACTACCAGGGTTATTCATTTGTATAATCAAAAAAGTTATGGTAAGACTGCTCTAAATAATTTTACTAAATACTAAGATTGTACTAGGAAAAAACTAAGTTCAGAAAATTTACTTTTTAATTATTTTATTATTTTTAAATATATTTTATTGATTGTGCTATTACAGTTGTCCACTTTTCCCTCCTTTATTCCCCTCCACCCTGCACACCCCTTCCCATCCCTCCCCCCCCTTTAGTTTATGTCCATGGGTCATATATATAAGTTCTTTGGCTTCTACATCTCCTATACTATTCTTACCCTCCCCCTGTCTATCGTCTACCTACCATTTATGCTACTTATTGTCTGTACCTTTTCCCCCTCTCTCCCCACCCACTCCATGGAAGGCTGATATGCTACTTATTGTCTGTACCTTTTCCCCCTCTCTCCCCACCCACTCCATGGAAGGCTGATAACCCTCCATGTGATCTTCTATGATTCTGTTCCTGTTCTATTTGTTCATTTAGTTTGTTTTTGTTTTTATTTTTGTTTTAGGTTCAGTTGTTAATAACTGTGAGTTTGGTGTCATTTTACTGTTCCTATTTTTTACCTTCTTTTTCTTAAGTAAGTCCCTTTAACATTTCATATAATAATGGCTTGGTGACGATGAACTCTTCTAACTTGACCTTATCTGGGAAGTATTTTATCTGCCCTTCCATTCTAAATGATAGCGTTGCTGAATAGAGTAACCTTGGATGTAGGTCCTTGCCTTTCATGATTTCAAATACTTCTTTCTAGCTCCTTTTTGCCTATAATGTTTCTTTTTAGAAATTAGCTGATAGTCTTACAGATACTCCTTTGTAGGTAACTGTCTCCACTTCTCTTGCTGCTTTTAAGATTCTCTTTTTATTTTTAGTCTTAGGTAATGTAATGATGATGTGCCTTGGTGTGTTCCTCCTTGGGTCCAACTTCTTTGGGACTCTCTGAGCTTCCTAAAGTTCCTGGAAGTCTATTTCCTTTACCAGATTGCGGAAGTTCTCCTTTGTTATTTGTTCAAATAAGTTTTCCATGTGTTCTCCTATTCTTCTGGTATCCCTTCTGTTGGAATGTTTAAAGATGTTCTGGAGGTTCCTAAGCCTCTCCTCATTTTTTTTTTTTTGAATTCTTGTTTCTTCATTCTTTTCTGGTTGGATGTTTCTTTCTTCCTTCTGGTCTACTCCATTGATTTGAGTCCTAGTTTCCTTCCCATCACTATTGGTTCCCTGTACATTTTCCTTTATTTTGCTTAGCATAGCCTTCAGTTTTTTTTTGTCTAATTTGTGACCATATTCAACCAATTCTGTGAGCATCATGATTATCAGTATTTTGAACTGTGCATCTATCTGATAGGTCAGCTATCTCTTCATCACTTAGTTGTATTTTTTCTGGAGCTTTGATCTGATCTTTCATTTGGGCCATTTTTGTTTTTGGTCTCAGCAATGAGAGAGGGGAAGAGCCTTAGGTGCTCACCAGGGTGAGGCAACACATGTCGCTGCATTGTGATGCTCATGTGGGAGAGGGGTCCGAGAGGGAACAGTGCTGCTTGCTCCACTCTCTCTGCCAGTTTTCAGTCACTTCTCCCACTACCTACAATCAAATTGGGTCCTTCTGGTGCTGATCCCTGAATGGGTGGGTTTGTGTGCATTCTAGGACCCTGTGGGCCTTTCCAGCAAACTCTCCTGTGAGGCTGGGAGTTTCTGCCACTGCTGCCTCAACCCCCACAGGTGTTTTCAATCAGAGGTTTGCGGCTTTATTTCCCTGCTGGAACTCTGGATTGCACAGTCTGTCTCACTCCCCAGTTGTTCCTTTTGGTTTATCTGCATGCAAATGTGGGACCACCCAGTCCACAATCTGCCACCTCGCTGGGTTGCCAGCCACAGTTTTGCCTGCCCCGGTCCTCCAGCCACCACCTTGTTGTGAGTCCTCTCCACCTAGCTGCCTGTCTCTGCCCCTCCTACTGGATGAAATGTTTCTTTTTTAACTCCTTGGTTGTCGGACTTCCATAGTTTGATTTTCTGTCAGTTCTGGTTGTTTTTTGTTTTAAATTTGTTGTTGTCTTTTTTTTATTGTGTGAGGAGGCACAGTGTGTCTGTCTACACCTCCATCTTGGCCGGAAATCCCTCACACAGTCTATTCTTGATATTACAGTCAAAGAGTCTCTTGGAAGAAAGTATCAGAGAGAGTGAGAATCCAGATGAGGAGACTGAGCATGCTGTCTGCCCACTCTGAGCCCACCCACGATCGGGCTCTAAGTTCAGAAAATTTAGACTGCTTAGACCTAGTCTCAGTGGCTCATAATCAATTAGGAAAATTTGTTCTGCTAAACAGAAGGGAAAGTGTAATATTTGGATCAAATGTTTGCCATCTCTGCTTTGAGTTATAAGGCCAACATTTACTTCACTGGATCTTATTTACATTCATTCACTCTTTCATTCATTTATTCATTCATTATGTCAGGCACTGCATAGGTGCTCAGAATATAATCCCTGGCCTCAAGAGTCAATAAATTTGTAGAATAGGATGGATACATAAAAATATGTAGAATAACATGGTAATTATTCCAAAAAACCAATTACAATGGGATTACAAAGAAAAAAACAGTTCTTCTGAGGACTGGAATTATTTCATGTAGAAATTAGTTTTGGAAAACTGAAAGAGAAGATAGACAAAATATTACAAGCCAAAGAAACATTATGGAAAAATGACCATGAATTTGAGTAGATGAAAGTAATTCAGCACAGCTGATATTCATGGTAAAAACAGAGAGAAATACACAATGTAACAAAAAGCCATCCAGGTCAAGATTGTAAAAAGCCTCATTTGCCAATCTAAAAATTGGAAACTTTTATCTGAACTATTTTCTACTGAAGTGTTTGTTTGGGAAACTCTACCTCAAAATACTTGGAGTAGGTACCTCAATTGGAGAATAAGAACTACTGGTCATAGGCCAGCACACAGAATCGATTGAAAAAAGTAATTTTGAGTCCTGTCTGCTGTGGCTCAGTGGATTGAGCACCAGCCTGTGAACCAAAGGATCACTGATCCGATTCCCAGTTAGGGCACATGCCTGGGTTGTGGGTCAGGTCTCCAACTGGGGGCATGCTAGAGGCAACCACACACTGATGTTTCTCTCCCTCTCTCTCCTTCCCTTTCCCTAAAAATAAATCAATAACATATTTTTAAAAAGAAAAGTAATTTTGAATTCCAGTATTAATAGCCACCCCTATTTTATGGTGAAGGAGCTAACATCAAACAACAATTTGTCCTGAGATAAGTTTTGGATGCTGTGAACACTTTGTTTCTTTAAGGATTTCCAGTGTACTTCAGGTAAACCATGTGCCTAAAATAACTTAGTTTAGTCATTAGAATTCAAATTGATCAATAGCAATGGCAATGATTATCAAATAGAGTCTAATTAAGACAGCTCATCAAAGATTCCTTTCTTTCTTATATGTTTTTGTATTATTGGGATGCACTCCTACTAAAATCTCTTAGTTCCACCACAAAAGGAGCACAGCCTAGACATTTTTTTTCATCTAAAGCAGATATTTTCAAATACTACAGTTCTGATGATCCAATAATTTCCCAGTTGTTGACCTATATATGTATGTGAGCATTGGCTTTGGCATGCCTTATTTCTGAAAACAAGGGATAATTAATTTGCTCCCTCTATGCTGATAAGTACTAGCACCAATAAGTCTGATTTTCATTCTGTCCCCATTACAAAATATCTGTTAATTGTATAAAGCAGTTTAGAGAGTGCATTGGCTATTTGGCAACTCAAATGCACAATGAAATTCAATAAAGATGGTTTGCAAGGAACAATGGAGTAAAAAATAAATTCTAAGGGCACTGAAAGTCAAAGTTGACCTCTTAAAGGAGTACATCAAATGAATGAACAATAAACTTTTATAAGGCAAACCAAAGCATATTTTATAAAGCAAGAAGTGTCTCCCCTGAATACCTAATGAGGCACCTAATGGGCCTAATTCTATCCAGTACAACTTTCACAGACTGGATCTGCTCTTTCCCCAACACATCCACTGGCTTTCATATTTCATTAGGTTATTTTTTATCAATATTCCTGCCATGACTGGCTAAAAGTGCCACCAAGAGGGAAGCATCTGGAAGATTTGCCAGCAGTTGAGTCCTTCTGTAGACAAAGTAAAGCATTTTATTGCCACTTACAAATTCCAAGGTAAATAAAGACATGGGTAGATACTTTTCTACCCCCAGTTAATTTCTCTGAGACAAGACAGTAGAACTTCTCATTATGGACAAAATACTCAACAAAATTCTTGAGGGGTTTTCATATTTGAAACTCATACTGGAGGAGCTTGCTAAAGCCAGAATGATTTCGTCCAGCACCCATACCAAGTATCAATGGCTACAGGTGCTGGACCACCCAGAGTCAGCAGGAAGGCAGCTGGAGGTATGGCAAGTAGGTGATGAACACCTTCTGTCACTGACAAGATCAAATCTCTCTCCCTAAGAAGCAAAAAAGAGCCAGGAAGGAGATGCTGATGACTTAAAGCACTTCTTAAAACTCTCACCATCTTTGTTCACTCTCATCCAGCCTCCATCACAAAGAAAGCTGTAAGCAAGATTCCCAGGGTCTCTCCATTGCCTTTCAATTATTCATCTTCAACTTATTTTTTTGTAATCTATGAAATCAGTACAACTGAAAGATTTGCAGATGGATTCATTGTGAACTGATTTATGATCTTTATTGCACCAGAGAAGTAATTTCATGCATATAACTTCTTTTACAATTACCTCCACATGATTTCAAAGGAGTTCACTGCTTATGGGAGGAGGCCATCAATAAGTGACACTTGCATATTCATTCATTTCAATCAGAGATTTTTAAAGACTCGGGAGAATAGTTCAATGCTATTGAAAATTACTTTCTTTTTCATCATGTTTCTGTTATTGTTTTTCCCCCAGGGAGGGGGGAAGCATATGATACAATCACAGTCTATTTTTATTTACTTTATTTTTATCTTTATTTTCAAGCAAGTTATATTTGAAGATGTTAAAAATGAAGCTGCATTCATTAAATGCAAACTATGTGACAGAAACTCTGCTAGCCTCTATCTATGTAAAGCTTTATATTCTTTCCAAGATCATAATTATGTTGCTTGTTCCACTAATAAGGGAACTCAGAGATACACAAATACTTGCCCAAGGTCAAAGAGTTACTAAGTGACAGATAGTTTGGTGTTTGAATTCACATTTATCAAACTGCAAGATCCATCCTCTTCCCATAACTTCACAATGTCTCAAGATTTGGGGTATAAAACTCAATCAGTTTTATATTTCTCAATCTGTGAAAAGGTTTTTCAGGGTTCTTGAAATAAGCTGTGGCTGTTGACCACACCCCAAAGTCTTGTGAAGCACACATTCTCAATGCTATCTTTTTCTTTCTTTTTTTAAATATGACTTACCTAGAGAGTGCCTGACACCTATCGGGAGCTGTGGACCATGTGTTCAAAGCCTTGATTGACCCTGACAACTCAGACAAGCCAGTGCAACTACAGGTAAGTCATAAAATTACCTGTTTTTGTGACATTGTGTTAATCAGTTTTCCCAAACTTCACTGGAAAACATCCAAACCATTTTTGCAATATATGAATGGTACTGAGCTATTATTAACTTAATGTCTTAATCAATTTTAACCTGGGTCAGTTTTATATTTAATTTTCTTCTAAACAGTAAAACATAAATTTAACATAGTATCAATACTTTTCTTATACATATTAAAATACATGAGAGTTCCAGCCAAGATGGAGGCATAGGTAGAAACCCTTCTCTTCCATGCAAAACCGAAAGAAGGATAACAATCTAAAATCAATAAACAACCAGAAGCACCAGAAAATCAAATTGCATGGAACTCCGACAACCAACAAATTAAAGAAAAAATCAACTAGAACAACCAGACTGGTAAGAATCCGAAACGAGGCTGTGCAGGTGGGGCTGGCTCAGAAAAGCCACGGAGAGGGGCCAGACCGGTGGTTGGGGCTGGCTGAATGGGAAAGTGAGACTCAGAACTGACTGTGGACTATGGTGAAGATTGCCGCAGTGAGAGAAACTCTCAGTTGCTCCCAAGGGTTTCTTGGAAAGTGAGCTAGAGACAAGTAGGGGAGCTCCATTGTTTCCTCTTTGGCCCCTCCCCCACAGACAGGGCTGCAGTGCAGCAAAGGGGATTGCCCTGCCCTGGTGAATACCTAAGGCCCTGCCCCATTACAACTTAACAGGTGCACTGAGACAAAGAAAGAGGGCCTAAATGAAAAAAGAGAGCAAAACTTCAGAAAGAGAACTAAGCAATGAAGAGATAGCCAACCTATCTGATGGAGAATTTAAAGCCCTGGTAATCAAAATGCTCACAGAACAGATTGAGTTTGGTCAAAAAAGGAAAGAACAAAAGAAAGATACCCAAAATGAAATAAAGCAAAATATTCAGGGAACCAACAGTGACAGGAAGAAAACCAGGACTCAAAGCAATGATTTGAAACAACAGGGGAGAATAAAAATCCAACTGGGGAGACCTTTGAAAAACTAGACAGAGAAGATGACAGCAGAGTAGGACAAAGAAGATCCCACTTTCCCCCCACGCATGGGAGAAAAACCTGACCGATCTGCGGAGGAACACAGCAAATAGCCAACAGTGCCCCAGCATTTAGGAAAATAAGGGTCCAGAAATTGTAGCAGACATTGTAAGACCAGACGGTAAGGAGACGGCTGCAGGTCAATAAGGTCCGAGGGACCAGCGCAAACGCCACAGGTCGCTGCCTGCTCTGCCTAGCCGGGAGCCAGGGGCCAGGCCAGGTTTGCTATGGACTCTTTGGGAGCCGAGGGCTGGCAGCAAGGTCCTTGGGAGAGAGCTGGGTCATCAGCTCCCTCCCTACCCAGCCAGGACCAGCTTGAAAAATACCAGGAGAGACCTGTTTGCTTGAAGTGTCAGAGAAAGAAATGGGCACAAGGAAGCAAACAAGGGAAACTTGATCACCCGCAGAGTCTGTGGTTGCCAGCTTGAAAGAACTGAGAGTCGCCCTTGCATGCCCCCATTGCACAGGGAAATGTTCTAGGCCAAGCCTTGGGAGCCAAGGAAGACAGGCTGGGCGCATGTGCCCGCACCACAGTGCATGGNAGGAGAGACCTGTTTGCTTGAAGTGTCAGAGAAAGAAATGGGCACAAGGAAGCAAACAAGGGAAACTTGATCACCCGCAGAGTCTGTGGTTGCCAGCTTGAAAGAACTGAGAGTCGCCCTTGCATGCCCCCATTGCACAGGGAAATGTTCTAGGCCAAGCCTTGGGAGCCAAGGAAGACAGGCTGGGCGCATGTGCCCGCACCACAGTTTATGGCGGTGACTCCTGAAGAAAGAGTGCTTTAAAAAGGACCTGGATTCCCTCTGTGGGGTGCTGAGAAGAGGCACCAATCTTGGGAGAGTGCTCCTGAGACTGTCTGAGTACACTGAGAAAAAAGAAAGTCCACACCAATCGCCCCTCAGTCTGCTGCAGCTTCTAAGACCAGAAAAACTGGTTTGGCCAGCTGGAAACCAATAAGAGCTGATCAAAAACAAACAAAAAAAGAGAGTAGGTAAAAAGGGAGAACACCAGCATACCCACTGGAAGAGGAAACCCAACAACAAAGGAACCACCAACAGATAACAACACAAGAAGGCAAAGGAGAGAGTGGAAACCACACAAACGTCAATCCAAGACCTATCTGGAAATACAACTAAACAGTAAAGAAACTAACCAGTGTAAACAACTGAACAAGAGCAAAAGAGAATCCTCAAAACCTTGTACACACAGAAGAACTAGCTTCAACACAACCTGCCCTCACCAGCACAACAAATTTAAAAGGGTGGTGGACAGAGGGACCAGCAGTTAACCAGCTGGTAGGAAGGACCCACAAAGAAAGGACCCAATAACAACCAAAACCCAAAGACAAACTCAAAGCCAACGTAAAGGACAGCCCAGGACCAGTCAGGTGGGGAGATCAAGGAGACTACACCATTGAATCTAACAGGTATTATACCACAGAAGTTAACACCATAAACCCAAAAAGCCAGAACAAATCAACTTAAGAAGCTGACATTAACAAGAGTCTGTCAAACAATGGGAAGATGAAGAATCAATCCCCAAATGAAAGAAAAGAAGGAAGCTTCAGAAAGAATGCTGGATGAAATAGAGGCAAGTCAGCTATCAGATACTGAGTTCAAGGCACTGGATATCACGAAGTTCAAAGAGCTCACAATGAGCTACCAGAAACTACAGGGGATCTACAATGAATTCACTGCAAACTATATCAACATGAAAAAAGAAATAGAAACTATCAGCAAGGGACAACCAGAAATGAAGAATACAATATCTGAACTGAAGAACACAGTAGAAGGAATCAAAAGCAGGATTGGTGAAGCAGAAGGTCAGATCAGCAAGTGGGAGGACAAAGTAGAAAAAAATTCCCAGAGAGAGCAAGAAAGAGAAAAGAGGCTCAGAAAGAATGAAGAGGGATTAAGAGAAATGCAACACAATATGAAACATAATAATATCTGAATAATAGGGATACCAGAAGGAGAAGAAGAGCAAGGGATAGAAAATCTATTTCAAAAAGTAATGATGGAAAACTTCCCTAATTTGATGAGAGAAAAAGTTACACAAATCCAGGAAACACAGAGAGTCCCAATCAAGAGGAACCCAAAGAGGCCCACTTTAAGACACATTATCATTAAAATGGCAAAATTCCAAGACAGAGAGAATCTTAAAGGCAGCAAGGGAGAAAAAGGAAGTAACGTACAAGGGAGCCCCAATAAGGTTAGCTGCTGACTTCTCAATGGAAATGCTCCAAGCAAAAAGAGAATGGCAAGAAATATTCCAAGTAAGGAGACCCAGAGACCTGCTGCCAAGGCTACTTTACCCAGCAAGGCTCTCAATCAAGATAGAAGACCAAATAAAGAGCTTCCAAGACGAAAGAAGTCTAAAAGAATACACCTTCACTAACCAGCTCTGCAAGAAATACTAAAAGAACTGCTTTAAGGAAAGAAATGAAAAGACAGAGACACGGAGGAACACAGGTATAAAAATGAAAATGAATAAGGACCTATCGATAATAACCTTAAAGGTAAATGGATTAAATGCTCCAATCAAAAGGCATAGAGTAGCTGAATGCATAAGAGAGCATGATGCATACTAATGCTGCCTACAAGAGACCCACCTCAGGGCAAAAGACCTACACAGAGTGAAGGTGAAGGGCTGGAAACAATTTTTCCAAGCAAACGGATAGGGGGAAAAAAAGCCAGGATAGCAATAATACTCATATCAGACAAAATAGTCTTCAAAAAAGGGCCATAAAGAGAGACCCATAAGGTCACTTCACAATACTCAAGGGAAGAAACAACCAAGAAGACATAAACATTGTAAATATATATGCATTCAACATAGGAGCACCCAAATATATCAAGTAAATCGTAGAGGATTTCAAGAAAGATATTGACTGCAACACAATTATAGTTGGAGATTTTATCATCCCACTGTCGAAAATGGATAGATCGTCCAAACAAAATATCATCAAAGATACTGTGGCATTGAACAACCCCCTACATGAAAAGGACTTAACTGATATACATACACAGAGAGCCCTTAATCATAAAGAAGCTAAATGCACATTCTTTTCAAATGGACATGGAACATTTTCAAAGATAGACCACATGATAGGACACAAAATGACCCTCAACAAATTCAAGAAAATTTAAATTATACCAAGCATTTTCTTGGACCACAAGGGACTGAAACTGGAAACCAGCCCCAAGGGAAAAGACCTAAAACAGTCAAAATCATACAGATTGAATAGCATGCTATTAAACAACATATGGGTAAAGAATTCAATTAGGAAAGATTTCAAAAAGTTTCTGGACACAAATGAAAATGAACTCACAACAAACCCAAAACTTATGGAACACAGCAAAGGCAGTTCTGAGAGGTAAGTTTATAGTGCTACAGGCCTACCTAAAAAAGATAGAAGCATTTCAAACAAACAACCTAACCCAATGCCTAAAAGAACTCAAGAAACAACAACAAAGACAGCCCAGAGAAAGTGGAAGGAAGAAAATAACCAAATCAGAGCAGAATTAAATGACACAGAGATTAAAAGCACAATGCTAAGGATCAAAGAATGCAGGACCTGGTTTTTGGAAAAGATAAAATTGACAAGCCTTTCAGCAAGCTCATGAAGAGAAGAAGAGAGAGGACTCAAATAAACGAAATCAGAAATGAAAGAGGAGAGATTACAACTGACACCACAGAAATAGAAAGGATTGTAAGAAATTACTATGAAGAAATGTATGCCAAGAAATTTGAAAACCTAGGTGAAATGGACAAATTCCTAGAAAAATAGAAGCAGAAAGCCTGAATAGACCAATAACAGCAAATGAAACTGAAGCAGTACTCAAAAATCTCCCAACACACAAAAGCCCTGGACCAGATGGTTTCACAGGATAATTCTGCAAAGCATTTAAGGAAGAGCTAACCAATTTCTTCACAGATTATTCCAAATAATCCAAAATGATGGAAGACTCCCCAACTCTTTCTATGAAGCCAGCATCACCCTAATCCCAAAACCAGATAAAAACACAACAAAGAAAGAAAACTTCAGGCCAATATCGCTGATGAACATAGATGCTAAAATCCTCAACATACTATTGGCAAACTGCATCTGGCAATACATTAAAAAGATCATACACCATGACCAAGTGGGATTCATCCCAGGGATGTGAGGATGGTTAAATATTCACAAATCAGTAAATGTAATACATCACATAAACAAAAGCACAGACAAAAATCATCTGATCAGATCAATAGATGCAGAAAAAGCATTTGATATGGTACAACACCCATTTATGATAAAAACACTCAGCACAGTGGAATTAGAGGTAGCATTCCTCAACATAATAAAGGCCATATATGAGAGGCCTGAAGCCAACATCACACTCAATGAGCAAAAACTAAAAGCTCTTGCACTAAAATCAGGAACAATACAAGGTTGCCCACTTTAACCACTTCTATTTAATATAGTATTGGAAGTTTTAGCCACAGTGATCAGACAAGAAAATGAAACAAAAGACATCCAAATAAGAAAGGAGGAGACAAAACTATCACTGTTTGCAGATAACATGATAGTGTACATGGAAAATAATATAGACTCTACCCCAAAACTGGTTGACTTAAGGAATGAATTTGGCAAAACATCGGGATACAAAGTCAGTATCCAGAAATCAAAAGCATTTTTTGTACCAACAATGAAACAGAAGAAGCAGAAACCAAGAAAAAAACTATTTGATACAGGAAAAAGAGAAATAAAATACCTAGGAATAAACCTAACCAAGTAGGTAAAAAACCTGTATGCAGAAAACTACACAACACTGAAGAAAGAAATCAAGGAAGACACAAACAAATGGAAACATATACCATGCTCATGGATTGGAAGAATTAACATCATCAAAATGTCCATACTACCCAAAGCAATTTACAGATTCAATGCAATACCTATTAAAATACCAATGGCATATTTCACAGACATAGAACAAACACTTCAAAAATTTATATGGAACCATAAATGGGAATAGCAGCAACAATTCTGGGAAAGAAGAACAAAGTAGGAGGGGTCACAATACCTGATATCAAACTGTATTACAAGGCCACTGTAATCAAAACAGCCTGGTACTGGCACAAAAACAGGCACATAGACCAATGGAATAGAACAGAGAGCCCAGAAAATAAACCCAAGTATCTATGGGCAATTAATATTCAACAAAGGGGCAGTAATATAAAATGGAGTAAAAATAGCCTCTTCAACAAATGCTGTTGTGAGAACTGCACACCTACATAAAAAAAAAAAAAAAAGGAAGAAAAAGATACTCGAGCACCAACCTACACCATACACCAAAATAAATTCAAGGTAGATAAAAGATGAAAATCTAACCCGTGACACCATTAAAGTCCTAGAGAAGAACATTAGCAAGAAAATCTCAGATATTTCACGCAGCAATATTTTTACTGATATGTCCCCTTGAGCAAGGGACATACAGGAAAGAATAAACAAATGGAATCTCATCAAAATTAAAAGCTTTGCATGGTTAAAGAAAACTGTATTAAAATAAAAAGACAACCAACTCTGTGGGAAAACATATTTGCCAATGATACCTCAGATAAGGGTTTAATCTCCAAAATATACAAAGAATTTACACAACTGCACTCCTAGAAGACAAGCAACCCAATTAAAAAGTGGGCAAAGGACTTGAACAGACATTCCTCCAAGGAGGACACACAGAGGATCCAGAGACATGTGAAAAGATGCTCAGTATCGCTAGCTATCAGAAAGATGCAAATTTTATTTTATTTTTTTATTTTTATTTTTATATATTTTTATATTTTTTTATTTAACTCTTGTTCAAGTACAGTTTTCTTTCTTCTATTCCCAGCCCTGCCCTCCCCCATTGCTCCCCACCTCCCTCCCATCTCTGCCCCCCACCTTAGTTATTGTCCATGTGTCCTTTATACTTGTTCATATGAGTACTTCCCCTTTTCCCCTGTGATTCTCTCCCCTCTCCCCTCTAGACCCTGTCAGCATGTTCTGTGTTTCAGTGTCTTTGGTTACATTTTGCTTGCTTGTTTGTTTTGTTGTTTAGATTCCTGTTAAAGGTGAGATCATATGGTATTTGTCTTTCACTGCCTGGTTTATTTCGCTCAGCATAATGCTTTCCAGTTCCATCCATGATGTTGCAAAGGGTAGGAGCTCCTTCTTCCTTTCTGCAGCATAGAATTCCATTGTGTAAATGTACCATAGCTTTTTGATCCAGTCATTGACCGATGGGCATTTAGGTTACTTCCAACTCTTGGCTGTTGTAAATTGTGCTGCTATGAACATCGGGGTACACAGGTTCTTTTGGATTGGTGTCTCAGGGTTCTTAGGATATACTCCTAGCAGTGGAATTGCTGGGTCAAAAGGCACGTCCATTTTTAGTTTTCTTAGCAAATTCCATACTGCTTTCCATAGCGGTTGTACCAGTCTGCAATCCCACCAACAGTGAACTAGAGTCCCCTTTTCCCCACAACCTCTCCAACACTTGTTGTTTGTTTCTTTGTCCATGGTAGCCATTCTGACTGGTGTGAAGTGGTATCTCATTGTGGTTTTGATTTGCACAGAGAGATGCAAATTAAAACCACAATGAGATACCACTTCACACCAGTCACAATGGCCATCATAAACAAAGCAACAAACAGCAAGTGTTGGAGAGGTTGTGGAGAAAACAGGAACCTAATCCACTGTTGGCAGAATGGCAGACTAGTACAACCACTATGGAAAACAGTATGGAATTTTCTCAGAAAACTGAAAACAGACCTGCCTTTTGACCCATCAATTCCACTTCTAGGATTGTATCCTAAGAACCCTAAAACACGAATCCAAGAGAACCTATGCACCCCAATGTTCATAGCAGCACAATTACAATAGCTAAGGGTTGGGAGCAACCTAGGTGCCCATCAGTAAATGAATGGATCCAAAAAGTATGGTACATTTACACAATGGAATTCTTTGCAGCAGAAAGAAAGAAGGGGCTCCTACCCTGTGCAACAGCATGAATGGAGCTGGAAAGCTTCATGCTGTGTGAAATAAGCCAGGCAGTAAAAGACAAATACCATGTGATCTCCCCTTGAACAGGAACCTAGACAACAAAACGAACAAGCAAGCAAAATATAACCAAAGACACTGAAATAGAGAGCAGGCAGACAGTGAGCAGAGGGGAGAGGGTAGGGAATTTCAGGGGAAAAGAAGGATTTACAGAAACTAGTGTAAAGGACCCATGGAAAACAACTAAGGGGGGTGGAAATGGGAGGGAGGTGGGGAGCACTGGGGTGGGTCTTACGTGGAAGTAAAAGAGAGAAAACTACTTGAACAACAATTAAATTTTTAAAAATATTAAAAAAACAGACAAAATTAAATCCATTTGGGACAGAATGAAGAAACGCCAAATCAAAAAAGTGAAGACAGACTTGGCTGGTGTAGCTCAGTGTATTGAGCACAGGCTGTGAACCAAAGGGTCACTGCTTCAATTCCCAGTCAGGGCACATGCCTGGGTTGAGTGTTAGGTCCCCAGTGGGGGCTATGTTAGAGGCAACCACAGATTGATGTTGCTATCCTTCTCTTCCTCTTTTCCTTCCCATCTCTCAAAGAATAAATAACTAAAATAGTTTTTAATATTCTTTTAAAAAAGAGTGAAGAGAGATTTAGGAATGAACTTCTGGGGCAACCTGTAATATTCCAATATCTGAATTATTAGGGTGTCAGAAGGAGAAGACCAAGAGCAAGAAATTTAAATCTTATTTGAACAAATACTGAAGAAAAACTTCCTATGTCTGGCAAATGAAATAGACTTCCAGGAAGTTCCAGAAGCCCATAGACTCTAAAAGAAGTTGGACCCAAAGAGGAACACACCAAAGCACACCATAATTACATTACCCAAGATTAAAGATAAGGAAAGAATCTTAAAAGTAGCAAGAGGAAAGGAGACAGTTACCTACAAAGGACTGCCCATAAGACAATCAACTGATTTCTCAAAGGAAACCTTAAAGGCAAGAAGGACTGGAAAGAAGTATTTAAATTCATTTAAGGCAAGGACCTATATCCAAGATTACTCTATCCAGCAAAGCTATCATTTAGAATGGCAGGACAGATGAAGTACTTCCCAGATAAGGTCAAGTTAAAGGAATTAATCAACACCAAGCCATTGTTAAATGAAATGTTAAACGGATTTATCAAAGAAAAAGAAGATAAAAAATATGAACAATAAAGTGACAATAAATTCACAACTATCAACAAATGAACCTAAAGGAAAGCAAAAACAATGAAAACAAAAGCTAAGCTAAATATATGCATAACTAGTAAGATGCAAACGTTTCCAATCACACTCTGGGAAGCACTTTTTATGCCCTATGTGTCGTTTGCTTATACCTCATGATGTATTTATTCACTTATTCATTATCCATTCAAGTCATATTTATTGAGTACCAACTGTGTATTAGACCCTCTGGTCACTGACAGTCATGTGGAGAGTAGCTTGGGCCAGGGAGAGAATGAAAATATAGAGGTCAGGAGAAAGCTTCTGGGTTTTTTCTTTTTCTTTTTTTTAAATTTAATTCTCATTCAAGTACAGTTTTCTGTTTTATATTCCCTGCCCTGCCCCCCCATCCTCTCCTCCTCCCTCCCATTTCCACCCCCCACCTTAATTATTGTCCATGTGTCCTTTATACTTATTCATGTGAGTCCCTCCCCTTTTCCCCTATGATTCTCTCCCCTCTCCTCTCTGGACCCTGTCAGCCTGTTCCATATTTTAGTGTCACTGGTCATATTTTGCTTGCTTGTTTGTTTTGTTGTTTAGATTCCTATTAAAGGTGAGATCATATGATATTTGTCTTTCACTGCCTGGCTTATTTCGCTCAACATAATGCTTTCCAGTTCCATCCATGATGTTGCAAAAGGTAGGAGCTCCTTCTTCCTTTCTGCAGCATAGAATTCCATTGTGTAAATGTACCATAGCTTTTTGATCCAGTCATTTACTGATGGGCACCTAGGTTGCTTCTAACTCTTGGCTATTGTAAATTGTGCTTCTATGAACATTGGGGTGCATAGGTTCTTTTGGATTGGTGTTTCAGAGTTCTTAGGATATACTCCTAATAGTGGAATTGTTGGGTCAAAAGGCACATACATTTCTAGTTTTCTTAGAAAGTTCCATACTGTTTTCCATAGTGGTTGCACCAGTCTGCAATCCCACCAACGGTGAACTAGGGTCCCCTTTTCCCCACAACCTCTCAAGCACTTGTTGTTTGTTTCTTTATTTATGATAGCCATTCTGACTGGTGTAAAGTGGTCTCTCATTGTGGTTTTAATTTGCATCTCTCTGATAGCTAGTGATATCGAGCATCTTTTCATATGTCTCTGAATCCTCTGTATGTCCTCCTTGGAGAAATGTCTGTTCAAGTCCTTTGCCCATTTTTTAATTAGGTTGTTCGTCTACTTTGAGTGGAGTTGAGTGAGTTCTTTGTATATTTTGGAGATTAAACATTTGTCTGAGGTATCATTGGCAAATGTTTTCCCAAACTGTTCCTTCTCTTTTTATCTTGATACTGTTTTCCTTGGCCATGCTGAAGCTTTTAATTTTGATGAGATCCCATTTGTTTATTCTTTATTTTATGTCCCTTGCTCTAGGGGACATATCAGTAAAAATCTTGCTGCATGGAATATCTAAGATTTTCCTGCCAATGTTCTCCTCTAGGACTTTAATGGTTTCACAGCTTATATTTAATTCTTTTATCCACCTTGAATTAATTTTGGTGTATGGTGTAAGTTAGTGCTCAAGTTTCATTTTTTTGCATGTAGCTGTCCAGTTCTCCCAACACCATTTGTTGAAGAGGCTATCTTTACCCCATTTTATGATACTGCCCCCTTTGTCGAATATTAATTGACTGTAGAGATTTGGGTTTATTTCTGGGCTCTCTATTCTGTTCCATTGGTCTATGTGCCTGTTTTTATGCCAGTACCAGGCTGTTTTGATTACAGTGGCCTTGTAATACAGTTTGATATCAGGTATTGTGATCCCTCCTACTTTGTTCTTCTTTCTTAACATTGCAGCTGCTATTCGGGGTCTTTTATGGTTCCAGATAAATTTTTGAAGTGTTTGTTCTATGTCTGTGAAATATGCCATTGGTACTTTAATAGGTATTGCATTGAATCTGTAAATTGCTTTGGGTAGTATGGACATTTTGATGATGTTAATTCTTCCAATCCATGAACACGGTATACGTCTCCATTTGTTTGTGTCTTCCTTGATTTCTGTCTTCAGTGTTGTGTAATTTTCTGCATACAAGTCTTTAACCTCCTTGGTTAGATTTATTCCTAGATATTTTATTTTTCTTTTTGCTATATCGAATGGGATTTTTTTCTTGATTTCTGCTTCTGCTGATTCATTGTTAGTATACAGAAATGCCTTTGATTTCTGGATATTGACTTTGTATCCCGCTGTTTTGCCAAATTCATTTATTAGTTCCAGCAGTTTTTTGTAGAGTCTATAGGATTTGCCATGTACACTATCATGTCATCTGCAAACAGTGACAGTTTTGTTTCCTCCTTTCCAATTTGGATGCCTTTTATTTCCTTTTTTTGTCTGATTGCTGTGGCTAGAAGTTCTAATACTATATCAAATAGAAGTGGTGTAAGTGGCCACCTTGTCTTGTTCCTGATCTTAGTGGAAAAGCTTTTAATTTTTGCCCAATGGTATGATGTTGGCTGCAGGTCTTTCATATATGGCCCTTCTTATATTGAGGAATGCTCCCTCTATTCCCACTTTGCTGAGTACCTTTATCATAAATGGGTGTTAAACCTTATCAAAAGCTTTTTCCACATCTATTGATATGATCATGTGATTTTTGTCTGCTTTTGTTTATGTGATGTATTACATTTATTGATTTATGAATATTGACCCACCCTTGCATTCCTGGGATGAATGCCACTAGGTTGTGGTGTATGATCTTTTTGATGTATTGCTGGATGCGATTTGCCAATATTTTATTGAGGATTTTAGCGTTTATGTTCATCAGCGATATTGCCCTGAAGTTTTCTTTCTTTGTTGTGTCTCTATCTGGCTTTGGAATTAGGATGATACTGGCTTCATAAAAAGAGTTGGCGCATTGTCCCTCCTTTTGGATTTTTTGGAATAGTCTGTGAAGAATAGGGGTTAGCTCTTCCTAAAAAGCTTTGTAGAATTCTCCTGCGAGACCTTCTGGTGCAGGGCTTTTTTGTGATTGGAGTTTTTTGATTACTTCTTCAATTTCATCCGCTGTTATTGGCCTGTTCAGGTTTTCTGCTTCTTTTTCATTAAGTTTTGGAATATTATATTTTTCTAGAAATTTGTCCATTTCACCTAGGTTTTCAAATTTCTTGGCATACAGTTCTGCATAGTAATTTCTTACAATCTCTTCTATTTCTGTGGTATCAGTTGTAATCCCTCCTCTTTCATTTCTGGTTGTGTTTATTTGGGTTCTCTCTCTTCTTTTCTTGATGAGCCTACTTAAAGGTTTGTCTATTTTGTTTATCTTTTCAAAAAACAAGTCCTCAATTCATTGATCCTTAGAACTGTGCTTTTAGTCTCCACTAAAAAGTAGAATATATTTAGTTCTGCTCTGATCTTGGTTATTTCCTTCCTTGTACTTGCTCTGGGCTGTCTTTGTTGTTGTTCTTTGAGTTCTTGCAGGCGGCAGGTTAGGTTGTTTATTTGAAATGTTTCTATTTTCTCTACGTAAGCCTGTATTGCTATGAACTTCCCTCTCAGGACTGCCTTCGCCACGTCCCATAGGTTTTGGGTTGTTGTGAGTTCATTTTCATTTCCAGAAACTTTTTGATTTCTTTCCTAATTTCAATCTTGACCCATTCATTGTTTAATAGCATACCATTCAGTCTCCATGCTTTTCAGTGTTTTGGGTTTTTTCCTGTGGGGTTGCTTTTTAATTTCAGTCCCTTGTGGTCAGAAAAAATGCTTGGTATGATTTCAATTTTCTTGAATTTGTTGAGGCTCATTTTGTGTCCTATCATGTGGTCTATCTTGGAAAGTGTTCCATGTGCATTTGAAAAGAATGTGTATTTAGTTTCTTTGGGATGAAGGGCTCTCTATATATCAGTCAAGTCCATTTCATCTAGGGTGTTGTTTAGTTCAGCTATATCTTTGTTGATATTTTGTTTGGAAGATCTGTCCATTTTTGACAGTGGGGTGTTAAAATCCCCTACTATAATTGTGTTGCTGTCAATATCTTTCTTGAGGTCCTCTAGGATTTTCTTTATATATTTGGGTGCTCCTATGTTGGGTACATATATATTTATGATGTTAATGTCTTCTTGGTGGATTCTTTCCTTCAGTATTTTGAAGTGACCTTCGGGATCTCTCTTTATGGCTCTTTTTTTGAAGTCTACTTTGTTTGATATGAGAATTTCTAAGTCGGCTTTTTTTTCTTGTCCATTTACTTGGAACATTTTTTTCCATACTTTCACTTTTAATCTGTGATGGTCTTTTGACCTGAGGTGGATCTCTTGTTGGCAGCATATGTGTGGGTCATGCTTTCTTAACCATTCAGCTATTCTATGTCTTTTAATTGATGCATTTAATCCATTTACATTTAAGGTTATTATTGATAGGTACTTATTCATTGCCATTTGTTTACCTGCGTTCCTCTCCATCTCTCTCCTTTCCTTGCTTTCCTTAAAGCAGCCCTTTTAGTAATTCTTGTAGCTGCTTTGGTGGAGTCATATTCTTTTAGACTTCTTTTGTCTTGGAAGCTCTTTATTTTGCCTTCTATCTTGATTGAGAACCTTGCTAGTTAAAGTAGCCTTGGTTGTAGGCCTCTGTTTCTCATTACTTGGAATATTTCCTGCCATTCTCTTCATGCTTGGAATGTTTCCATTGAGAAGTCAATAGCCAACCTCATTGGGACCCCCTTGTATGTTACGTCCTTTTTCTCCCTTGCTGCCTTTAGGATTCTCTCTTTGTCTTGGAGTTTTGCCATTTTAATGATGATGTGTCTTGCAGTAGGCCTCTTTGGGTTCCACCTGATTGGGACTCTCTGCGATTCCTGGATTCGTGTGACATCATCTCTCCTCAACTTAGGAAAATTTTCCATTATGACTCTTTCAAGTAGATTTTCTATCCCTTGTTCTTCTTCTTCTCCTTCTGGTATTCCTATTATTTTGATATTATTATGTTTAATATTGTCTTGCATTTCTCTTAAAGTCTCCTCATTCTTTCTGATTCTCTTTTCCATTACTTGGTCCTTCTGGGAGATTCTTTCTACCCTGCTTCGAGCTCATTTATGTGGTCTTGCGCCTCATCAATCCTACTCTTCATACCTTCTACTGTGTTCTTTAGTTCAGAAATTTTATTCTTCATTTCCTCTTGGCATTTGCTGATGGTTTCTATTTCCTTTTTCATGTTGGTATAGTTTGCGGAGAGTTCATTGTAGCTCCCCTGTAGTTTCTGGTAGCTTGTTGTTAGCTCTTTGAATTTCCTGATAACCAGTGCTTTAAATTCAATTTCTGATAGTTGACTTGCCTCTAGTTCATCTAACATTCTTTCTGAGACTTCCTGTTTTTCTTTCATTTGGGGATTGTTTCTTTGACTTCCCATTGTTTGTGTTGCTCTTCTTGTTGGCCTCAGCTTCTTAAATTGATCTGTTCTTGTTCCTTGGGTTTATTGTGTGAACTTCTGTGATAGGATACCTGTGAAATTCAGTGGTGCAGTCTCCTGTAGGTATCTTGGTGTTCTTTGCTTCCACCTACTCCTCTGGTTGGTTTCCAGCTTGTCAAACCTTTTCTTCTAGTCTCACTAGCTGCAGCTGCCTGAGGGGCTGTTAGTGTGGCCTTTCTTGCACCTCAGTGAGCTCAACTGGTCTTGCCAGTGCCCTCCCAAGATCCAGACTGGCGCTGCTCTCCTGAGCCTCACTGAGAGCAGATTTTTCCCCAGGCTTTCCAGCCCTGGTCTGGCGTGAGGGCACACACTCCCAGCCAGGCTTTCCTGCTCTCGCAGGCTTGGGTGTGGACCTTCCCCTGTGCTGTGGCTCAACACACAGGGCAACTCACAATTCTCCCATGCGGACAGCCACAGCCTCACTCTCGGTGCTTCCCAGTCAGCGCCAGCTGAGTAGGGATGGAGCTGGCTACTGGCTCTCTTCCAGGGGTCCTGCCAGCAGCCCGAGACTCCCCGAGACTGTTCGAGAGCCAGCACAGGCCCCGAGCCACAGGGAAAGTACCGGTGACTCGCAGTTCCCCAAGCTGAGAGCCAGTGCAGGCCCTGTGCCACAGGGAAAGCACGAGATCCGGCACAGGCCCTGCTACACAAGGAATGCACAGGCAACTCTCAGATCTCCCAGGCCAGCAACCACAGCCTGACTCCACAGGTTATCAGAGCTCTTTGGTTTGCTTCCGAATGCCCACTCCTCTCTCTGCCACTACTGGCAAACCAATCTCTCCTGGTGTTTTCCAATCTGCGCCCTGCCAGATTGGGGGTGGGGGGGGTGCCGGTGACTAGTTCTCTCTCAGGGTTGTTGTTGCCCACCCTCAGCTCTCAGAGACCAAGGCAGCCTGGCCAGGACCCTGGCACAGCCTGGCGGAGGGCCTGCCGCTGCCTCTGCACTGCTCCCTTATACCTTGTTGATCTGCCGTCGTCTCCTCTCCTCAACCTCTGGTCATTTTGTGTCCACTACACTCTCTGGAGTCCTGCCTTCTTATATGCTGGGTCCCTGTTGGGCATCTGCTGCGCTCCTCTGCAGATCAGCCCGGTCTTTCTCTGGCACATGAGGGAAGCGAAATCCTTTGTCCTACTCTGCCGCCATCTTCCCTCCTCCCTCAGGCTTCTGGGTTATCATAGTAACCCAAAGAGAGGTGAAAGGAGGGACTGAATGAGATCAGTGGTAAAGGAAATGTATAAATTTAAGAGACATTTCAAAGATAGAATCAACAGACCTCAGTGTTAAATTCAATTCACAGTGGAGGTTAATAAAGGGAAGATGGAAAGATTACCCTAAAACCATTTAAATATTTTAAGTACATTAACTTGTGATACTTTCTGTTTTCTTTAGCAGTCTTAAACACAACTGTAAATCCATAGTAGAGAAAATTGAGGGCAGAGGGAAATCTTACTTAAAACCAAATATAATATTTGATGTATTTAACAACCTATATGGTATTGGCCATCCACCGATTTGAACAGCCACTGGAAGGGTCATGGAGGCCTGCTTCTGAACCCTGGGAAGTGGAGGACTAGAGGGTAGGGTGTGTCTGAGGAGGGATTATAGGCAGTCGGAGGTTTAGGATGTAACTATTTACCTAGAAGTATAGAAATATTTTAATATTTTGCCAATGACCACAAACATGTAGATTATTAGCCTTACTTAAATCCCTTTAGTGTTCCTTAACACTCCCGGAGTGAAGTCCCAAACTTTGCCATACTACCCAAGACCTGCATTGCAACAGTTTCATCTCAGCTCCAATTCATCTTATCATCACTCCTCAACTCTGAAATTTTAAGCTATAAATCCTTTACAAATACCTCATTTGGCTTATAATAATCATCTGCCAACATGTTCTTATTATTTTGGGTATGGCACGTTAGAGAAATTTCTCCTGATCTTCCATATCAAGACAGGCCTTCTTTTTATATACAACATGTTATTTTTCCCCTTCATAGCATTCAAAACAATTGGAATTACATAATTAGTTGGGTGATTACCTTTTTCTTGTCTTTTTTCTATACTTGGCTCACTGAGCTCCATGAGGGCAGCAACCAGGCCAATCTTTTTCACCATCCTTTTTCCAGAGTCTTATACAGAGCTTGCTAAGTCAAAGGCACTAAACATTAGTGGCCCAAAATGTTTTCCCCAGCAGATAGGGAGAGAAGACAGTGTGTATTCACTTACTTTCATTGATAAAGGAGAGCTTTGGAACATTAAAATAGAAACTATCTTTTATATAACTCATACCATGTTTCAATATAAACCTGAAGAGTAGGTATTATTGCCCTGTTCTTTTCAAATGAGGAAGCCATGGCTTAGAGAATAAAGAAACTGGCTCTGTGTCAGTAAGTTAATAAGTGGCAGAGTAAGAATAAAAAAACAATTCTTCCCCATTACTACTTCCAAACCTGGTTATTGAACCTTCCCGGCATTCAGGATTGCGAGCAGGCCATTATAATTGCCGGCAGGTAACTGATATTAAGAGGGTTGAGGGATTTTGGTAGAAGCTCTTACAGTGAAATGGGACAACTGGTCACAAGGCATGAAAAGAGCCCCGTCATCAGCCAGTCATAGAGGGGGTCAAGCACAGTTGTTAATATCACTGTTCAGTGCAGTGAATGTTACAGTATTGATGTCCATAAAGCAGTACCTAACACCACAAAAAGATTACTCTTAAGGAACTCTGTTTAACAAGGTAATATGTACATATTTTATAATGTTTTCACTAAAGTTAGTTAGCTTTATGAGAGTGTTTTAGATATCTTGGAAGCCTGTCTCTTCTGAAGACTTTCTTTCCTCTCCAGATCAATAAGGCATTGCAACACTTTCAGACTACACCACACAATTTGGCTCAAATTGTTTAGTTCCCTTCCAAAGCTAAAGGAGGCATAAAGATCCAGCAAGATAGAAACCTAACCTATTGATAACCAATCTGATTAGAATGCTTTTCCTGTGAAACTGATGGACATTGATTCATTTATAACCAATTAGAGGCCTGTTGCCTAGGGGAAATCACTGTCATTCTGACAAAAACGAATCTCATAAAACAGGTTGGAAACAAAAGTTGGAAAATTGGTCTGACAAGTCTCCACAAAAATGAAAAAAAAACTCACCTCATTGTTCTAGTTTCTTCCTTGGCATTTCTTGTTGCATATAGCTATAATTTTACTCATTAACAATTTTTCCTAAACCTCTGATTTCTGATGGGTGCTTTGTCTCATTTTTAAAAATGTTACTTTCAGCAACACAGATATATTATGGTCATCATTTTCTTCAAATCGTAAGAATGCAGCATTTTTTAAATTTGCATGGTGCATCATTGCCATGTCTGATATTACTATGAAATGAGTCAGCACTTTGACCGATGGTTATATATAGGTCAGAATTTATATAGGACATAGAGGTGATTATAATCCAGCCAGTGATCTCAGCAGCATAAACAGATTTGGGAGTGCATGCCTTTTCAAAGCTTCATTGTGCCCACCTATGTGGGAGGAGTTCTCTACTAAAAAAATTTTCCTTCTCAAAAAAGGGAAGAATTGCCTTATTTAGGAATCTTTCTAAAGTATCTCCAGTATAAGGCACCCTCTCAATTGCTTTATTTCAAACAACTAATTATTTTTTTATAAAAAAGTAACTTTACCCTGTAATTCAACCATTACTAGTCCTGAATGTTCATAGAGAATATCTTACTGAGTCAATGAAAAACTGAAAACAAAATTTAAAACTTTAACACAATTTCTTAATGTTCTTGGGGAATGTTCTCTCAATGGCAACTGTTAGATGTTGCTGCAAAAAATAAAAAGCAGTTTAAAAACTATTTAAAACATATAAATGACTCTTATAAAACTGTGCCTTTGAGTAGAATTTCCAAGGAGAGAATGTAGCATATGTGCTTCTACATAAGTCAAACAATTTAGGTGAGAGAGGAGATTATGCATCCTCAGAGCCATTATGTGATAATGACTCTGAAAGTGCCTCTGATACTGGCAAAGATACTTCTGAAGAGACTGAAAAATATTGTTTTTTTTATTAATTTCTTATTTATTTATTTTGAGAGAGAGAAACAGAAACAACATTTTGTTGTTCTACTTACTTATGGATTCATTGGTTGTTTCTTGTATGTGCTCTAACCAGGGATCAAACCCACAACTGTGGCACATTGAGACAATACTCTAACCAACTAAACTACTTGGCCAGTGCTAAACAATATTGTTTTGTAAAGTGTAAGAGTAGACAAAATACTATTCTACATTAACATTATTCATATGATGTGACTAAATGTTATTATAGTCACATCATATGAATAATTTATTTATAAATAAATACCATAAGCAGACAATTCTTTTCTGTATAAAGTTTGCATATTCAATTTGCTCTCCCAAACATTTTAGGGATGATTTTGTTAGGAAAGTGAATGATCACCTTTTTTTAAAAGCAGAGACATATATATCTCCTCTTTTTTTCCATTGTTATATTTCTACTGCCTAATAGAGTGCCTAGGACATTATAATTACTACCCCAAATTAATTAATATATGGAATAATTAGACAGTATTATTTATACTATATAAATTATACTATTAAGTTACATTAGATTTCTGAAGCTAATAAACACATGGACTATTTGAATGGAAGTAAAACTGAACATCATCTAATTCATCGTCTTTATTTTACAAATGAAAAAGTCACAGAGTAATTAAACACCCCCCCCCGAATGACTTATAATTCAGATCTTCCCATTAGATGGTATTGCTGATTGCTTTTCTTGTGTAGTTCATTCAAGTCTCTAATTTCTATTTCAAGCTGAAAACAAATGGAATCTTTTTCTTGAGAATGCGTTCTGTTGAGCAAACCAAAAACAAATTAATTGGCACTAAAAGCTGATATAGAAAAAAGTAGAGTTTGTGATACAAAATCCACACAGATGCCCTCTGTGTTCATACCTTGCTACAGGAGTTGGTCACCTAATCATAGAGAAATGTATTTGCCTTTTTCATGTTGACAAGCTTCCAGATTTTGATCAGTGGACAGCCCTGTACACTATGAGGCACAACTCCCACACCAGAGGACCAGAAGAGATGAGTGAGACACACACAAGAGACGAGGCAAACCTCTTAGACCCCACTCAGTAAACGACATATTTGTGTCCAAGAAAAATCAATAAAGTGCATCTCTTTCTTTGCACAATGTATTATTTTCTTCTAAAAAATCAGTGTATATCCCTAATAGGGATTCACAAATAGAAATAATGAGTGTCTCACTAATGATCCTAGAAGAAATGTCCAAATTGTTGTTTTAAAAAAATCCATTTGAAGGCTGCTGTCAAAATACACAAAAATCCCCCATTCTTGTTTCTTTTTCTTTAATCTGTCATTTTCCTCACTAATATGAGCATCCTTGATGTATCATAAACTGACCTGGATAGTTAGCCTTGTTAAATATGCAAATATGCCTCAGGGTACATGCATCCATCCTAGGCTGCACTGCATATACAATAAGATCTGGGCTGTATATATACAAAGCTCACACATGCCTTTATAAGCCTTCAAAGGAAGAATGCCATGGTCTCTATTATACTACTAATAACATACATGCTTCACCTGCTAAGTACCAGATATGTACCCAAACACTTTACTTACATCATCAATTTACATAACCTGCCTAAACCTTGGTACTATCATTTTCCCCTTTGTATAGACTGGAAATTGAAGCTTGGAGAGGCGAAGTAACTCCAGGTCAAACACAACTGGTGAGAGGTTGAGCTGAAATTTCAGTTTAGGCAATCTGGCTCCAGAGTGTATGCTCTTAAATATTATGATTTAATTCTACAGTTTGGTTTGTCAATTGCTATGTATACTCACTTTGTGGGATGCTCATCTCTGCTTTCTTTTTACTTTAACAAAGAATTTTTGTAATACTCTAATTTTGCAATTAGTGTTACTGTTTCTATTATGTAAATTTATTACTATTATAAAGATTTAGGTGGATCTCCGATCTAAAGGGCTCACAATATAGGCAAATATGAAATTTCTCTTGTTTCCCATGTAGTTTGTGATATTGTGAGTTTGTGGATTATTTTTTTAAGTATCAGAAATGACAAATAATAAAACATAACTTGGCATGAGTTACACTATCTTAATTCATTTCTCCAACTAGTGTGTTTGTGAGCCCAAGGTTGAAAGCAATTAGTTGTGAATTATTATACCATCTTCCATGCCCCAGACAGTTTTATGATGATTATAAAATCCTATTATTGATGGTTCACTATTTTTGAAGGAGGAGTTGTTAATTTAAATGTATATATTTATATTGTTAATTAATAAATGAGGACAAAATTCGTTTCGTGAAATCTTTCTAGGGACCAGAAGCAATTGGGGAGTGAGGAGGACATCACTGACAGAAGGTGTGGAAGCTGAAGGCCAGAATTGGACAACAGCAGTGTGTGGGAGTTCCACCAGTGGCTACTAGAGTGATGTGGGGTTTTAAAGACCACCTTGTCCAAGTTATTTGTTTTAAAGACCAGGAAAAATAAGTGGCTTGTTCAGAATCACACCACTAGTTAGTGACAGCACAGGTAAGTTCAGTCAAAGACACTCAAGATGCCAGCTTCCAGTCTGACCCTTCTCATTTTCAACAATTGAGGAAGGTTAGACTAATAAGCTGGGGATGCTGGATAACATTGTCATAAACAAGAAAACAAGAAGAATCATAAGAAGTAAGAGTTTCATTTAATTGGACTAGTCTGAATATAAAAATAGTGCTTGGATGTGTGTATAGGGAAGTGTTGAAAAAGGAAAAGGTCAGGAAAGCTAGCTCAAACTTCCTGTTGATAGGAAATTGAGGCCTCCGGCATTGTGATATTGAGATTGTATAAAAGCCAATGGGATAAAGTAATGCTTTCTTGAGAATGTACTTTCTAAATGTTGAGACTACAAGTGGACAAACCAGCTAACCCCAGATGCCATGTAAATAATGATTAGCATGAACCCAAGTAACAGGCCTATCTAATCACCTGTGGGCAGTATCTTTAGTTTCCCTCCATCCCTAATCTCAAAATGCTCTTTTCCTCCTGCTCACTGAGGGGTAAAGATACTTTCTTGGACAAATTCAGTCAAATAGGAGCCATTAAAAAGCTGTTAAGTTTTCCCATGGGTTCAACAAGAGACAGGAAGTACAGTGCTTGGCAAAGTTTTTTATGAAAGAAATTGGTGAAGGAGGAACCATGCAGAACTGCTGATACATTAAGTGGAAGTCTTACTTTCCCAACATAAAAAGGGTTCTCATTCCTTTTAAGATTCTCCAGGGAGGTCTTAAGCAAGATGCCAAAATGAATTTGACATCAAGAACCCAGGTGTAGGTATGTGTGTTTTTTCCTTCTTTTCGAACTCTGTTTACCAGGAGAAGTCATTGTCAATTCAATCTATCCAAGCAGTGATTGACAGCATCCTCCCAACTCAGCTCTTAACTGTTTCAGATGGAGTTATTGCCTGGGCTCCTAGGAGCATGTCTGGAACTTCCCAGTATACTACTCTTCCAGTCTCTAGATCAGAGAAAGAAACAGTTCATCAATGAAGGAACACATTTTCTAGAAATAAATGTTTTACTTCAAGTTCAATATTACACTCAGTATTGCTGTTAGAAAGAAATTCAGTTACTTGGATCATGGTATAATATAAATTTCTTCTTTGTAGAAAGCCAAGAGCTCTCTTTTGGTTTATCTGAGTTGAACATAATTTTTTCATAGCATTAGATAGTTTTCCACGGTGAATTTTATGAATATCATAGATAATTAGAAAAATGAGTAAATCACTCTATTAAGTAATGCCCTACCTTACATAGTTCTGTGAAAGAGACAGTGCTTTGTGCTGCCTCTGTTCTTTCTCCTTAAGCACCTATCACTGCACTAACTGCTGCCTATACAGTGTGGGACAAAAATAGGTTTATAGTTGTTCATATGAAAAATAACACAATAATTAATAAATAATAATGCAAGAATAAACTGTGTTATATGTACTTACAACTGTAAACCTACTTTTGCCACACCCTGTATTATAGGGAAAAAACACTACCCATAGAATTACATTTGCATTTTAAAACCTAAATCCCCAATTATCTTGTCTAATATTCAAAAAATGGCCTCTGTTGACCACCTCACATAAAATCCCAACACTCTACATTCCCCAATACACAAAATTACCAGTAACCCAGGAATCTTTGGTTTTTGTGTCTTATTTTAGTACAGTCTTTCATTTTTTTAACCAAGAAGTCCTAAAACCATCTCCTACTATGACAAAGTGAGCTGCATGGCAAAAAGGAAATGGATCTTTCTCTCCAAGTTGTTATTATTGGAACTTTGTGTGGCTGATATGTTTTCTATTTGTGTATTGATCTACAGTAACCTCTTTAGCTCTGTCTTCACTTTATTTGTTGAGCTTAAATGTTATGAAAAGTAGCTTTTAAATAAGTGATAAAATTGATCCCGTGCTGAAATGTAAGCACCACAGTTAAAAATAAATTATTCCATAAAGGGGGAAATGCTCACTGTGGGCAATGGAGAAAGAAATCTGTATGTTAGAGTTAGGTATAAAGTACACAGTATATTATCACAAATCCTTGGGAAAGACAGAGGAAGAATGGGAGGGAGAGGCCTGTGAATTTGTATTAGCTACTCTCACTCCCAGGTTTACATGATTTTGCCTGTCCCACTCTCCACTTAAGTTTGTAGTTCTTGAAAAATGTTTTATTTAAACTTTTCTTAACAGAATATATTCTAAGGAGAAAGGAGTCAACAATGGAGTAAAGGTTATATATAGTAACTAAATGTTCAGATCATTTTCCAAAAACACATTTCCAGAAACTATCTGACTGGCTTTTACATGTACAGCTCCTTTTTTTCATATGAAGTTTCAGTTACTAAATTTAGACTCCTTCCTATCCTCAACTTATTTTTATTCATGTAGGTTAGAAAATTTGAGAGACTCTCTGAGGAAGAGAGAAAAATATTAAGAAAGCAAGTTCTATTTCATTAGTGATAATACACAATCTGTGTCTGATTGGAAAGTTGCTGCACTTTTAAAAAGTTGAATTTGAAAGTACACTGTTTTTTATCTATAATCATTTTATTTTATTTTTTATTTTTTTATTTCAATTGTTGTTCAAGTAGTTTTCTGCTCTTTACCCCCATCCTGGCCCAAACCCCAGCCCTCCCCATCTCCCTCCCATCTCCACCCCGCTTTGTTATTGTCCATGCATCCTTTATACTTGTTCCTGTAAACCCTTCCCCTTTCCCCCTGAAATTCCCTCTTCTCTCCCCTCTAGTCACTGTCAGCCTGTTCTCAATTTCAGTGTCTTTGGTTACAGTTTGTTTGTTTGTTTTGTGAATTACATTCCTTTCGACCCAGCAATTCCACTGCTAGGGTTTTGTCCTAAGAACTCTGAAACACCAATCCAAAAGAACCTATGCACCCCTATGTTCATAGCAGCACAATTTATAATAGCCAAGTGCTGGAAGCAACCTAGGTGCCCATCAGTAAATGAATGGATCAAAAAACTATGGTACATTTACACAATGGAATTCTATGCAGCAGAAAGAAAGAAGGGGCTAATACCCTTTGCAACAGCATGGATGGAACTGGAGAGCATTATGCTGAGTGAAATAAGCCAGGTGTTGAAGGACAAATACCATATGATCTCACCTTTAACAGGAAGCTAAACAACAAAACAAACAAGCAAGCAAAATATAACCAAAGACACTGAAATAGAGAACAGGCTGACAGTGTCCAGAGGGGAGAGGGGAGGGAATTTCAGGGGAAAAGGGGAAGGAAGAAGTATAAAAGACACATGGACAAAAACTAGGGCTCGATGGAAATGGGAGGGAGGGGGAAGGGCTCAGTAGGTGGGCTGAGATGGGAGTAAAAGACAGAAAACTGTACTTGAACCACAATTAAAAAAAGTAAATTTTAAAAATCTTTTTTAAAAATATGTATCATTTTGGAAAATGCATATGGTATAGTTTTACATGAAAAGTAGGAATTATAAATTTTATGGAATATTAATTATATTGTAATAATGTTATTTCAAAAGTAGGGATCAAAATATTTTATTCAGAAAAACAGCTATGCAGACTTGTGATAGAAAAGGGCCGAAGTAATTTTGCTAATAATGTGGACAGTGATTATCTCAGGTATTATCTTATGGCTGATCGTCAAAGTTCTACTATAAGCTAGCTAGATGTGGGTTTCCTTTTATTTACCTCGCTTAGGGTCTTGGGAGCAACTTGACTTTATGAACAGATGACTACTGTCAGTTCTGGAAAATATTCAGACATTATGCTTCATATAGTGCTTGATCCTATACTCTGTTCTCTCTCTGGGATGCCAATTAAATGCTAAATTTTCCCATTGTATCTTCTATGCCCCTCAACTCTTTTTCTGTTTATTTATCTTTTTGTCTCCCCATGCTTCATTGTGGATATTTTTTTTTTACAGTTCAGTCTTCTTTGAAAGTACTGGACCTATTGTTAAATCCATTCATTTAGGTCATAATTTAGGCTGTCAATTTTAGACTTTCTATTTGATTCTTCCTTTTCTACTCTGCTACAAGTTTTTATTTATTGTTTCTAGTTCCCTGTAAAATTTTCAGTCTTTTACTTCTTGAGCATAATAAACAGAGTTATTTCAAAGTCAGTGTCTGCCAATTCCAGTGTCTGAACCACCTGCATCTGATCATTTGTTTTTCTGTTAATTACTTGTATTTACTTATCTCCTAATTTTACCTGGTTGTCTTTAATTTTGAGCCAGTCATTGCAACTTTTATTAAAAAATTATACAAATACTTTGAGATCTAGGATAATGCTATCGTCTTTCAGAGAGAATTGTCATTTGTTTCTGCAAGGCACTTCTGGTCTGTAGCAATCTGGGATCATCTAAATTCAGTTTCAGAACAACAAAGTAATTTGATCTGGATCATAGTTTGTGTGAATATTACTTTTATTCTGGTTCATTTTATTTCTAGGATCTAGCCCTTTTGGGTCCCAACCCAAAGCTGGGGTTTACATTTCCACCCCTCTTATCCATGTATTCTGCCTTTTGTGCTCCTCATCCCACAAGGCTGTCAAAAGTATTCTCAGTCTCTTAGCCTCTTTTATTAGATTGGCGATCATCCTTAGGCAAAAGCTGCCCAAAAGCTGAGCTCACATTTTTAGACACTGGTTTCCTCCTTGATATCAGATCAGTAAATCTCACTATTTTGTCGGATTTCCATTGCCTTTTAGCAAAATGTTCACCCAACTTTCCATATGTCCTCATTAAAACAGTTGGTGTATACAACCTAGATCACCATTACACTTGTATTTTAAAACTATTTGCTGTATTTATAAATCTTCAACACTGAACATGAATCACCTGTACAATTAGGCCATGAAAAGTATTATTTATTTGTTTTCAAATAGTAGGCGAGCTTTTATACGCTAGCAAATTAGGTTTTTTGTTTATTTATAGGTAGTGATCATGCTTTTCATATTTAAGAACTTACACAATTGGGGAAAGAGCATGAATGTGGGCTCTTTTTACAGGACAAGAAATTAAAGCTGTTGTTCTTCTCTTTACTAACCCTCTAGATTAGTTCAGTTGTATGAAGTGCTGAAGTTTACTGATAATTAAAGAACTTTTCACTGTCTACTATAATTTATTCTCTACCCTTCAGCTAAAAAAAAAGTTTCAGAATTTGAAACTGAATTGGTTGTTACCTGCTTGAAACCTTACATAATCTTCCTGACCCTCTCAATGGAAAAATCCAAATTTCTGAGCAGAGCATACATGGCCACTCCAATCTTGCCTCTCACATTCCTATCCCCCACTCTGTGTCATCCACACGGAATGAATGAGAATCTCCCCAATTTCTCACTCTCTTTTGCTTCTGGTCCTTGTCACACTTCTGCTGGCAGGGAGATGGCAGCAGCAAGGGAAGCTTTCTTGGACCCGAAGGCAAAATGCACTTGCTAAGAACAGCTGCATCACTCTACACCTATTATCCTTAGATTTTCACAAGAGATAAATTTATGTGTATCATTTTTAAGCAACTATCTTTTCAAGTCTACTTGTTACCAATCTTAGCCTAAATCCTGACTAATGGCAAACATTTTCTCTACACCTTCTCATTTTGGGTTTCTGATGAGATGCCACTTCTGCCAGGTCTTCTTTCCTGTTTTCTTATACAGGTTAGGTGTCTCTCTCCAGTGACTCCATTATAGGGAATATCACTTTTATTGAAATTTCCTGCTTAGATGTCTGTCCCCAAAACTAGGATGAAATATCTGCAGTCAGAGACTGTGCCTTATTCATCTTTGTATCCTATCGTCAACCAGTGTGTCTGGCACATAGTAACACTCAATAAATGTTTTGAGCTAATGCAAGATCAAGGATTACAAGCCTAACTCTATATTATCAGGAATTTATTGAAAGTAATTGCAGAATGAGTACTCTTAAAAATTCTGATTTTCATTTACAGATAAACAGATTGGGAGTTTGAAAAGAATTATACTATGAGTTATAAATTTGAATGAGTTTGACCATAACTCTTTGACCATGAGTTCAAATTTGAATATAGGTACAATAAACAGTTGTATGCATACTCTAACTTAGTTTCTCCAGTGTTCTTCCATTCCACTTCCAAATATCTTAGCCCTTGAGATAAACTGAGATTTATTACTATTAGGTTTATTTTTTCCACTGGACAGCGTTTTTCTGAATATAACTGCCAACATAAAACATGTATGTTAAAAGATACCAAATCCTGAGCACACATATACATCTTCATAAAGGTTAAATTACCAGAATGCATAAAAGATACCAGAGCTTTAAGGAAGTGAGACAGAGGACTGGATGATTTCAATAGGAAATACAGATTAAGAAAAGTGGTAGCTGAATAGCAGCTGCAATGTTAAGAAAGAAGAACAAAGTAGGAGGGATCACAATACCTGATATCAAACTGTATTACAAGGCCACTGTAATCAAAACAGCCTGGTACTGGCATAAAAACAGGCACATAGACCAATGGAACAGAATAGAGAACCCAGAAATAAACCCAAATCTCTACAGTCAATTAATATTCGACAAAGGGGGCAGTATCATAAAATGGGGTAAAGATAGCCTCTTCAACAAATGGTGTTGGGAGAACTGGACAGCTACATGCAAAAAAATGAAACTCGAGCACCAACTTACATCATACACCAAAATAAATTCAAGGTGGATAAAAGACTTAAATATAAGCCATGACACCATTAAAGTCCTAGAGGAGAACATTGGCAGGAAAATCTCAGATATTTCACGCAGCAACATTTTTACTGATATGTCCCCTAGAGCAAGGACTATAAAGGAAAGAATAAACAAATGGGATCTCATCAAAATAAAAAGCTTCTGTGCAGCTAAAGAAAACAGCATTAAAATAAAAAGACAACCAACTGTATGGGAAAACATATTTGCCAATGATACCTCAGACAAAGGTTTAATCTCCAAAATATACAAAGAACTCACACGACTTCACTCTAAGAAGACAACTACCCCAATTAAAAAATGGGGAAAGGACTTGAACAGACACTTCGCCAAGGAGGACATACAGAGGATCCAGAGACACATGAAGAAATGCTCAATATCACTAGCTATCAGAGAGATGCAAATTAAAACTACAATGAGATACCACTTTACACCGGTGAGAATGGCTATCATAAACAAAGGAGGGAAGTAAAGAGATGCTTAGAAGAGAGATGCTCCTGAAGGAAGTAAAGAGATGCTTAGAAGACAGCCTGAGAACTAAAAGACCCACAGGGTACCTTGTATTATTTTCCCTGAAATATCATAAAATATAGGTAGGTTTCTGCTCTTGTTTCCCTCAGGTAGAGTTGCTCATATGGTTGGATTATATTCACACATCCAGCATTCCACAGCTTCGTTGCTAAAGTAGTTTATCTTGAAAAAGAATCTTCATTTTTATGCCCTAAGTGGTATATCCTAGTGGCCTCTCAAGATTAAAAGGAGAAACCATTCAAGTCTTAGTTAAAAAGATAAACCAGGCATATGTTGTGATATATCCCAGTGAATCCTCTGGAGGGCTTCTCCTGATTCTGCTTTCCTATGATGACACTTTCAACAAGAACAGAAACTCATGCCAGACTTAATGCATTTTTATAACCAGAATTGCAACAAGAATGGCAAATGTCTCTCATTCTTTTATACTGGGTCATGACTTTAATCTCATGACCCTGCTCAGATGTCAACCTCTTGACTGGAAGGGCAAGTAGATGATACAAGAGTTCATTCTCGTTCCATCTTCAATTTGTTCACTGCAAAATGAAGAAGCATGTCTCCATCAGAAAACAAGGCATGAGCTTCTCATTTTGCATTTGACTCCTGGTATGTGCAAAAAGTAGACAGGTTGACCTCTCCATGCTTTAATCTCTCCATCAAGTTATTTCCAGAGCTTTGAGTCCTGTGATAAGCATAAACATACCAGCACACACATACACACACACTTCAGTGACAGTCACAAGCACATGCAGCCACTAAGTATGCTGTACATCTGATGCAGCCATTCTGTGACTTGAAGCAAGCTTGGTTTATATGTACCCTAATCTGAAATCTTATACTGAACAGTTAACTGAATAAAAATTCATCTACTTATTTATTTATGTATGAAAATGAATTTTTTGTAGGTGCCAGACATAATGTCACAAATTAGTTTTCTGAGTACAAAGAATTGTGTGCATCTATGGAATTGGCTAATAGTCCCTAATTTCATGTAAATTAGCACAGGTATATTAAACCTTGGGGGTGATAAAAGGCTATAGCACTGGGGCTCTGAACTTTTCACTGTCACAAATTCACTTATAGGGCTACAGACACTTCCTTTAAAAATTATTCATACACCTAGACTATGATTTTATTATATCAAAGGCTTTATTATTTTATAATATTTACTTTATTGGTTACTACAAGGGCCGACAAAAGTAGGTTAACAGTTGTAATACATTATTATTAATAATAATATAAGAATAAACTCTGTGCTTTGTGTACTCCCAACTGTAAACCTACTTTTGCCCATTCCTATACATCTTTTCCAAAATTTTTTATATCACACCTGGTCAAATCCTGACAACAATGACTTTACAGTTCAGTTTGAACTTTTTCTTTTATCTTGAGTCTTTAATGTTCTAAACATTGTTTGAAATAACATAAAAATGACCATTTTCTTGGCATAAAATGGTTAGTTTTGGGCACTTAGTTTTATGAATAGATGTATGAAGAGAGAATGAATAAAGGACTATAATCTATATATTTTGTTACCAGACCATTAGATAATGTAAATATAAATGTAAACATAAGGAGTAGAATTGATTTCCTCAAGTCTGTTTTGGTGTTCTCAGTCAAAATACACTTTCTCACAGAATGTTCAGGAAACTTCTAGAATCTTTTTTTTTTATTTAACTTTTGTTCAAGTACAGTTTTCTTTCTTATATTCCCAGCCCTGCCCCACCCAGTGCTCCCCACCCCCTCCCATCTCCGCCCCCCGTCTTAGTTATTGTCCATGTGTCCTTCAGACTTATTCATGTGAGAATCTTTTCATTAGAATTCTGATCCATTTTATTAAACACATTTCAGATGCCTAGGCTGCAGCCAAGGGACTTGCTATCATATGGGTCATACACTTGAGACTTGAGACATGGTGTGACTATCTCACTTCTAGACCAAGGGACTTGTGCCTTCCATTGCTCAGGCATGCAAGACTTGACCTCTCATTAAAAAACAGAAGAGAGCCCTGGCTGGTGTAGCTCAGGGGACTGAGTGCGGGCCTGCAAACCACAGGATCGCGGTTCGATTTCCAGTCAGGGCACATGCCTGGGTTGCAGACCAGTTCCCAGCAGGGGACAAACGAGAGACAACCATACATTGATATTTCTCTCCTTCTCTCCTTTTCTCCTTCTCTTTCCCTCTAAAGATAAATGAATAAAATTTTTAAAAAAACAGAAGAGAGAAATACATGATATCATCATGAGCAAAAAAAAAAATGCCAGTATGCCTTTGTGATTATTTAAAACAACAAACCTACCTAACCAAGAACTCTGGGCCTTCTTCCTCATTCACTGAACAAGATCTGTAGAGTGCCTCTTCAGCATAAGGTCCTAAGCTAGACCCTGCAGAACACTTGTACTCTTGCAAATCCAAGCAGAATTCCCTGGTGAACTTGGTCTGCTTGGCATCAGATGGAAATTACAGCCAGGTGAATTCTCCATATTGTAACCCTATTATCTTTCTCTTCCTCCATCTATCTCTCCTGTGCTGTGCATGGTTGGGCCTTATGGAAAGTTATCATTTGGATGCAAAACAATTATCCTAAAACAGTTAGCCAGAGTGGTCTAGACACAGAGATTTATCTTCCCTCTCCTTCAGTGAAGAACATCTATCTTCCATGACCTCTTGATTAGTGAAGCCTTCAGAATATATTCTTTGGTCTGTGACACTGTGCTCAGTGCTGGGCTGAGCATTAAATATCACCCTCTATGATTAATTGGAAGTTAATTAAATCTATCACTGAAACAATGGGAAGGCAATGAGCTATGTAATCATTGCAATAGTAAATGAAATGATGTACAGGTCTCTCCATCTCGCTTATTGACAATGATGGAGGGGTGGCAGGCCTCAGATGCCTGGCAATCCTTGCTGCCTGACCCCATGGCAGCTCTAACTTTCACAGAATCCAGGGACAAGGCAACTAGAAGCATGTTCTGACCATCTCTGCTGAATGAGGGAGCCTCTCTTCTTGAGGCCTCTAAAGTGTCCTTGTCAAAGCTTTTATGTCTTGCATAATCAGTGGGATAAGATACAGGAATGGCTGAACAAATGGTGCAGATGCTGGTTGTTATCACCTCTGAACAGCTCAGGGAAGCTCTTTACTGAGGGGGCCCTTCAAACACAGTGAACAGAGCTCATGTCTATTGAACATTCAATGTTTTTGCCTTTATTTAAAACTTCAGAATTTTCAAAATGCTTTCACAGACCTGATGATATTTGGCTCTCATAAATCCCTGTAAAATGAGGGAACTAGGAACAGAAAGGTTAAGTGGCCTGCCGGAACTCATTTAGCTAGTTAGTGAAAGGGGTGAGCAAAGCAAGGCCTAGCCAAACCTGCAGTTCTTGTTTCTGAACTTGATTTAATTTGTGGATGTGAGGTCATAGAAGGTCATGAGGTTTGGAAAACACTAAGTTGCCAGATTGCCAAGAGTTCCCTAGGGATTCAGATTGGCATATTTCAGTAGTCAGTATGAATATTAATTTGTCACAGGATAGCCTTCCAGATACTAATTTGCCTTAGTCAGCTTGGGCTGCCATAACAAAATACCACAGACTGATGGTTGAAACAACAGAAACTTATTTCTCGCAGTTCTGAAGGCTGGAAGTTCACGATCAAGATGCCAGCATGGTGCATTCTGGGGAGAGGTCTTTTCCTGATTTGTAGACAGCTGCCTTTTCTCTGTGAGCTCACATGGGAGAGAGGGAAAGGGAGAAGAAAAGGAGAAAGGCAGAAGTAGAACTAGAGAGATTGATATTTCTCTTCTTCTAAGGCCACAGTCCCATGTGATTAGGTTCCACTCTAATGATCTCATTGAACCTTAATTAGTTGGGCTTTCTCTCCAAACACAATCACATTAGAGGTCAGGGCTTCAAATTTGGGGAGATGCAGTTTAGTCCATATGTAGCATAATTTGAAAGTATATTTTAAAAATTATCACTCAATAAGAATCACAAATTAGTACAACCTCTTTAAACTCTAGTCACCCAATATTTTAATTTCCATTTTCTTCTGGATATCACTAGGCAAAAGAGCATTTTCAGTCCTCAGGATTAACTCTGAATCCACCCTCCCCTTTCCTTATACAACCTCGCCTTTCTAATAGGACAGGCTCCAGGTTCTGGTGACTCTCCTCTTCTGTTTGGGGAAGGCTGGCCATTGTGCTACCTTCTCAAATATGCACTGGGTGACAGGGGAGATACGATAACTATCAATGTGTGATGGCCTTCAGGTACCCAGAGGACCCTTAAAAGGACTAAGGCACATTTGGGGATCAATGGGAAACAAATTAATTAAGTAAAGTTTCCTTATCACAGTACTGAAGTTTGATTATTTAGTGAAAAGATATTCAGGTGAACTTCTTATCACTCTTAGCCAGAAGAGATATGTATCCTCCAGAGGCATTTTTCTTTCTTTTTCTCTCCCTCCTGCTAACACACAATCAGGCCCATCTGCCCAACTCTGTCTAACTAAATATCAAAGTCTTTGGGAAATATCACATTGGATCTCACTCCAAAATTTGATCTTTCTCCAGCTCCTGCCAGAAAACTGCTGAGACATGTATAGTATAGTGGCTGTATAGAAACCAAATCAGAGTCTGTCCAAAAAGACTTTCTAGAAAGACAATGCATGAGCATGCCCTGCCTCAGGGCCTTTGCATTTGTTCCCTCTGCTTGGAGCACTTTTTCCCTTAAATATCTGTATAGTTCTTATCCCTACCTCCTTCAGGTTTTTGCTCAAATGCCCTCTGACCAAGTTAGTCTTCCTCTGACCATACCATCAAAATGGCGGCTTCTCTCAGCCTATCCCTTTTCAACATTGTACACTAACTTATTTCTTTCCTCAGAATACTAATCACAAGTTTACATTATTCACTTCTTTATTTATTTTATATCTTCTCCCCTAAAATATCAACTCTATAAAGCAGAAATTTTTAAAGTATATTTTATCAACTATCCTATTACACTTATTCCAAATTCTCCCCCTCTGCCCCCCTCTGCCCAGTATCCCCCTTCTCTCCAGCAATTCCCCCCTTAGTTCATGTTCATGGATCATGCATATAAGTTCTTTGCCTTCTCCATTTCTTATGCTATTCTTAACTTCCCCCTGTCTATTTTATTCCAAACAATTATGCTTCTTAATGCCTGTACCATTTCCCCATTCTCCTTCCCCCTCCCAACTGATAATCCTCCAAATGATCTCCATACCTATGATTCTGTTTCTGTTCTGGTTGTTTACTATTTTTTTAGATTCAATTTTTGAGAGTTTTTAATTTGTTGCCTTTTAATGTTCATTGTTTTTATCTTCTTTTTATTAAATAAGTCCCTTTAACATTTCCTGTAATAATGGCTTGGTAATGATGAACTTCTATAGCTTTACCTTGCCTAGGAAGCATTTTATCTGTCCTTCCATTATAAATGATAGTTTTGCTGGGTAATCTAGGTTGTAAGTCCTTGCTTTTTATCACTTTTTATCACTTTGAATACTTCCTGCCACCTACTTCTTGCCTGCAAAGTTTCTTTCTGAGAAATCCGCTGATAGTCTTTTGGGAACTCCTTTGTAAGTAACTCTGCTTTCTCTCTTGCTGCTTTTAAGACTCTCTCTTAATTTTTAAACTTTGGCATTTTCATTGTGATGTGCCTTGGTGTGGTCCTCTTTGGTTCCAACTTGTTTGAGACTCTCTGTACTTCCTGGACTTGTATGTCTATTTCTTTCCTCAAATTAGGGAAGTTTTCTTTCATTATTTTTTCAAATAAGTTTTTGATTTCTTGCTCTTCCTCTTCTTCTCCTTCTGGCATCCCTATGAGTCAGATGTTGTCATGTTTGGATACATCCCAGAGGTTCCTCAGCCTATCCTTGTTTTGTTTGTTTGTTTGCTTTTGAATTGTTGTTTCTTCTTTTTGTTCTAGTTGAATGTTTATCTCTTCCTTATGTTCCAAATGTTTAGTTTGAATCCCAGCTTCCTTCCCTCATCTGTTAGTTTCCTGTGGATTAGTCTTTATTTCACTTAGTGTGATCTTCATTTCTTTCTTTATGTTTTTACCATACTGAAGGAGTTCTCTGAGCATCCTGATGACAAGCGTTTTGAACTCTGCATCTGACTGATTGGCTATCTCCATTTCTCTTACTGCTTTTTTGGGGGTTCTCTTCTGTTCTTTTTTTTTAATTTATTTATTTATTTATCTTTAGAGGGGAAGGAGAGAGAGAGAGAAACATCAATGTATGGTTGCCTTTTGTGCATCTCCTGCTGGGAGTTGGCCTGCAGGGAACCAGCCTGCAACCCAGGCATGTGCCCCGACTGGGAATCGAACCACAATCGTCTGGTTCGCAGGCCCGCGCTCAATCCACTGAGCTACACCAGCCAGGGCTCTTCTGTTCTTTTATTTGGACCATTTTTCTTTGTCTCTTCAATTTAGCAACCTACTTGTGTTTGTTTCTGTGTATTATGTAAAGCTGCTTTTACTCCCTGTCCCGGTGGCATGGCCTATGTAGTAAAGGCAGCCCCATCAGTTGTGTGTGGTGAAGTCTTGGTAATTGCTAGGGTTGGAAATTGCCATGTTGTGGCTGTGTAGGGAGGGCTCTGAAATGGAACAATACTGCCTGACTTCTGGAGGTTCACTCAGTACTTATTCTGTTTCGAGTCACCTCACCCCCTTCCCATGTGGGACTGGTGCCCTTCTAGCTGCTGTCCCAGTGGTGAATCCTGAAGTGTGTGGGGTTTGCATATATTCTAAGACCATTCTAAGACCATGGGTCTTTAAGTGGTGAAAATCCAGTAGTTTATTCTGCCACCCTACTCCCCACTGGTTTTTACAGCCACAGGTAATGAAGATCTATCTTTATGGTGCTGGAACCCTGGACTGTGTGGTCTGGCCCGAGGCCAGGATCAAGCACTTCCAAGATATCCCTCCCATTCATTCTGCCACTGCTGCTGCTGCCACCCTTCTGTGCCACACCACCTCTCCTCCCATCTTCACAACACCATCTCTCCTATGCATCTGGATGAACGTGTCTCTTTTAAATCCTTGGTTGTCAGATTTCTATACTGCTTGATTTTCTGATGATTCTGGGTATTATTAGTTTTGAGATCTGGATGTAATTCTTTCTATGGCTGCACAAGGAGGCAAAACATGTCTACCTATGCCTTCATCATGATCAGAAGTCCCCTAAAGTCAGGGATTTTGACTGTTTTATTTTGTATCCTGGAGTTTTGCACACAGAATGATACATATTAGGTGCTTGATGACTGAATGACTGAATGAATGAATTTGAGGGGCAAATCCAAGGCCAGTAAATATGATATCATAAGACCAAAATAACCATGGAGGTAGATGATATGATTAAAGTATCTGAGCTCTGTATGTTTCAGGCTACTAACTTAACCTTCCTGGACCAGAGTTTCCTTATCTCTAGCAGATGAGGTTTGAAATACATGTACTTTCCCAGGGGAAGCTCAGTGGACTGAGTGCTGGCATGTGGACTGAAATGTCACTGGTTCAATTCCCAGTCAGGGCACATGCCTGGATTGCCAGAAAGGTCCGCAGTTTGGGATATGCAAGAGGCAACCAATCAATGTTTCTTTCTGACATCGATGTTTCTCTCCCTCTCTTTCTCTATCCAGTCTCCTCTGTAAAAACAAATAAATAAAATCCTTAAAAAATACATGTACCCTTCCAGCTCTAACACTCTATAAAATATGACATGAATTCAAAGATTATGATGTGTGAGTCTGCCAATCTCAAGAGCCATGATCCTGAATCTGCTAGGATGGGCTGGAAAGGGATAGAGTTTTTAAAGTTCAAGGTCCAGCTAGAACTATCCCAATTACCTAAACACAGTGGTGACTAAAATTTGATGTTGCTAACTTAATCCTGACTCTAATCCTGTGTTTTCTCCAGATATTTACCTTACAGGTCTTGTGTAAAAGCAAAGACAATAATTTTATCTTAAATTAAGCAAATAATTAAGTTCAATCTAAAATTCTATTTGCACTCCAGTCAAGATGGCAGTGTAGGTAGACAAGGATCACCTCCTCATACTCCCACATCAAAATTACAACTAATATATAGAACAACCATCACTCAGGGGCATCAAAAATTGAGTTTAGTGGAAGTCTGACAACTATGGAATTAAAGAAATCACATCTATTCAGACTGGTAGGAAGGGTGCAGACACAGAACAAGCTAGTCCCTCACCCACATGTGGTGGATAAAAATTTGAGAGAGATATCTCTGGAGTAAGGAGTTTCATCCCACACCAGGACCCCCAGCCCAGGATTCCAGTACCAAGAAGATAAGCCCTAAAACTTCTGGCTGCAAACACCAGCAGAACTGAGTTTGTGGAAGAAATTCTGGAGCACCAGTGTTTACTCTCAAAGAACCTACAGACCTACTCAGACTCACTGCCTCTCAGCACCAGCACTGGGATAGCAGCTTGAAAGGCATTAGTGGCATGAAAGGAGGAGCTGAAGTGTCTGGCATCAAGGTGAGCAGAGGCCAATATCCATTTTCTAAATCCTCCCCACACATAGCCAAAAAGTTGGTTCCATATCTGAGACTCCATCAGTCTAGCTAACACTGTTTGACCCACTTCAAAGATCCCCAAAGACTCCACCCCACCCAAGTTACAGGCCCACCCAAGCTACTTTTCACTGTGAATGGCTGGTCTTGGCTTATGCTTCACATCTTCCTAAATCTTCTCAAATAAGCCACTACTGGCCTTAGTGAGCCCCAGGCCAAGCACTAGCAGCAGCCAGCCAAGTCTCAAAGCTTGTCTTTGCCTGAGAATCTCTAAGCCCAGCACAAGTAGCAGCCATCTCAGATTGCTTTATAGCTCATACAGGGTGGCCTTTGGCAAAGCACAGGTGGGGTTGACCTTGGCCTGCACCACCCAGGAAACCACAGGGTCTGTGCATGCATTGGATAGCTAGAGTCCATGTTAGAGCACCTCCATCCTGCCTCTGTACAGCTGATTCTCCACAGAGGATGGAGGCTAGTGGTCAGTGGTCACAGCCATCCTTGCAGCTGGCTGGCTTGGGTAATCCCTGCCATTGATATGCCAACAGCAACCAAGTTACAACTACAGGAGGAGGGTATATTCATCCCACATGAAGGGTGCACCTCGAGTACCCAGCTTAAATGATAAGGGAAGCTGTGCCACTGGACACCTACTTTATTAGGCCATCTACCAAGACAGGGAGTCAAAGCAGCTGTACCTAATATATAGAAACAAACACAAGGAGGCTACCAAAGTGAGGAGACAAAGAAACACATCTTTTCTAAAGAAAAGATCAAAACTTCAGAAAAAGAACTAAACAAAATGGAGATGAGCAATCTATCAGATGCAGAGTTCAAAACACTGGTTATAAGGATGTCAAGGAACTTAGTGAGGACCTCAGCAGCATGAAAAAGATCCAGTCAGAAATGCAGGATACACTAATTAAAAATAAAGAACAATTCACAGGGAAACAACAGTGGAGTGGATGAAGCTGAGAATCAAATCAATGATTTAGAACATAAATAAGCAAAAAACAAACAATCATAACAAGAAGAAGAAAAAAAGAATCCAAAAAAATGCAGATAGTTTAGGCAGCCTCTGGGACAACTTTTGTACTGTAGGGGTGCCAGAAGGAAAAGAGAAAAAGCAAGAAATTGGAAATCTATTTGAAAAAATAGTGAAAGAAAACTTTCCTAGTTTGGTGAAAGAAATAGATATGCAAGCCCAGCAATCACAGAGAGTCCCCCTAAAAATGGACCCAAAGATACCCACTCCTAGACACATCAAAATTAAAATGCCAAAGGTTAAATATAAAGAGGGAATCTTAAAAGCAGCAAAAGAAAAGAAGTTAGTTAACTACAGAGAAGTACCCTTAAAACTGCCAGCTGATTTTTTAAAAGAAACTTTGCAGACTAGAAGAGATTGGCAAGAAATATTCGAAGTCATGAAAAGCAGGGACCCACCACCATAATTTCTCTACCCAGCAAAGCTATCATTTAGAATCCAAGGGCAGATAAAGAGCTTCTGAGACAAGGAAAACTAAAGGAGTTCATTATCACCAAACCATTATTATGAGAAATATTACAGGGGCTTATTTAAGAAAGAGGAGATCAAAACTATGAACAATAAAATGGTAATACATACATATCTATCACCAATTGGATCTAAAAAAAAATAAACAAGAACAGAGACAGAATTGTGGACATAGAGAGTGTTTCCATGGTTGCCAAGTGGAAAGGGGGTAGGCAGAATGGGTGAAGAGGTGAGGGGATTAAGTACAAATAGCTAGTTATAGAATAGTCATGGGGATGTAAAGTATAGTATAGCATAGAAAATGAAGTAGCTGAAGAACTCGTATGTGTGACCCATGGATGGGAGACTGGATGGGAGACTGCCTGAGGAAATGGGGTTGCTGGATGCAGGAGGGCAGTGGGGGGAAAATTAGAATGACCATAATAGCATAATCAATAAAATATAATAAAAAATAAAATTCTATTTGCAAACACAATTGATTCATTAGCAGGATTAAGGAGAGAAAAAGAAACTGAATACCAACTCTCCTGGAATTATTTTACATGGTGAAAAGAACATCATAAATATAAATATGGATGACACATTTTAGCTCAAAGAATACCTTGGGCTAATAGAGGAATGGTATGTTGCTGATGTCACTTCCGGTCATAATGACTTGGAATCTTAGAATCATGAGAATATTATTTAAATGATTGGAGAAATTTCTGTTTAGTTCTTTAAGCCTATTGACTTAAGGACTCTGGGAAAACATACAAAATTCCTATTTGAATTGTAAATTGAATCCATCAGCTAAAGTTGCATAATTTTAAGTCAAATTTGGAATCCCAAGCCATTAATTCATAAGTAGTCTTCTGTAGAGTATATGAATTAGTCTATCACAAAGATAATGATATAACATTACTGAGTGATATAAACTAACTTCCTTTTGTTTTACCACAATGTCTGAGTTCCAGGTTTCCTGGCTCTCTCCTCAGGCCTGATGGTGCCTCAGGACAAATACATGTGAATTGCAGCTGCAATATGAAAAGTGACTCCAGAAAAGTCATGTTGGGGCTTTCAAACTGATTCCCTGTCAATAGCCTCTACATCAAACCACTTCAGTGTCTAGGTCAGGCAATGCTTTTCATAGATGCTGGCACTGTCAGGTCAACACAAGATCGGAACACTGAGATGCATGTACTCTGTCTCTTAAATCGGTCCCAATAACAATAATCTTGTGGAGGAGGGTGTGCAGGGAGGGAGTAACTGATTGGTTTTACTTAATCATGAGTGTGTAGGATCCTAATGGCCTTTCATGTTCATTCTAGGATTGATTTATCTACATAGAATATGAATATTTCCAGTCTGTCCAACTTCTTAGTTCTATGGCAAGAGACTCAAAGAGGTTTATGCTGGCAAAAGCATGTGGACTTAGAGTACTTATTATGTAAGCAAGCATGACTACTTCAAAGACAACTAAAGAGAAAATAAAGATGCTTGCCCATGTCCAAAGGAAAGCCTGCAGGACTCAAGAGTGAAACAAATTTTGGCTGTCTCTACATTCAGTGTACTTTAAAACAAAATTGTTAAGCTATTGACATTGTGTAGCCTCTGAGTTAAATAAAGGGGTAAGGGAGAGATTATTGCATTTTTCACTTTCGGTAACATAAATAAGCATCATGTTGCATAGTGTAGAATCCAAAATAGTGTGATCGTTTTTAGTCTTACAATGTATTTGTTTTGTCATCTTAATTATTGTCTAAGTTTGAGTTTATTTTATTCTAGAATAACCTATTGAAAAGTGGAAAGAAATGTGGGTTAACATTTTTTCTTTTTAATGCCAAACAATTAATGTCACTGAATTATTTGACCAGATTGATATAGGCATTTAATGTCATATTTACATAGCCATAATCTCTTATCTTGATTTATCTATCAGGAAAATAAAGATAAAAATGATCTCCAAGCTATCTCTCAGCTGTACAATTTCTATGAGCCTTACCATTATTTTCAAAATTCATATAAAGGCATTAATTTTCTTACACATTGAAAGACAAGAGAAGGTGATTAAGAGAAAGGGCTTGGAAGTCAGACAGATCTGAGTTCAAATCATGACTGTGCCAATGATAGGTATATAGTTGTGAGCAAACTACTTATTCTGTCGGAGCCTCAGTTTCCCCATATCCAACATGGGTTGATAATATACTACATCATAAAATTGCTGTGAGAAATAAATGAGATAATGCAGATAAAGTCTTTAGTATGGTGCTAGGAGCATAATAAAGTTTTGATAAGTGTTAACTACTTTAATAAAATAAAATATCATTAAATGACACACTACAGCAAAAAATCATCTTTAAGTATTATTTTGTAAGTTTGTATTTCAATTTGGAAAGAGAAATAATGTTCAAAGAAATTTTTATTGAATGCATAGAATCACATGGAAAGTTACTATTTTCATGAAAGAATAAAGGTCTATGAAATGTTTCTTCTGTGATAACATCAGACAAAAAGCTTCCTCAGCCTGTCACACTTCAATATCAATCAGTAAAACTCTAAATACCTAATTATAGAAAGTATAGGAGGAATGAATCTTCCTGTTCTGTAGGAAGTTAACTAAGAACATTAAAATTCTTTAACAAAGGCCCCTCTTCCTAATAACAAATTGAACAGTACTTTTAGATCTTGACATCAGGGTAATTCTAAACTGATGCCTAAAATGCACAACTCCAGGCTCATAAAGGAGGTAGTTTTGGTTTTGTTTTATTTTTGTTTGTTTTGTTTTGCTTTGCTTGTCTGTCCATTATAATGAGAAAATTTAAATGAAATATGATCTTTCGGTTATCTCTACAAAGGCACCACTTCTTCCAAGGTAGCTCCAAAGATATGCATGCTGCCTCACTCAAGGCCCACCAGCTTTTTACCCATTATTTCAGTATTTATGGCATATTAGCACTGGGCATGCTCAATGGGCAATGGTCAGAGTTGAAAGCACTCTCAGTGACTCTCTTCCCATAGATGTTTTCTGCAACACTTTGAGCCAACAAATAGAATATTTAACTTGACAAAACTTTCATTTTATAAGATGTATTTTTAAAATTTTGACCCTCTCACTTTGCTTCTAAAATGAAGCAAAGTCTGATATGGGCTTTCCTCACATTGTGCTAAGGCACAAGATTAGAATCAGGAAGACCTAAATTCAAATCCTGGCTCCTGGCATTGAATGAATAGCTGTGTACACTGGGCATGTGATGTGGCTGTCTAAGCCTTGGTTTCCTGAAATAATACATAATACTTAGTGTAGTACACAGTAAGAGCAAACATTGAAGAAATATTTGTTTCTACAACAATTATCAATGCAAAAAAAGAATGCAGAGATAAGAGAATTTTACCTAAAAAGAAAAAAATGAATTTGACCCATTCATAAAGCTAGTCCCTAGTAAGTTTTCATATGGCTTTTTTTTTCAGGTTGGTCTTAATTAAAAAAGGTTCTTTTCTGGGAGATATTAGTCAGAGACTGCTCTAAGAAGGAACAAGAGAGATTTACTCTCAAATACATCTTTATAGCTTCATCACTGTAATACCTAAGCATTCATGTGGACAACATCATTTCATCATAAATGAGAAGGTCGTACTATTGAACTGTGATCCATCCATTGATTTATGGTCCCAAGTTCCTCCAAGGATTTTCAAAAATGCCTGTGATGTTTCCTGGTGCTGGACTTTGCATTTGGATCTGTGATTTAGATGACAGATGTGTGAAATCATATGTAGCCAGACAAATCCCAGGTGATAACACAGTTGAGGGGGCTCAAGCAATGATGGATTAAGGCCCAATCAACCAGATCAGCTAATCTGAGCCCTCTTCAGTGACACTGGCCCTGATGCTTTAAAGGGGCACTCCCAAATAAATTGCTTTACAAAAATAATACTTTCTGCTCTGCATCTCATCCTCCTTCCTCTTCGACCGTAAGTCCTGATACCACTGGAGAAGCTCTTGCCTTTTTCTAGAGAACATTTTGTCTGTTTCCAGAAAAAGATTATAATTTGCCTGTATTGACTGGTTATTTAAATATGAAATTTCCTATTCCAATAGCAATGGATTATTAATATGGGCAGTTTGATATTTTTAATAATATCTATTTTTAAAAGCCTGACAAATGTAGAAACTGCAAAACTGAGGACTTAATAATAGATTCTTGGATGCTAGGGTTCATTCCAAAGAAACCCAGAAACTCGTATTCAAATATATATAAAAGCAAGACTTCTCTAAAAAGAAGCTAATACAAGAATTTGACACTGAAGTCTTTCTTTCCCAAGTGTAAACCTTATGATATCATGTACAGGCTTGCTTTCACAATAGATTACTTTTTTATGAAAATGGAAAGGAGTCAAGAAAAATCATATTTGTAACCTAGAAGTAAAGCAATATAACACAAGATAAAGAGCTACGCTAAAAGAAAGAGCAAAGAATGGCCTGAACTCTTGGCACAAGGATCTCTCAATGTTGTGCAATCCTTGTTCCACCTCAAAGGTGCTCCTATTTAATTTCATAAAAGACAAGCTTGAAAGCTTTATTATTCTGTCATTTCTCTGTGCTTCTTACTTGATTTTTGCTCTCATGATCAATTTCAGACATTTTTTTTTCTTTTTCAGTATTGATTGACGTACTATTCAAAATACTTCCATGTAAACCAATTTGCCAGCTGCAAGCCTTTAAGCAAGTCTGTGGTGCATGATTTGGACCATCAAGAAATTATTTGCAGTAAGGATATAATGTCACTAAATATGTAGCATGAGCTTGAGAAGTACATAAACAAGTATCTATGTCTATGTGGTTTTTTTTTACCTTGTTCTTGACAGTTTTCCTTACCTGTCTGTCTTTGTACCTTGAAACCTCTTTATGCTATTGTCCTTCGGACAATATTAAAGATAAAACTCTACTCCAGAATAATATTCTAGTGGTCCACCATTCTAAATCCAATTTTAAAACAGACCTGCCTTATAGTGACTTATTTTCTTTGCTGAGTTGCATTAAAACAAGATTTTAGCAGATTGTTTCAAATAATGGAATCTAACCTCAATAGCTGCACTGTATCCCTCTTCCCTCATCCCACTCATGATATTAAAACAAAAAACAGCCAAAAGTATAACTATGAAACTGAATGCATGCTAGCTCATATACCCAAAAGCAATCAGAGTGAACTACCAATAAATATAAATTTGGCAAGAGCATGAAGAACATAAAGCATTCTCATCCAACTTGTCAAGCGTGTTTATATTTGTAAGACCCTTTCTTTATGGACTTCTTTGGGTTTATAAAAGAGCAGAAGTCTGTATTTTTCTCAGGTAATATGAAGAAGAAAAAAGCAGTGACTGGGAGCTAGAGTAATAATGTGAAGAGAATAAAGGTAAAATTTCCAAGTCAAGTAAAACTGTTCAGATTAATTTTTTTAAAAATATCACCTAATCCAAGGATCTGCAAGCTACAGTCTAAGGACCAAATTTAGCCTGACACTTCTTCCACATCCATCAATTTACTTACTGTCTGTAGCTGCTAGTGTTCTACAGTAGCAGAGTAGAGCACTTGTGACAGAGACAGGATGGCTCACACAGCCTAAAATATATACCGTCTGGCCTTTAACAGAAAAAACTTTTGTCAATTTCTTATCTAATATCCTGAAAAGAAACTTATGATATTTACAAGTTACATTACATTCACACACTAAGTACTCTTTGAATACCTACATATAAAAACTCACCTATCTATGTTTTAAGTGGGAAAGAATGTTGGGGGAGTGATGTGTATATACACATGCATTTTGGGGTAACCTAAAATAAAACATGTTTGCTAGGAGAGCTTTCTGAATACTCCAAGGTTTAACATATGAAAAGAGCCAGTTGTGTAATATAAAAAGATATAACTCAAAACCAAAAGTGGGAGACAATCTCAGGTATGTCATCTTGGACAAGTCATTTACCCTCCATTTCCTCACTTGCAGAATGGGAACCTTGATGCCTATTTCTCAAGACTGTACAAATTAAAGGAAATTATCCATGTGTGTAACGTTTGTTAAGCCATAAATTACAAAGTTGTTATTATGCAGTGTTCTGAATGCTTTCTATATAAATGGTATTCTGAGCAACAATATCTGAGTCAACTGATTCATGTCATTATAATTTTCCCTTGACATCAGATGCCTCTCTTCCAAACCTCCATGAACTCTCTATCTTACATCAAAGTACCATTTCAGAGAAAGCACCATTTAGAATTAAGAAGTCTGAGACCAAGGATCAACATATAAGATGATCAGTCTAGGTTCACATCAGGAGTAATTTCAAAGAAGTCTTCATAGAAGTTTGATTTTTCTCCCACCTATCACGTGGTTCATCTCATGATATATCTATACCTGACATTTCCTTCCTCGGCTACTTGCAGTTTCATTCATACCTGTCTGCCTCCTTTCACTCTTTTAGTCTCTCTCTACCCACTGTCCCCTTTCAATTCCACCCCAGTCTTCTTGGATCCTTTTCTCATTTCTAATTCTAAAGGTCCTTTGAGAAAGGGGGAGGGGAGGAAAACAAAAGGTTAATTTTCTCCAGCCTGCCCAGGCCGACTTAATGTAACAGAAGGCAGCAAATTGTATTGATTTAGTGACATGCAACTGTCCAGAAAGAGCTATTTATACATTATTCAGGACAAACACTGTCATAATGGACAAACAGCAGCAGCATCTGGGATGTTAATGTCTACAAATAAGATTATTCTTTGAAAGGATTAGGATGAAGCATTTTGTGTAATTAGATTTCTCCGTTTCAGGAATGAATTGCCTTTTAGCAGTAAAAGCTGTCACTGAGGGAGCCATTAGCTCCTTATAACTGAATTAAATGCATAATTAGTGACATGATCACATTAGGATTTGTTTCATTTTTAACTAATCTGAGGGAGGAGGGGAGAGAGAGAGTAGGGTGCAGAGGCGGTGCCATTTCCAGGTCACTGCGGCCTTCCTCAGCTGGGATAGGCCTCAGCTGGCGTGCTGAAGTTGGTAAAAGTCAGGCGTGTGTGAATCAGAGCCCAGGCCTCGCCACGGCGACGGCCAAGCTATTCATCACTGGGTGGTGGGTGACAGTGACTGATGGGCTAGGCCCAGGCCTGGCACTTCACCAGAGCAAGAATCATACGAGCCAGGGAGCAGAATGACAGCTGGAGCGCTGTGTCAAGTGGTGGAGAGACCAGAGCTATTAATAATGCGTGCCACATGATCTCGGCACGAGAAAACAATGATTTAGACATTGGTGAGAATAAAGATTTCACATTTAGTCCAAGGGTGACTCTTCTCCTTGGCATTTGTAGAATAAATCGCTAAGCAATCAGCATGTATGAAAATCAGGCAATGCATATATTAGAGCCAAGATCCTCGGGGAGGGGGTGTGGGTGGGGATTTTTAAATCCGTGCATGATGTCTGTATGCTGTTAATCCCATCCTCCTGACATTTCTGAAAATGCCTTAAGGTACCAGGAAAGAATAAGGAAACAATGAAGAGGGCTTTTACATTGGCTCACTCACTTGCCCCTTTAGCACTTTTCTGTTGAAAGACAGTTCCCCTCAGTGCTTCCCTACGTGCTATAAGAAAAACAAAGTGTTGTGAGGTATTTGTCTTTACCCTCCACAAGCTTTATCAGAACTAAAAGGGAGCTGGGACATCAAGTGTGTGTTGTTAGAATGCACTGACATTTCCTTTGATTTGTGGGACCTCTAATTTTATTTCTTAGTCTGAAAGTTAGGTTGGAAAGGCACAAGAACAGTATGACAAAGGAAGCTTGGTATGGATGCTTCCATTCAAATACCTCAATACTGAGCAACACTTCTGCCAGTAGAGAAACAACTAGGGAGCAGCAAGCTGGGACATGATCCCAATGAACATTGAGATCATTGAGTTTGTAGAGAAGGAGCTCTCTGAACATTCTGTTTCTAGGGGAATTGGTGATTGTTGGACATCAGGTTCCATATAGTTTCAAGTTTCTGGAAGTAGAGGTGGAGGCTTCCAAGGAACAGAGGATTGGAGAGCAATTAAAAATTCTCAAATCCTTCAACAATTTCCTCTTCTCCACTACTGGAACCTACAGAATAACTTCATTTAGAAATCCATGGTGACCAGGGTTACTTGCCCCTATTTTGATAGAGTCCATCTTAAAGCCAGTAAATAAATAGAATATAATGATTAAATTAACACTATTGAAGTCCTAAATCTTAGAACTCTATGATTAAGATGTTGCTACAGAAAGAAAGATTTTATTTATTTTTTTCAGAAAGTAAGACTTCCACTTCTGATCAAGATAGGTGTGTAAATAAACGCAGCTTATCTCCTTGCACAATCATATCAAAATTACAAGTAAACTATAGAACAATCATTATTCAGAACTATCAGAAACTGAGCTGAATGTAAATCCTAGAACTACAGGGATAAAGAAGAAACCACACTGAGACTGGTCAGAGTAGCAGAGATGCAGAATAGGCTGGCCCCATAGCCACATGTGGCAGATAAAAATGGGAAGGCTTTCTCAGGAGGGAGGAGTACCAGCCCCCATACCAGGCCCCCAAGCTCAAGGGTCCATAGCCAGGAAGATAAGTCTCCATAATGTATGGCCATAAAGAACAGCAAGGATTAAGGCTGTGGAAGACAGAAACTGCTGGACTCTTTAGCAAATCCTCTTTGAGGGACCATGTACAGATTTACTCAAACTCACTCCCTCACTCCCTCTGAACTCCAGTGCTAGGGCAGCAGATTGAGAGGCTTCAGAGACATAGGGAAAAGAACTGAATTGTCTGGCATCAGGGTGAGAGCTGGAGAGCAACTTTCCCCCAGACAGAAGCTCTGGCAGAGTGCATTATTCCTTTTCTGAGTCCTTCCCTCACAGAACTACCAGGCAAGCACCATATCTGAGACTCCATCAATCTGCCTCACACTGTTTGCTCACTCTGGTCATTCGTTAAGGCCCTGCCCCACCCAACATTCAGGCTCACCAAAGCTGTTTCCAGTGGCTATTCCATATGAATGGCATGTCTTGGCCTGTGCTTCAAATTTTCCCAAATTCTCTCAAACAAGGAACATCTGGCTTTAGTGAGCCCTGTACCTCTTGCTAAGTTGCCCAGGCAGGTTCACATCTTGGCCTCTCCTGGGCACCTCAAAGCCCAGCACAAGGAGCAGTTATCTGCAGATCACTTTATAGCTGATGCTGTGTGACTCCACACAGAACACAGGCAGTGAGTGACCTTGAGTGGGCCAACAAGGCTTAACTACAAAAGGAAAGTATACACAGCACACATGAGGGCACGTCTTGAGGACTCAGTTTGGGTAATAAGAGAGGCTGTGCCACCAGATCCTACAGGACACCTACTACATTAGGTCACTCTACAAAGCATGGGAGAAATACTAGCTCCACCTAATACACAAAAACAAACACAGAGGGGGGCTGCCAAAATGAACAGGCAAAGAAACATGACCCAAATAAAAGAACAGATGACAGACTTCCAGCCCAGATGGAGGCCTAGGTAGATACATTTTTGCATTCTCATACAACCAAAAGAAGGACAACAACAAATTTAAAAATGAAAAATAACCAGACCTGCTGGAAAATTGAAGTGTATAGAAGTCTGACAACCAAGGAGTTGAGAGAAGAAGCATTCATCCAGACTGGTAGGAGGGACAGAGACTGGAAGCCAGGGCAGAGAGGATGTGCACCAAACTGGTGGCTGGAGGACTAGGAAGTCCCACATTTGCATGTGGATAAACTGGGAGGAACAACTGGAGAATAAGACAGACTGCACAACACAGGGTTCCAGTATAGAAAAAGAAAGTCTCAAAATCTCTGGCTGTAAAAACCTGTGTGGGTTACATTGGTGGGAGAAACTCCTACCATCAGAGGAGAGTTTGTTGGAGAAACCAACAGGGTCCTAGAATGTACACAAACCTGCCCACCTGGAATCAGAACTAGAAGGTTCCAATTTACTTGTGGGTAGCAGGGAAAGTGACTGAAAGCCAGCTAAGAGCCAAGCAATCTGCATTATTCCCTCTCGGACCCCTCCCACACAGACAGTGCCAAACGCAGAGACATGGGTTGTCCTGCCCTAGGAAATACCGAAGACTCTACCCCTTACAACATAACACATGTACTGAGACAAAGAAATATGTCCCAAATGAAAAAAAAAAACAGATCAAAATGCCAAAAATAAAACTAAGCAATGTAGAAATAACTAACCTATCAGATGCAGAGTTCAAAACACTGGTAATCAGGATGCTCACAGAAATGGTTGAGTATGGTTGAAAAGTGAAGGCTATGCAAAATGAATTAAAGGCAAATGCACAGGAAACCAACAGTGAAGGGAAAGAAACTAGGACTCACATCAACAGTTTTGACCAGAAGGAAGAAATAAACAATCAACCAGAACAGAATGAAGAAACAAGAATTCAAAAAAATGGGGAGAAGCTTAGGAACCCCTGAGACAACTTTAGGTGTTCAACACCCAAATCATAAGAGTATCAGAAGGATAAGAAGAAGAACAAGAAAGTGAAAAGTTATTTGAAAACATAATGAAGGAGAACTTCTCCCATCTGGCAAAGTAAATAGACTTCCAGAAAGTCCAGGAAGCTCAAAGCGTCCCAGAGAATTTGGACCCAACGAAGCACACACCAAGGAACATCATCATTAGATTACCCAAGATTAAAGATAAGAAGAGAATCTTAAAAGCAGCAAGAGAAAAGAAGCCAGTTAACTACAAGAGTTCCAATAAGACTCTCAGCTGATTTCTCAAGAGAAACTGTACAGGTAGAAGGGGCTGGAAACAAATATTCAAAGTCATGGAAGGCAGGGACCTATATCCAAGATGACTCTATCTAGCAAAGCTTTCATTTAGAATGGAAGGGCACATAAAGTGCTTCTCAGATAAGGTCCAGTTAAAGGAGTTCATCATCACCAAACCCTTATTATTTGAAATATTAAAGAGAATTAACTAAGAAAAAGAAGAAGATCAAAACTATGATCAGTAAAATGACAACAAAATTAGAACTATCAACAGCTTAATGTAAAAAACAAAAATAAGGTAAGCAACAACTGGAACAGAAACAGAATCACAGAAATGGAAATCACATGTAGGGTTATCAGTAGGGAAGGAGAGAAGAAAAGAATGGGGGAAATGGAATAAGTAGCATAAATGGTAGGTACAAAATAGACAGGGGGAGGTTAAGAATATTATAGGAAATGGAGAAGCCAAAGAATTTATATGTATGACTCATGGACATGAACTAAGAGGGTGGTAAAATGCTAGTGGGATGGGGAGGGCAGAGAAGAAGGGGGAGAAAAACAAGGATAACTGTAATAGCATCATCAATAAAGTATATTTGTAGCCCTGGCTAGTGTGTCTCAGTGGATTGAGCATGGGCTATGAACCAAAGGGTCGCTGGTTTGATTCCCACTCAGGGCACATGCCTGGGTTTCAGGCCAAGTCCCCCAGTGGGGGCCATGTGAGAGGAAACCACACATTGATGTTTCTCTCCCATTCTCCCTCCCTTCCTCTCTCTCTCTCTAAAAATAAATAAATTAATTAAAAAATAATAATAAAATATATTCTTAGAAAAAAAGAACAGATTGAAAACTCCAGAAAAAGAACTAAATGAAATGGGGGCAGCAATCTACTATATGCAGAGTATATAAAAATGATTATAAAGATGCTCAAGGAACTTAGTGAGGACTTCAACAGCATGAAGAAGATCCAGGCAGAGATGAAGGGTTCAGTAATTGAAATAAAGAACAATTTACAGCAAACCAACAGTAGGGTGGATGAAACCAAAAAGCAAGTCATTGGATTAGATTACAAGGAAAGAAAAAAAAACAATAAGAACAGCAAGAAGGGAAAAGAATAAAAAAATGAGGACAGTGTAAGAAGGAACTGGGACAACTTCAAGCATAGCAACATTCAAGTCATTAGGATGCCAGAAGGAGAAGAAAAACAGCAACAAATTGGAAATATATTTGAAAAAATAATGAAAGGAGGGGAAGATGGTGACGGAATAGGACAGAGTGGATTCCATTTCCCTGTACACATGGGAGAAACTCCTGGCTGATCTATGGAGGAACAGCGCAAACAGCCAACAGTTCCCCAGTATATATGAAAATAAGAGATCATGCCAGGTGTTGAAGGACAAATACCATATGATCTCACCTTTAACAGGAAGCTAAATAACAAAACAAACAAGCAAGCAAAATATAACCAAACACACTGAAATAGAGAACAGGGGGACAGTGACCTGAGGGAAGAGGGGAGGGAATTTCAAGGGAAATAGGGGAGGGATTTAGAGGAACAAATATAAAGGATACATGGACAACAACTAAGAAGGGTGGAAATGGGAGGGAGGGGGGAGCACGGGAGGGTTGGATGGGATGGGAGTAATAGACAGAATACTGTACTTAAAAATAATTAAATAAGTTTTAAAAAAGAGAGACCAGAAATTGCAGCAGACACTGAAAACCCAGACAGTAAGGAGATGGCTCCAGGACAACAGAGTCTCAGGGACCAGAGCAAGGACAGGAACAGCAGCGGCCTCAGCCGGTGCCCAGGGCCTGGTGCCCGGTGCCTCTACCTCGGACTCCTTGGGAGTCCTTGACCTGCCGAAGGGCCCTTGGGAGAGAGCTGGGTCATCAGCTCCCTCCCTCCTCGGCCAAACAAGGTTAGGCACCAGAAGAGATCTTTTTGCTTGAGTTTGAAGAGAAGGCACTGAAGACAAAGGGCCATGATCAATCACAGAGTCTGTGATCACTAGCTTGGGAGAATTGAGAGGCGCAGTGTTGGGCTTTGACTCCAATAGTCACGGGTCTGGCAGGGGGGTTAGGCTGTGCTGAGAGGTAGGCTTTCTTAAGGAGAAACTTTTTGGAAAGTAAACTGAAGGATTCTCCTGTGACAGCCACTTGGCCTGCCCCCCGCCCAGCCTGGCAGCAATCCAGAGGTTGGGCGGAAGCCCTCGTGTTCCCATACAGAACTGGGAAGGGTCCATGACAGATCCCACTGGACCCAGGCAGCCTGGCTGGAACGTGCCCCACAGTGAGGACACCCGGGGAAAGTGCTCTGAAGAGAACCTAGATCCCCTTCATGGGGCACTGGGGAGAGGCGCCAGGTTAGCTCTTAGAAGAGCACTCTCAGAAAGACCACACAAATCACGCCTCAGCCTGCTGCAGTGAGCGAGACCAGAAAAACCAGTTTGGCCAGTTTGAAACCAAGAAGAGATTTTTTTTAAGTAATCTTTTATCTTCTAATTTTATTATTGTTTTATATTTCAATACTTTTTTTCTCCCTTCTTTCCTGGTTTATTCCTTCTTCCTTTCTTTCCAAATTTATCGCTTCTTCCTCCCTTCTCCTGTCTTTTTTTTTCTTCTACCTACAAGTGACACAAACAACTTGCAACTGTGAAAAGACCAAAGTTGGACCCAAAGAGGAGGCATCCCAACAGTAGAGACAGAGAGACAAATTTCACTTTGCTATAGCAAAGAAGCCACAAGTTGCTGCATATTTGTACATTTTTCATTATTCTCACTTCTTTTATATTTTAATAGTATCTTTGTATTCCTCCTCTTTCTGAATAGGCTTCTTTGCCTTGGCTGGTTATATTGTATCATTTGACACAATTGTATCATTTGACACACAGGTTTCCCCTGTTCTCTCCTCCACAATGTATTGCTAATTTTCTATACTTCAAGCCACTTGTTTTTGTTCAGCACATTACCCAAAGTTCTATCTCCTCTATTTCTGTTATCCAGATCACATAGAGTCTGTCATATCATTATTGCTTGAATATTATTGTAAATAAAAGCTGTTCTATACAACTGTAAATACTTCACAACACATCTCCCAGATCTTAGCCCAATTCACAATTTTCTGAACTCTATTATTGTAGTGGTTAACTCTATTCTCTCAAACACTACATCTATTTACTACCCTTTACTCTCACCTTACCTCAGAATCTGACCTCCCACAACCTCACAGCTTTCTAGATACAACTCACAAGCATTCCCTCCCCAACAAGAGACTCATCTTTTGTCCATCCTTTCTTAAAAGTGGCTAGTTGGGTTGAAGATTATGGTTAACATTATACATAGCCTAAAGATCTTCTATCTCTTCTCTACAGGCTGTGACTGTAAATATCATAAAATACTCTTCTGCTGTCATAAACCATTTTGCCTCCCCTTCCAACTAAACACATACACACACACAAAAGTAGGTGGAAGCAGATAACACCAGGACATTCACTGGAAGAGCAAACCCAACAGCAAAGAAACCACCAACAGATAACAATGGAAGAAAGTGAAGGAGGAAGTAGATACCAAACAAACCTCAATCCAATACCTAACCTGAAATACAACTAAATAGTGGAGAAACCTACCCGGCAAAAACAGCTGAACAAGAACAAAAGAGAATCCTCAAAACCTTGTAAAAATGAAAGAACTAGTGTCAACACAATGTGACCTCACCAGTACAACAAATTAAAACAGGTGGTGGACAGAGGGACAGACCATCAGTTAACCAGCTGAAAGACCCACAAAAGAAAGACAAAAATCCAGAGACAAACTCAGAGCCAACTTAAACATTGGCCCAAGACAAGTGAGCTTGGGAGATCCAGGAGACAACACTATGAAAGCTCACAGGCATTATACCACAGAAGTTCACACCATAAATCCAAGAAGCCAGAACAAATCAATTTAAGAAGCTGACATGAACAATAAGAGTCTCACAAACAATGAGAAGACAAAGAAACAATCTCCAAATGAAAGAAAAGGAGAAAGACTCAGAAAGAATGTCATATGAAATACAGGCAAGTCAACTATCAGATATTGAATTCAAAGCACTGGTTATCAGGAAGTTCAAACAGCTCACAGTGAGCTACCAAAAACTACAGGGGAGCTACAATGAACTCCCTGCAAACTGTATCAACATAAAAAGGGAAATAGAAACTATGACCAAGGGCCAAGAGAAAATGAAGAACACAATTTCTGAATTGAAGAACACAGTGGAAGGAATCAAAATCAGGATTGATAAAGCAGAAGATCAGATCAGTGAGATGGAGGACAAAGTAGAAAAATATACACAGAAAGAGCAAGAAAAGGAAAAGAGGCTCAGAAAGAATGAAGAGGGATTAAGAGAAATGCAAGACATTGTGAAACGTAATAATATCCAAATAACAGGGATACCAGAAGGTGAAGAAGGATAAGGGATAGAAAACCTATTTGAAAAAGTAATGATGAAAAACTTCCCTAATTTGAAGAGACAAAAAGTCACACAAATCCAGGAAACACAGAGTCCCAATTAAGAAAACTTAAAGAGCCCCACTTCAAGACACATCATTATTAAAATGGTAAAATTCCAAGACAAACAGAGAATCTTAAAGGCAGTAAGGGAAGTAAGATACAAGAAATCCCCAATAAGGTTAGCTGCTGGCTTCTCAATGGAAATGCTCCAAGCAAGAAGACAATGGCAAGAAATATTCCAAGTAATGAGAACCAGAGGCCTGCAACCAAGGCTACTGTACCCAGCAAGGCTCTCAATCAAGATAGAAGGCCAAATTAAGACCATCCAAGAAAAAAGAAGTCTAAAAGAATATACCTCCATCAAAAGCCCACTGCAAGAGATGCTAAAAGGGCTGCTTTAAGGAGAGGAAGAAAAGAGAGAGAGAGACACCTGTGTTCACAGGTACAAAAAAGGCAATGAATAAGTACCTATCAATAATAACATTAAACGTAAATGGATCAAATGCTCCAATCAAAAGACACAGAATAGCTGAATGGAGAAGAGAGCATGATCCACACATATGCTGCCTACAAGAAACTCAACTCAGAACAAAAGACCTAGACATACTAAAAGTGAAGGGCTGAAAACAAATTTTCCAAGCAAACGGACAAGAAAAAAAAAGCCTGGGTAGCAATACTCATATCATACAAAGTAGATTTCAAAAAAAGGGGGCCATAAAGAGAGACCCAGAAGATCACTTCATAATACTCAAGGGAAGAATCAACCAAGAAGACATAAACATCATAAATATATATGCACCCAATGTAGGAGCACCCAAATAAACCAGGAAAGATATTCACAGGAACATCATTATAGTGGGGCATTTTAGCTATAAAAAATGGACAGATCTTCCAAACAAAATATTGACAAAGATACTGTCCATTGAACAATACCCTACATGAAGTGGACTTAACTAATATATATATAGCACTTCATCCCAAAGAAGCTAAATACACTGTCTTTTCAAATGCACATGGAAAATGTTCAAAGATAGACCACATGATAGGACACAAAACAACCATCAACATATTCAAGAACATTGAAATCATACCAAGCATGTTCTCCAACCACAGGAGACTGAAACTGGAAACTAATCCCAAGAAGAAAAACCCCACACCCAAAATTATAGAGATTGAATGGCATGATATTAAACAGTGAATGGTTCAAGAATGAAATTAGGAAGGAAATAAAAAAGTTTTGGGAAACAAATAAAAATGAATTCACAACAACTCAAAACTTATGGGACACAGCAAAGGCAGTCCTGAGAGGGAAGTTCACAGTGATACAGGCCTACGTAAAAAAGATAGAAACACTTTACACAAACGACCTAACCCTATATCTACAAGAACTTGAAGAACAACAAAGACAGCCCAGAGCAAGCAGAAGGAAGGAAATAACCAAGATCAGAGCAGAATTAAATGACATAGAGACTAAAAGCACAATTCTAAGGATCATTGAATCTAGGAGCTGTTTTTTTTGAAAAGATAAACAAAATTGGCAAGACTTTTAGCAAGATCATCAGGAAAAAAAAGAGAGAGGACACAAATAAACACAACCAGAAATGAAAGAGGAGAGATTACAACTGATACCACAGTAATAGAAGGAATTGTAAGAAATTACTATGAAGAACTATATGCCAAGAAATTTGAAAACCTGGGTGAAATGGACAAATTTCTAGAAAAATATAATCTTCAAAACTCAATGAAGAAGAAGCAGAAAGCCTGGATAGACCAGTAACAGCAAATGAAATTGAAGCAGTAATCAAAAATCTCCCGACACACAAAAATCCCTGGACCAGATGGTTTCACAGGAGAATTCTACAGAGCATTTAAGGAAGAGCTAACCCCTATTCTTCACACACTATTTGAAAAAACACAAAATGATGGAAGAATCCCAAACTGTTTTTATCAAGCCAGGATCATCCTAATTTCAGATAAAGACACAGCAAAGAAAGAAAACTTCAGGCCAATATTGCTGATGAACATAAACGCTAAAATCCTCAATAAACTATTGGCAAATTGCATCCAACAATAAATTAAAAGGATCATACACCATGACCAAGTGGGATTCATCCCAGGGATGTGAGGATGGTTCAATATTTGCAAACCAATAAATGTAATACATCACATAAACAAAAGCACAGACAAAAATCATGTGATATATCGATAGATGCAGAAAAGCTTTTTTTTAAGGTACAACACCCATTTATGATAAAGGCACACAGGAAAGTGGAAATAGAGGTAGCATTCTTCAACATAATAAAGGCCATATATGAGAGACCTGCAGCCAACATCATACTCAATGGGCAAAAACTAAAAGCTTTTCCACTAAGATCGGGAACAAGACAAGGTTGCCCACTTTCACCACTTCTATTCAATATAGTATTAGAAGTTCTAGCCACAGCTATCAGACAAGAAAAGGAAATAAAAGGCATCCAAATCAGAAAGGAGGAAACAAAACTGGCACTGTTTGCAGATGACATGATAGTGTACATGGAAAATCCTATAGACTCTACCAAAAAACTGCTCGAACTAATAAATGAATTTGGCAAAACAGCGGGATACAAAGTCAATATCCAGAAATCAAAGGCATTTTTGTATACCAACAATGAAGCAGCAGAAGCAGAAATCAAGAAAAAAATACCATTTGATATAGCAAAAACAAAAATAAAATATCTGGGAATAAACCTAACCAAGGAGGTAAAAGACCTGTATGCAGAAAACTACACAACACTGAAGAAAGAAATCAAGGAAGACACAAATAAATGGAAACATATACCATGTTCATGGATTGGAAGAATTAACATCATCAAAATGTCCATACTACCCAAAGCAATTTACAGATTCAATGCAATACCTATTNCTAGAGCAAGGGATGTAAAGGAAAGAATAAACAAATGGGATCTCATCAAAATGAAAAGCTTCTGCATGGCTAAGGAAAACAGTATCAAGATAAAAAGAGAAGCAACTGTTTGGGAAAACATTTGCCAATGATAACTCAGACAAATGTTTAATCTCCAAAATATACAAAGAACTCACTGTATTCCACTCAAAGAAGACAAGCAACCCAATTAAAAAATGGGCAGAGGACTTGAACAGATATTTCTCCAAGGAGGACATACAGAGGATCCAGAGACACATGAAAAGATGCTCGATATTGCTAGCTATCAGAGAGATGCAAATTAAAACCACAATGAGATACCATTTAACACCAGTCAGAATGGTTATCATAAACAAAAAAACAAACAAGTGCTGGAGAGGTTGTGGGGAAAAGGGGACCCTAGTTCACTGTTGGTGGGATTGCAGACTGGTACAACCATTATGGAAAATAGTATGGAATTTTCTAAGAAAACTAAAAATGAATGTGCCTTTTGACCCAGCAATTCCACTCTTAGGAGTATATCCCAAGAACCCTGAAACACCAATCCAAAAGAACCTATGCATCCCAATGTTCATAGCAGCACAATTCAAGATAGTCAAGAGTTGGAAGCAACCTAGATGCCCATCGGTCAATGACTGGATCAAAAAACTATGGTACATTTACACAATGGAATTCTATGCTGCAGAAAGGAAGAAGGAACTACTACTTTTTGCAACATCATGGATGGAAGTGGAAAGCATTATGCTGAGGGAAATAAACCAGGCGGTGAAAGACAAATACCATATGATATCACCGTTAACGGGGATCTAAACAAAACTAACAAACAAGGAAAATATGACCAATGACACTCAAATATGGAACAGGCTGACAGGGTCCAGAGGGGAGAGGGGTGAGAATCATAGTGGAAAAGGTGATGGGCTCACATGAACAAGTATAAAGGACACATGGACAATAACTAAGGGGGGGTGGGAATGGGAGGTAGGCGGGGAGCATGGGGCGGGGGCGGGTAGGGTTGGGAATATAAGACAGAAAGCTGTACTTGAACAAGAATTAAATTAAAAAATTATTTTAAAAAATAAATAAATTATATATATATATATAATTTATTTATTTTTTATATATATATAGTTGCAGCCAAAGCTCCTGACTTTCACCATTGAGACTGTAAAGATGCTGGCTCTGTTTGGAGATAGTCTCTTTGTCCTATAAGCATGTTATGCATTTGAGATGCATTATTCACACAGTTTTCTGGATAACACCTCTTTTTCCTTTTTGTATACTTTGTTTTTAGTTACCAGCAAAAATCAGACTTTTAAAGATAATCTTCTAATGTAGAGACTGGGTGGTGTCGATTTCCAGTGTCCCTCTTTTCCTCTGCTTCCAAGATGCAATCTTCTACAGGACCTTCTGCCAGGAACTGGGCCACTTGGGTGGCAGTCAGAATGGTTTTGTCCAGAGAATTGAGGTGGTTCTCTTTCTCATTCAGTTCCTGTTGCATTCTTGTGTTTGAGTGCTCCAGCAAAACCCTTGGCTCCTGAGTTCTTTGCTTTCTCCATTCCTCATGTTCTAGGGAGGGCAGTTCTAGACTCTCCTGGAGCTTAATGTTTTCATTCAAATCATCCATGATTTCCTTCTGAAGGTGTTGAACATTGTTCGCAGATGTTTTCAAAATGTGTTTTGCATCAGTCTCTTTGGATTGGTGGGATTCTGATGTCTTTGCCAGTGACCTTATCCCTTCTTGAAGGTAAGCCAGCATCAGCCCATGAAATGAAGGTGAATGGGGCTCACTTTCCTGTCCTTTCTCCAGGGAGTCTTCCATGTTAAGTGACAATGTGTTCAGGTTTTTATTCAGTGCCATAAAGCATGGACTTTGTAACTGGGGAGCACTGGCCATGACCACAGGTCTTGAGGGCTTCTTCACAAATCTATGTAATCAGTTCACTCTTCCAGACTTTTCCATAGACTTCATTACAGTTAGAACACCTTCTGGACATCTCTTTTTTTCTTCTTAAAGTGTATTGGCTCTTAACTATAAAAACCACCAGATTTTGCAGCACAGAGCAAAATCTCCCAGGAAAACCCTGAGACACCTGTCTCAAAGCTTCAGACACCACCAGTAGGACATCACACAGTTGCTTCAGGAATAGCAGGGAACACATTTTGGTGGCAGGCAGCAAGCCTTGCCTGGCTCCACAGATAACACAGCTCTGCCTCTGATCGTCAGTGTCCTATGGACCACAACTGACTACACAGAACCCTGCAGAGTGTTTTCTCTCTCACAGCAACTGGTGCCAGGCCACCAGAGAAAGCCATCATTAGGGCTGGGGGAGGGGAAAGCCAGCTAGGTTCTAGAAAATAGTGTTCTTTAACTGGTCTGCTTATAGTGCACATCGGAAGTTATAATATCTGTACAATACCTTTGGGGAATGGAAGGCGTTGATTGTAGCCTGGAGCTGTGTTGGGTAGTGCAGCAAATACAGAGAGTTAAAGTGTCCATGCCATTCCTCCTTCTCTGCACAGGAGAATGTCAGAGCATAGTTGTAAAACCCTCACCGAGTGAGGAGGTTCACTGTTCTGATTTCAAGTTTTCTTTTGCCACAACAAGGTTTACTCTGCCTACAAAGATCCCAGGGATCATTCTCCTCTAGAATTCCCTCCTCTGCTGTTGCATTTGGTCATTGTTCACTCAGGAAGAGAGGGCTGAAGGGTTTTCCAAAATGGACTAAAAAATCTGGATTCAATTTTAAGAACTCAGCAGATGCAGAAAGGAAAAAGGAACTGCTACCCTTTGCAACATCATGGATGGAACTGGAGAGCATTATGCTGAGAGAAATAGGATGGGCGGTGAGGCACAAATACCATATGACACCACCATTAACAGGAATCTAAACAGCAAAACAAACAAGCAAGCAAAATATGACCAATGACACTCAAATACAGAACAGGCTGACAGGGTCCAGAGGGGAGAGGGGAGATAACCATAGGGGAAAAGAGGATGGACTCACATGAACAAGTATAAAGGACACATGGACAATAACTAAGGTGGGGGGTGAAAATGGGAGGGAGGTGGGGAGCACTGGGGGAGGGGAAGGGCTGGGAACATAAGACAGAAAACTGTACTTGAACAAGAATTAAATAAAAATAAAAATAAAAATAAAAGAACTCAGCAGAAACAATGACAACTAGCAGATCTTACAAGTTCATGGATTTAATTCTTTTTAAAAAAATGTTATTTTTCAATTACAGTTGCCATACAATATTACATTAGCTTCAGGTTTACACCCCAGTGTTTAGACATTATATGACTAAGTGATCATTCCAATAAATCTTGTACCCATCTCACACCATGTGTAGTTATTGGAGTATTATTGACTATATTTCTTATGCTGTACTTTTATATCTTCATGACTATTTGGTGATTAGCAATTTGGAATTTTTAATCCTTTTAGTTTTTTTCACCCATCCTCATAACACCCCTCCATTCTGGCAACCATCAAAATGTCCTTGGAATTTATGAATCTGTTTCTGTTCTGCCTATTCAAGTATCATGTTTTTAGAGTCAATTGTTGATTTATATGTATTTATTGTCATTTTATTGTTTATATTTTTAATCTTTATTTTCTCCTTTTTAAAGATTTTATTTACTTATTTTGAGAGAGGAGAAGGGAGGGAGAAAGAGAGAGAGAGAAACTATGTGTGGTTGCCTCTCTCATGGTCCCCACTGGGGACCAGGCCCACAACCCAGGCATGTGCCCTGACTGAGAATTGAATCAGGGATTCTTTGGTTTGCAGCCTGAGCTCAATCCACTGAGCTACACCAGCCAGGGCTATTTTCTCCTTCTTCTTAAAAATGCCTTTTATTTTTTTCCCTATTAAGTAAGTTTTATTTCTTTTTTTAATGTTTTTTATTTAATTACTTTTCAAGTACAGTTTTCTGTCTATTACTCCCATCCCATCCCACACCTGTGCTCCCCTCCTCCCTCCCATTTCCACCCTTCTCAGCTGTTGTCCATGTATCCTTTATATATGTTCCCCTAAATCCCTCCCCTATTTCCACTGAAATTCCCTCCCCTCTCCCCTCTGGTCACTGTCAGCCTGTTCTCTGTTTCAGTGTCTTTGGTTATATTTTGCTTGCTTGTTTGTTTTGTTGCTTAGCTTCCTGTTAGAGGTGAGATCATATGGTATTTGTCCTTCAACACCTGGCTTATTTCACTCAGCATAATGCTTTCCAGTTCCATCCATGATGTTGCAAAAGGTAGGAGCTCCTTCTTTCTTTCTGCAGCATAAAATTCCATTTGTGTATATGTACCATCGATTTAGATCCATTCATTTACTGACAGGCACCTAGGTTGCTTCCAACTCTTGGCTATTGTAAATTGTGCTGCTATGAACATTGGGGTGCATATGTTCTTTGGGATTGGTGTTTTAGGGTTCTTAAGATACAATCCTAGCAGTGGAATTGCTGGTCAAAAGGCAAGTCCAATTTTAGTATTCTGAGAAAATTCCATACTGTTTTCTATAATGGTTGTTCCAGTCTGCAATCCCACCAACAGTGGACCAGAGTCCCCTTTTCCCCACACCCACTCCAACATTTCTTGTTTATTGTTTTGTTTATGATAGCCATTCTCACCACAATGACATAAAGTAGTATCTCCTTGTGGTTTTAATTTGCATCTCTCTGATAGCAAGCGATATTGAGCATTTCTTCATGTGTCTCTGGATCCTCTGTATGTCCTCCTTGGTGAAATGTCTGTTCAAGTCCTTTCCCCATTTTTTAATTGGGTTAGTTGTCTTCTTAGAGTGAAGTCGTGTGAGTTCTTTGTATATTTTGGAGATTAAACCTTTGTCTGAGGAATCATTGGCAAATATGTTTTCTCATACAGTTGGTTGTCTTTTTATTTTAATGCTGTTTTCTTTAACTGCACAGAATCTTTTTTATTTTGATGAGATCCCATTTGTTTATTCTTTCCTTTATATTCCTTACTGTAGGGGACATATCAGTAAAAATGTTGCTGCGTGAAATATCTGATATTTTCCTGCCAACGTTCTCCTCTAGGCCTTTAATGGTGGCACGGCTTATATTTAATTTTTTTATCCACCTTGAATTGATTTTGGTGTATGGTGTAAGTTGTTGCTCGAGTTTCATTTTTTTTTGCATGCAGTTGTCCAGTTTTGCCTACACCATTTGTTGAAGAGGCTATCTTTACCCCATTTTATGTTACTGCGTCATTTGTTAAATATTAATTGAATGTAGAGAGTTGGGTTTATTTCTGGGTTCTCTATTCTGTTCCATTGGTCTATGTGCCTGTTTTTGTGACAGTACCAGGCTGTTTTGATTACAGTGGCCTTGTAATACAGTTTGATATCAGGTATTGTGATCCCTCCTACTTTGTTTTTCTTTCATCACATGACAGTTGCTATTCAGGTCTTTTATGGTTCCATCTAAATTTTTGAATTATTTGTTCTATGTCTGTGAAATATGCCATTGGTACTTGAATAGGTATTGCATTGAATTTGTAAATTGCTTTGGGTAGTATGGACATTTTGATTATGTTAATTCTTCCAATCCATGAACAAGGTGTATGTTTCCATTTATTTGTGTCTTCCTTGATTTCTTTCTTCAGTGTTGTGTAGTTTTCTGCCTACAGGTCTTTCACCTCCTTGGTTAGATTTATTCCCAGATATTTTATTTTTGTTTTTGCTATATCAAATGGTATTTTTTTCTTGATTTCTGCTTCTGCTGATTCATTGTTAGTTTACAAAAATGCCTTTGATTTCTGGATATTGACTTTGTATCCCACTGTTTTGCCAAATTCATTTATTAGTTCGAGCAGTTTTTTTTTAGAGGCTGTAGGATTTTCCATGTACACTATCATGTCATCTGCAAACACTGCCAGTTTTGTTTCCTCCTTTCTGATTTGGATGCCTTTTATTTCCTTTTCTTGTCTGATAGCTGAGGCTAAAATTTCCAATACTATATTAAATAGAAGTGGTGAAAGTGGACAGCCTTTTCTTGTTCCTGATCTTAGTGGAAAAGCTTTTAGTTTTTGCCCATTGAGCATGATGTTGGCTGTAGGTCTTTCATATATGGCCTTTATTATATTGAGAAATGCTCCGTCTATTCCCACTTTGCTGAGTACCTTTATCATAAATGGGTGTTGAACCTTATCAAAAGCTTTTTCTCCATCTATTGATATGACCATATCAATGATCTTTGCCTTTGCTGGTTTTTGTCTTCGCTTTTGTTTATGTGGTGTATTACATTTACTGATTTGCATATATTGAACCATCCTTGCATCCCTGGGATGAATTCTACTTGGTCAAGGTGTATGATCTTTTTCATGTATTGTTGGATGCGATTTGCCAATATTTTGTTGAGGATTTTAGCATCTATGTTCATCAGTGATATTGGCCTAAAGTTTTCTTTCTTTGTTGTGTCTTTATCTGGTTTTGGAATTGGGGTGATAGTGGCTTCATAAAAAGAGTTTGGGAGTTTCCCATCACTTTGGATTTTTTGGAATAATCTGTGAAGAATAGGGGTTAGCTTTTCTTTAAATGCTTTGTAGAATTCCCCTGTGAAACCATCTTGTCTGGGGCTTTTGTGTGATGGGAGTTTTTTTATTACTGCTTAAATTTCATTTGCTGTTATTGGTCTGTTCAGGCTTTCTACTTCTTCATTGAGTTTTGGAAGATTATATTTTTCTAGAAATTTGTCCATTTCACCTAGGTTTTCAAATTTATTGGCATACAGTTCTTCATAGTAATTCCTTACAGTTCCTTCTATTTCTGTGGTATCAGTTCTAATTTCTCCTCTTTCATTTCTGATTGTGTTTATTTGTGTCCTCTCTCTTCTTTTCTTAATGAGCCTACTTAAAGGCTTGTCTTTTTTGTTTATGTTTTCAAAAAACGAACTCTTGGATTCATTGATCATTTGAATTGTGCTTTTAGTTCCTATGTCATTTAATTCTGCTCTGATCTTGGTTATTTCCTTCCTTGTACTTGCTCTGGGCTGTCTTTGTTGTTGTTCTTCGAGTTCTTGCAGGTGGCGGGTTAGGTTGTTTGTTTGAAATGTTTCTATTTTCTTTAGGTAAGCCTGTATTGCTATGAACTTCCCTCTCAGGACTGCCTTCGCCATGTCCCATAAGTTTTGGGTTGTTGTGAGTTCATTTTCATTTGTTTCCAGTAACTTTTTGATTTCTTCCCTAATTTCAATCTTGACCCATTCACTGTTTAATAGCATACCATTCAGTCTCCATGCTTTTCAGTGTTTTGGGTTTTTTCCTGTGGGGTTGCTTTCTAATTTCAGTCCCTTGTTGTCAGAAAAAATGCTTGGTATGATTTCAATTTTCTTGAATTTGTTGAGGCTCATTTTATATCCTATTATGTGGTCTATCTTTGAAAATGTTCCATGTGCGTTTGAAAAGAATGTGTACTTACCTTCTTTGGGATGGAGGGCTCTCTATATATATCAGTGAAGTCCATTTCATCTAGGGTGTTATTTAGTGCAGCTATATCTTTGTTGATATTTTGTTTGGAAGATCTGTCCATTTTTGACAGTGGGGTGTTAAAATCCCCTACTATAATTGTGTTGCTGTCAATATCTTTCTTGAAGTCTTCTAGGATTTTTCTTATATATTTCGATGCTCATATGTTGGGTGCATATATATTTACGATGTTAATGTCTTCTTGGTGGATTCTTCCCTTGAGTATTATGAAGTGACCTTCTGGGTTTCTCTTTATGGCCCTTTTTTTGAAGTCTATTTTGTCTGATATGAGAATTGCTACCCCGGCTTTTCTTTCTTCACCATTTGCTTGGAAAATGTGTTTCCAGCCTTTCACTTTTATTCTGTGATGGTCTTTTGTCCTGAGATGGGTCTCCTGTAGGCAGCATGTGTGTGGGTCATGCTTTCTTATCCATTCAGCTATTCTATGTCTTTTAATTGGTGCATTTAATCCATTTATGTTTAAGGTTATTATTGAAAGGTACTTATTCATTGCCATTTATGTACCTGTGTTCCTCTCTGTCTCTCTCTTTTCCTTCCTTTCCTTAAAGCAGCCCTCTTAGTATTTCTTTTAGAGCTGGTTTTTTGGAGGCATATTCTTTTAGACTTCTTTTGTCTTCGAAGCTCTTTATTTGGCCTTCTATCTTGATTGAGAGCCTTGCTGTGTAAAGTAGCCTTCATTTTATGCCTCTGTTTCTCATTACTTGAAATATTTCTTGCCATTCTCTTCTTGCTTGGAGTCTTTCTATTGAGAAGTCAATAGCTAACCTTATTGGGGCTCCCTTGTATGTTACTGCCATTTTCTCCCTTGCTGCCTTTAAGATTCTCTCTTTGTCTTGGAATTTTGCCGTTTTAATGATGATGTGTCTTGATGTGGGCCTCTTTGGTTTCCTCTTGAATGGGACTCTCTGTGATTCCTGGATTCTTGTAACTATTTCTGTCATCAAATTAGGAAAATTTTCCATCATTACTCTTTCAAGTAGGTTTTCTATGCCTTGTTCTTCTTCTCCTTCTGGTTTTCCTATTATTCAGATATTATTATGTTTCATATTATCTTGCATTTCTCTTAGCCCCTCTTCATTCTTTTTGAGCCTCTTTTCCCTTTCTTGCTCTTTCTGGGAGATTCTTTCTACTTGTCCTCCAAATCGCTGATCCGATCTTCTGCCTCATGGATCCTGCTCTTCATTCCTTCTACTGTGTTCTTCAGTTCCAGAAATGTATTCTTCATTTCCTCTTGGCCTTTGCTGATAGTTTCTATTTCCTTTTTCATGTTGATATAGTTTGCGGAGAGCTCATTGTAGCTCCTCTCTACTTTCTGGTAGGTCATTGTGAGCTCTTTGAATTTCTTGATAACTAATGCTTTGAATTCAATATCTGATAGCTGACTTGCCTCTCTTTCATCTGACATTATTTCTGAGACTTCCACCTTTTCTGTCATTTGGGCATTGTTTCTTTGTCTTCCCATTGCTTATGAGACTCTTCTTGTTAGCTTCAGCTTCTTAAATTGATCTGTTCTGACTCCCTAGGTTTATGGTGTGAACTTCTGTGGTAGAATACCTGTGAAATTCAGTGGTGCAGTCTCCTGCAGGTATCTTGGTGTTCTCTGCTTCCACCTACTCCTTTCTTTGTGCACGTGTGACCAGCTGGAGGGGGAGGCAAAATGGTTTATGACAGTAGGAGAGTACTTTATGGTATTTACAGTCACAGCCGGTAGAGAAGAGATAGAAGATCTTTAGGCTATACATAGTGTTAACTGTAATCTTAAATCCAATTTGCCACTTTTAAGAAAGGATAGACCAAAAATAAGTCTCTTGTTTGGAAGGGAAGGCTTGTGAGTTGGATCTAGAAAGCAGTGAGGTTGCAGGTGGTCAGATTTTGAGGTAAGGTGAGAGTAAAGAATAGTAAATAGATGTTGCATGTGAGCAAGTAGAGTTAATCACTATAGTAATAGAATTCAGGAAACTGTAAAGTGGGCTAAGACCCGAGAGATGTGTTGTGAAGTATTTACAGTGGTATAGAAAGCCACAAACACACAAACAAACAAACAAACACACAAAAAAGGGGCAAGAGAAGTGAGGAAAAAGCAATAAGTTTGGGGTGAAAGGAAGAAGGACTGAAACAGGAAAAAAGAAAGGAGAGGAACAGAGGACTGAAAGATACAGCAACAAAAAAATTAAAAAAATATATGATTACTGAAAAAAAGTTTTAAAAAAAGTTTTCAAAAAGTTTTCAAAAAAAAAAACTCCTCCCTTGTTGGTTTCAAACTGTCCAATCCGGTTTTTCTGGTTTCGGCAGCACCCCTCTGTGGGCTGGGTTGTAGGCTCAGGTGAACACCCACACACCAGCCAGGCTACCAGACTGGGGTGCAGGCGCCTGCCCACCTGACAGGCTGCCTGGGTCCCAGGGGATCTGGTACTGGTCCTTCCAGTCCTGTGGCTGGGTGAGAAGCAAGTCAAGCTGCCTTCACAGGAGAACACTTCAGTCCACTTTCCCATAAAAACTTCTCCAGAAAGCGTGCCTCTCAGCCCAGCCTAATCCCCAACCTGACTGGTTAGAACAATGCTCCTCTCAAATTCCTGGGCTGGCAGGCTGGTGGGTGGGCAAGCACAGAGATCGCAACTGAACAGGGCCCCCATCCTTGCCACCCTCCCTGCACACCTAGGCAGACAGGTCTCTGCCACCCAGCCCCGCCTAGATGGTGACAGAGGGAGCCAGCTCTTCCAAGGACCCCACAGCTGGCCCAATGCTCCACTGGGTGCTGGGCTCCCTATGAGTCCCCGTGACACTGGCCGCAGACGGAAGCCTCTCCAACCCTAACGCGGCGGTAGCGGCAGCTCCGAGGCGTTTCCGGCTGGCCAAGGGCAGCCAGCCCTGCCACTGCCGCTTTTGTCTTTACTCACAGGTGCCAGGCTTCCGATGAGTCCTCTGAGGCAGAGGCCCTTTTGCTGGGCGCAGGCAGAAGCCTCTGGGTCCCGACTGCTGCGGCAGCCGCAGCTTGGATGTCTTTAAGCGTAGGCCAATGGCTGAGGACTCGGCGCTGCTGCGGCCACCGCCGCAGCCGCCCTTGACTTTACTCAGGGTTGCCGGGCTCCCAATGAGTTCTCCGTGGCAGACACCCCTGTCGCTGGGCACAGACGGAATCCTCTGGGCTCCAACCTCTATGGTAGCCGCAGCTCCAGGGCCGTTATGCGCCAGCCGAGTGCTGCCTCTGGCCTGGTTGCCTCTGTCCTTAGTCGCATCCCTGAGACCCCAAGGACCTCTAGCTGTCTGGTTCGTTACTGTCTCTGGTGTCTTATTTTCATAAATGCTGGGGAATTGTTGGTGGGGAATTGATTGCGCTGTTCTTCAGTAAATCTGCCAGGATTTTCTCCCAGGGGTATGAGAACTGGAGTCGCTCCGTCCTACTCCGCCGCCATTTTCCTGCACCTGTAAGTTTTATTTCTTATCATCATGTTTAAAATCATGCTAGAGGGCATTTTAAATCTGATTCCTTACAAATTAACAGGATTGACAAAGATATTTCTTTGTGTTTTTTGCAAGCTGGGAAGGGATGTTGTTTGGACCTGGGAGCAGCATGGACAGAGGAAGGTCTAAAAAGGCCTCTTAATATTTCATGTAATACTGATTTGGTGTTGATAAACTCCTTTAGCTTTTGCTTTTCTGGGGAGCTCTTTATATGTCCTTTGATTCTAAATGACTGCTTTGTTGGGTAGAATAAACTTGATTGTAGGTCTTTGCTTCTCATTACCTTGAATATTTTTTGCAATTCCTCCTAGCCTGCCAAGTTCCTGTTAAGAAATCAGCTGACAATTTTATGGGGCCTCCCTGTAGACGACTAACTGCTTTTCTCTTGCTGCTTTTAAGATTCTCTGTTTGTTTTTAACTTTTTGTATTTTAATTACTATGTGCCTTAGAGTGGGTCCATCTTGTTTGAGACTCTCTGTGCTTCCTAAGCTTGTATGTCAATTTCCTTCACCAAGTTAAGGAAGATTCCTTTCATTATTTTTGTCAAATCAGTTTTCTTTAAAAAAACATTTTATTTATTTACTTTTATAGAGGAGAAGGGAAGGAGAAAGAGAGGGAGAAACATCAGTGTGTGGTTGCCCTTCATGTGTCCCCTAGTAGGGACCTGGCCCACAATCCAGGCATGTGTCCTAGACTGGGAATCAATCTGTGACCCTTTGGTTGGCAGGTCAGCACTTAATCCACTGAGCTACACCATCCAGGTGTCAAATAGGTTTTCAATGTCTTGTTCTCTCTCTCCTCCTTCCAGCACCCCCAGGATGCAAATGTTGGTACACTTGGAGTTGTCCCAGAGGCTCCTTACATTATCCTAATTTTTTGTTGAATTCTTTTTTCTTATTGGTGTTCTGAGTGGATGTTTTTGTTACCTTATATTACGAACAACTGTTTTGATTCTCAGCTTCATCTACTCTATCACTGATTCCCTGTAAATTATTCTTCATTTCAGTTAGTGTATGCTTCATTTCTGACTGGTTCTTTTATATAGCTCCCATGTCCCTTTAGACACTGTTGAAGTTCTAAATTTATCTACTTTTCCCTTAAGTTCATTGAGCATCCTTATAATCAATGTTTTGAACTCTGCATCTGGTAGCTTGCTTGTGTCCTTAGGTTTTTTTTTTACCTTAGGTTTTTGTTTTTTTGTTTTTTTGAGTTCCATTCTGTTCTTTCATTTGGTCCATGTTTCTTTGTCTCCTTATCTTGGCAGCCTTTCTGTATTTGTTTCTACATATTAGGTAGAGCTGCTATGTCTTCTGGGCCTGGTATAATGACTTAATGTAGAGGTGTACTGATGGGTCCAGTGGCTCAACTTCCTTGTTCACCCCAGCAGGGCACTATGGGTGCACCCCCCACAACTAGCCCATATGAGTTGTATATGCCTTCTTGCTGTTGGCAACTCATCAGGAGGGCTGATCAGCTGCAAACACTGGTTGAGACCATAATGAAGATCAACTGGGCAGGGGCCCACCTCATGAAGCAGGGTTCTGGTATCTGCTGAGTCTACCCCATGAATGTGTTACTTGTAGAAGAGGTTGGGTGGTGCTTCAATGTGGTCTGAAGCTGTCCACTGAGTGGGCTGTCTCTGGGGCCTCCCAGGAGGTGCAGGCCAAAGTTAGTCATCACCTATGTTTTCACCCAGGGCTACCTAACATGAGCTACAAAGCAATCTGCAGATGGCTGCTACCTATCTTAGGCTTGGAGGTGCCCAGGAGAGGCCAGGCTATAAATCAAACCCAAACCAAGGACACTGCTGCTAGTGTTGGACCTGGAGCCACTTAGCAAGAGGTACAGGGCTTGTTGGGGCCATATACTGCTTGTTTGAGAAATTTTAGGAAAGTCTGAAACAGGAGACAAAACAGGTCATTTGTAGGAAAAGCCACTGGATAGGTTGGGTGGGCCTGCAAGTTGGGTGGGGTGCAGTCTCAGGGAGTCACCAAGGTGGAGTGAACAGTGTTAGCCAGGTAGATGAAGACTCAGATATGGTGCCTGCCTGCCAGTTCTATGGGCTCAGAAAAGGGACATTGGCCTTTGCCAGCACTTCTGTCAAGGAGAAATTTGCCCCTTTAGCTCTTGTCTTCATGCCAGACAGTTCAGTTCCTCCCAATATGTACCTGTTTTTTTTCTAGCTGCCACCCTTGTGCTAGAAGTCAGAATAAGTGAATTGAAGTAGGTCCTTGCATGAGTCCTTTAAAAGGAACTGCCTGGGAATCCAGTAACCCTCTATCTCCCTCAACAACAATCCCCACTGACTTTTACAGCAAGAAGTTATGGGGACTTTTCTTCCTTGCACTGAAACCCTGGGCTTGGAGTGTGGGGCTCAGAGCCCTTTTTCCCTTAGAGGGGACCTTCACAGCTGAGATAACCCTCCCAATTTTTATCCACCGCATGGATATGGGACCAGTTTATTCCTCATTTCTGCCCTTCCTATCAGTCTTGATGTGGCTTCTTCTTTATACTCTTAGTTGTTGGACTTTCATTTCAAGTTGTTCTGAATGATGCTTGTTCTGTACTTTAGTTGTAATTATAATATGATTATTGGAGGATGCCAAGTACCACATTTACCTGTGCTGCCATCTTGACTAGAAGCCCAGAAAGAGAGATTTTGACTCACGATTGGCAATAATAGCTGTGGAAAATGTCACTGGTAACCAAGTTGATTCCTTAAAATGTTCTTTGTGCCTTCCTAAGGGATGGCTTGAGTTCTATTAAATTTTCATTAACCTTTGCTGTACCAAAAGCAGATCATGCTAAATCTTCTTAACTAATAGCTCAGCAAAAGTCAACAATAGACAAGGAAGGGGAAATTCTTATTCCTTAATGTTATCATTTGATCGAACTTAAGCTTTTAAAACAAGGTTGTCCAAACTTTTGACATCTCTGGTCCATGATGGAAGAAGAGTTGTCCTGAGTCACACATTAAAAAGTGTGACACATGATCAAACTATCTCATAATGTTTAAGTAAATTTATAATTTTGTGTCAGGCTTCATTCATAGCCAATCCTGAGCTGCATGCAGTCTGTGGGCCACAACTTGAACACCCCTGTTTTAAAACATACTTTTGTGAATTCCTTGAGAAAAGATAGCTTTCATGGTGCTGTGCCTGGAAAATGTATGTAAAAATTCACATATAACCTTTATATATTGGTGAGCATTAAGATTTCCTGTTCTTTGAGGCAAATATTGACCTTGACTTCACCTCAGTCAATATTTACCTCTCAGGTCAATAGATCTTGATGTTCACCTCAACAGAAGTCAATATCTACTTATTATCTCATTTCTATCTGTCAGGTAGCAGTGTGTAATCAGTAATGTGAATTTCCTTCCCTTATGCATTTTTCTGAGGTTAAGATGGGATTAATTTTGGTCCTTGTGCTTTCCAGTTGCTAAATACCTTCTCCCCAGGAGCTAATGAAAGTTTGTACAGAATATTAACCATGCACTTTCATCTTCTATTTCTTGGTCTCTGCATCCCATCCCAAATTAAGGTAACATGTGGGTAGAATAAAGTGTTTAATATGAGAGCTTTACTTAGTTATTCAACAAATATTTATTGTCTGCTATATACCTGGCACCAAGGTACATGATATATATGTGGGGTATATATCTGGGTATATAGCCAGGATATAGGGAGACATGGTCCTTGTTCTCAGGAAGCTTACTATCAAGTGGAATTCTTTCCAAATCTCAGTTTTTAAAAGTATGCCCAGGAGACTGCGATAGCATCATTAGAAGAGTGTTTGGGGTCTTTTCATTTTGCTGTGGTTTCAGAGTAGGTATAATTTTTTCAAATAGTACCCATACACTCAATGGTGTGTTAAGAAAAATGCCATTAAAATGAAAAAAAGAGCCCTGATATGTTGCAATTTATGCTTTTTGTGGTATAAATACTACCTTCATGGACAATTTCAACCTACCAATGTGAAGTCAGTGACATGGAGGTGGGAAGAGATGCATAGAATCAGGAGCCAGTTCACACCAACTCCATCACAGCAGTTACCCTTTACCTAGCTTTACTGGCTGTTCATATTTCACCCTCTTTGATTGATTATTTTCCTCCTCCTCCTCCTTTTACTTCTTTAGTCTTTTTTGTCTGGATATGTTTTGGGGAAGGAGAGATTTGTTTTAAACATGCTGATTCCAAAATCCTGAATGAATGGAGTTCAGTGAGATTCAGGATGTGTTAGCATTCTCATGGTGATACTAATGCATGGCCAGGATTAGGAACCTCAGCCTAGTCTAATAGACCTCATATAATTTTACTTATTTTATTTTGAAATTGCGAGCCTCATAATTTCCACCTTGAACTTTATCCAAGGAAGAACTAAATGAACTTCCCTGAAATCTATCTCCATGCCACGGCACCTTAGAATTCTATCCGCCTGGTTTTAATACACGGTTTTGCACACCTACCTTGCTTGATAATTTTCTACGAAATCTGGTTTGAACATTCCCCTCTTGACTCAGTCATGTAGAAAAATTACTCCAAAAGGCTTTTACCTCCTCAGAGTAATTAGAATCTAAACATAAACTGAAAGTAGTACATAAGGGAATAGATATATTGTACAGTTTAAATGATCAAGAAATGCTTTTAGGTTGTTGGTAAAGAACTTTAGATGGGCTTTGACATTTTTAATGCTTGTTAATTTACTCCTGGGAATGATTTTGTAACTTCTGGATAAATTTAGCTCTTAAGCTCTGTATTAATTTATATGGTTTCCATAACAGATCTGTTTACAATACAGTTCAAACTGTAACTTTGGTTTGAAAAACATCAACTGTAGACTTTCACCAGAACCCTCAGCCACAACCAGCAATATATACGCTGTTGTGATACAGCCACTGTACTGTGGAGCAATGCTCATTTGTAAGCATCTTTACCCTGCCAGGTGGATATGTTTTAGTGTCAGGACTGAATTGTTATCTGTATTCAAACTGCCTTACAGGTATATGTAGGAGCATCACAGTTTTGAGGAAGAGTAGTGATTTATCTACTAAGCTAAAAGACTTTCTGGTAAATCCATTTACTAGCCATTTCACCTTAAACTAGTTACTTAGCCTTTTTGAATTTTCACTTCTATCATCAGTAAAATGAGAATAATATGTACCTCACATTTGTGTGGTAAGGATTGAGATATCACAAATAAATCACCTAACAGAGTTTGATGGATGAAAGGGCTGTAATAGATTTCATTTCCTTTCTGTTTGCCCCCCACTGCTGCAATCACCACTCATGTAGTGATCACCATGGTGGCAGTATTCTATGCCTATGTTAATGTACCACATACATGCACACACAAACACACACATTGACACATACAAGTATACAAATATCTTTTATAAAGTAGAAGCTCTAAAGTGGAGGGTGATGAAGGAATAATTATGATAATGATGACAATAATTTTTAAAAAGAGAGTAGAGTATGAGTAGAAAGCATAGCATGCAGCATCAAAAAAAATCACCTATCTGTAACTGACAACAGATTCATCTCTTGGGTAAAATGTGTGTTGAAAGCTGGTGAAATGGCTTATCACTGGAATATTCAGGTAAATAGAGCTCACCATTTTTAGAAAAATAGTTAATTCCATTTGTTTACTGTCAAAAATCAAGGCAACAAATATTTAAATATTTCATTCAGGTAAAGTTTGACTTTATGAAAATCTCCAGCAAACAACCCCCCTTAAAGTTTCTCAAGTAGTTAGGCTAGGAATGGCTGATGTTGAACTCCAACCAGTTAAAGAGATATCAAGTCTTTTTCACCCAGGTATTTCCTAGGAGGACAGACTAAGATAGAAATGAATAAACTTTGTGTTAATAAAAAACATTATAATATTATTTATAGTTTTTAGAAATAACCTAATATGTATGTATATTCAATTGGAATGGTTATTTAAAGTTCACTGTTAAACTCCAAACTAAATTCTGCAGAGAAACAACCTAAAACATATGACTCAGAGTTGCCACATCCCTACACCCTGGGAAGGCTCTTTCTTTGCAGAAACCTTCTACAACTGAAACTGTTGATGTGTTTACAGAAATGATTTCTGTCTCAAAAACTGGTTTACTCGTGGTTTGGGTGGCTTGTTTAGACTCAGGGATTATAGACATTTCTGTAAACTTACTGTTCTCCATCCCTGGTCTGCTTCATTTGCCTGCAGAGGTAAATAACAAAATTTACCACAGAATTTATCGGCTCTTTTTCACTTTATTTTCTATCTAAAATGTACAATATAGAAGTGAGTCAAAAGGAAAACCACCTCCAGTGGCATAATACTCATTTCCAATAGATCTGTTAAGTCTGACACAGTTAAAATGGCGATCATTTCAGTTTTAAACTGACTGTGACGAAAATCAATAGATCTCTTTCACCTCTGAAAAACTGGGTTCAGATCTGAATTTGCTCTCAAGTGAAATCAATTTGGTGGCCTCTTAACCCAGTGTCTGGGAACCACTGGGCCCCATCACACAATCACCCTGTTGCTTTTCTTCAGCCTGGTTGCCTTTACTCTAGAGAGACAAGGGATCATAGGTGAGGGAAAAGCCAAGATGGGGTTGCAAATGAAAGTTGACTTAGGGGAAATCTCACAGCCACCAGTCAGGTGACAGTGGTGGTTTACAGGGTGGAGGGTTTTGATGGGGTGGAGGGGGAAGAATAATAGATTTTATGTCTTCATATCAGGATTCATATCTTTATACAGAGCTTCTCTTATTCAAGAATTTGGGTATACTGTCCATTTTCCTTTCTTTTAAATGATTGAAATAAAATTTACACTAGAAATTTACAATGAGAGTAAAACTAGGTATGAAAAGTTAATTTTTGTAATATATTTTATTCATTATGCTATTACAGTAGTTCAGTCTCCCCCCTTTATTCCTCTCTGCCCTGAAACTCCCCTCCCCCTGCATTCACCCCCTTAGTTCATGTCCACGGGTCATATATATAAGTCTTTGGCTTCTACATTTCCTATACCATCCTTAACCTCCCCCTGTCTATTTTATACCTACCATTTGTGCTTCTTATTCCCTGTACTCTTTCCCCTTCTCTCCACTCCCTCTCCCCACTGATAACCCTGCATGTGACCTCCATTTCTGTGATTTTATTCCTGTTCTAGTTGTTCACTTAGTTTGTTTTAGTTTTTATTTTTATAGGTTCCGTTGTTGATAGTTGTTAGTTTATTGTCATTTTACTGTCCAGTTTTCATCTTCTTCTTTTTCTTAGATAAGTCCCTTTAACATTTCATATAAGAAGGGCTAGGTGATGATGAACCCCTTTACTTGACCATAACTGGGAAGCACTTTATCTGTCCTTCCATTCTAAATGATAGTTTTGCTGAATGGAGTATTCTTGGATGTAGGTCCTTGCCTATCATGACTTCAAATGCTTCTTTCCAGCCCCTTTTGCCTATAAAGTTTCTTTTGAGAATTTAGCTGAGAGTCTTACAGGAAGTCTTTTGTAGGTAGCTATCTCCTTTTCTCTTGCTGCTTTTTTAGATTCTCTCTTTCTCTTTAATCTTGGGTAATGTGATTATGATGTGCCTTGGGGTATGCTTCCTTGGGTCCAAACTCGTTGGGACTCTGTGAGCTTCCTGGACTTCCTGGAAGTATATTTGCTTTGCCAGATTAGAGAAGTTCTTCATTATGTTTTCAAATAAGTTTTCAATTTGTTGTTCTTCCTCTTCTCCTTCTGGTATCCATATGATTTGGATTTTGGAACATTTAAAGTTGTCCCAGAGGTTTCTAAGCCTCTCCTCATTTTTTTGAATTTTTGTTTTTTCATTCTTTTCTAGTCGAACATTTATTTCTTCCTTCTGCTCCAGATCATGGATATGGGTCCTGGTTTCCTTTCTGTTACTGTTGGTTCCCTGCACATTTTCCTTAAATTCACTTTGCTTAGCCTTCACTTCTTCCTCTATTTTGTGACCATACTCAACCATTTCTGTGGGTATCTTGATTACCAGTGTTTTGAACTGTGCATCTGATAGGTTGGCTATCTCTTCATTGCTTCATTGTATTTCTTCTGGAGCTTTGATATATTCTTTCATTTAGGCCATTTCTTTTGTGTTGGTCTGCCTGTTGCATAGCAAAGGGCAGAGTCTTAGGTATTTGCCAGGGTGGGGCAACCTACATTCACTAAGTTGTGGCACTGTCTGTGATGGAAGGGTCTGAGAGGGAACAATGTGGATTGGCTGGCTCTCAGCCAGCTTTCAGTCACTTGTCCTGTTTTCCACCAGCAAGATGGGCCCTTCTGATGCTGATTCATGGGTGGGTGGGTTTGTGTACATTCTAGGACACTGTGGGTCTCTCCAGTGCTCTCCTGTGAGGCTGAGAGTTTTTTCCACCATCACGACCACCACAGATTTTTCAGCCAGAGGTTTTGAGGCTTCATTTTCCTGGGCTGGAACCTTGGGTTGTGTGCTCTCATTCCCCAGTTGTTCCTCCAGGATTACTCACACAAATGTGGGGCCACCTGTTCTGCCAGCCACCAATGCCCACCCCAATCCTCCAGCTGCCACCTTACTGTGAGTCTTCTCTGTTCCGGCTGCCTGTCTCCGTCCCTCCTACTAGTCTGGATGAATGTTTCTTCTTTAACTCTTTGGTTGTCAGACTTCCATACAGTTTGATTTTCTGGCAGTTCTGGCTGTCTTTTGTTTTTAAATTTGTTGTTGTCCTTCTTTTGGTTGTGCAAAGAAGCACAATGCTCTACTATGACTCCCTCTTGGCCAGGAGTGAAAGTTATTTTTTTAAATATTTATAGATGCTAGACTTTTATGTCTTCAAGAACTGAACAATTATAACCCAATACCCCAAATCTAAATTCAACTAGGTTTTCATGTGACAAATGCTCTTACTTGATTTCTTTGTAATGACATGCTGCATATAATATATATAAATTATAAAGATAGATAGATATATAATTCTTTGACAAAGTTATTAGTCACTATTATCAATATTGAACAGGGACGTATTTTCAATTGGGCCATTCTTTAAAAATGTTCTCTTTTGAAATTTGGGATTCAATGTTTTAGTCCAGTAGAGTTTAACTTCACTTCTTATGAAAATTATGCTTTGTATCCACAGTCAACAGCTAAACCAATGGAGATCAGAGTTCTCTTTAATAACAAAGTATGAACTGAAACTTATAGTTTTAATTCCACTTTTTTTGAACTCTTTTATTCATGCTCAATGAAAACAAATGAGTTTTTCTCTTTTCCAAAGTTGAAAATCACAATAAATCTGGAGCTCAAACTCTTAGATTCAATTGTTTTTAACACATTTACTTATATAATTACAGTCATGTTATTTCTCTATTATACTGTAAAATATAACTATACACATCCATTGAAGGATCCTTGTAGTTAATAGAATAAGGTCCTCTCTTCATAACTAGGTTTGCAAAATCCATGACTGGCCTGTTCTACCTTTTTCAGTCTCTTCTGCACTTTAAGCATCACCAATATTGAATTTCTTTGACTGCTCCAAACTCATCAAAGCATTTTTTGGAAAAGATATCAATATGACTGTTATTATGTGTTTATGGATTCAGAACCAATAGAAAATGTAAGATGGACATAAGGCTCCAAATACAGTCTATGAAGAGTATGAAAAGATCATGGGAACTTTTTACTAAATTTTAAAAAATCTCTTACTTATTAATTCTTTTAGATAATTTATTTGGGACAGAATAAAATACTTTTAAAGGGTAAATCTCAAGAATTCATCAAAGCATGTTTGCTTCCCCTTTGTGCATGCTGTTCTCTTTTGCTCACCATTCTTCTCCCTTCTGTGTCTTCACCTATTTTTTTCTATTTCTTCTATGTATATAATTCAATGATTGTTAGTGAATTTATAGAATTGTGCAACCATCACTAAAATTCCCCTTTAGAACATTTTGATTACCTCAAAAAGATGTCTTCTGCTGGTTTGCAGATAATCCTCATTGTCACGCCCAGTCCCAGAAAACCAGCAATCTGCTTTCTGTCTCTGCCTTTTCTGGGCAAATATTGTGTGTCTGACTGTGTCTGCCTTCTTTCATTCAGCATAATATTTTTGAAGCTTATCTATGTTGTAACATATATCAGTAGTTGGTTCCTTCATATTAATCAATGAAATATTCATTGTATGTACCACTTTTACTCATGTGTTCAGCAGTTGTTGGGCATTTGTATTTTTTCAAATAGACTATTATAATAAATGCTGCTATGAATATTCATGCAAAAGTGTTTATATAGATATGTTTTAATTTCTCTTGTGTTAGATACCTAAGAATAAAATTGTGAGTTGTATGATAAATTTATGCTTAACTTTTCAAGAAACTGTCCAACTGTTTTCCAAAGTGGCTGTACCTTCATGTATTCTCACCAGCAATGTGAAAGAACTTCATTTCTCCACATCCTCGCCAACACTTAGCATTGTCTCTTTGTTTTTAGTAATTCTAGTAGATGTAAAGTAGTATCTCATAATAATTTTAATTTGCATTTCTGTAACTATTAATGTCAAACATCTTTTCATGTGCTTTTCAGCCATTTGCAAATCTTTAATGAAATACCTATTCAAATATTTAGGTCCATTTTATTTTACTTTTTGTCACCTGATTATTGAGTTGTTAATTTATATGCTCTGGATAGAGTGTCTTTTATGAAACATACACTTTGTTAAAATGTTCTCCTTGTCTTTGCATTTTCTTAACAGTTCCTTTTAGAGTGCAAAATGTTTTAATTGTGATGAAGTGTAATGTATCAATATTTTTCTTTTATAAATTATACTTCATTGTTACATCTGAAAACTCTTTGCCTAACCCAAGATCACAAAGACGTCTCCTGTGTTTCCCTGTGTTTTCTAGGATTTTTACAACATTTAGGTCTATCATCCAGTTTGAGTTGAAATGTTTTTGCAAGGTATGAGGTAAGGTTCTAAATTTATTTATTTATTTTTTTGCACTTAGATATCCAATTGGTTCACAATCATTTGTTGAAAGACTATCCTTTCCCTGATTTAATCAACTTGTTACCTTTGTAAAAATGAATTGATCATAAAATATGAGGGTTTATTTCTAGATGCTCAAATCTGCTCCATTGGTAGATATATGTATATGCCAGTGCCTGACTATTTTGATTGCTGAATTTTATAGTAAGTTTTAAAATTGGGAAGTGTAACTCCTCCAATGTTATTCTTTTTTCAAAATCATTTTGGTTATTCTGTGCCTTTGAATTTCTATATGAATTTTAGGATTAGGCAGTCAATTTCTGCAAAAATTCCTAGTAGAATTTCGATAGCTTTTGTACTGAATTTATAGGTCAATTTGAGGGGATGTGTAGGAGGGTGAATTGCTATCTTAACAATTTTGAGTCTTCTAATCTATGAACATGGCATATCTCATCATTTATTTAGATCTTTCTAAATTTTTCACAACCATATTTTATACATTTTTCACTTTTTATATTAAATTTATTTCTAAGAATTTTATTATCTTGATGTCATTTTTAATGTAATTGTTTCTTTAATTCCATTTTTGGTGGGTTCTTTGCTACTACATAGAAATACAATTGAGTTTTGTATATTAACATGTATCCGACAACATTGCTGAACCTGTTTATTAGCTGTAGTAGTTTCCAATGAGTCCAGCTCCAGGCCAATATCCTACATGTATACCTTTAGGCATGATCATAGCAATTACAAGACTTTTTCTGCCAGAACTCATGAAAGGGGAAGTTTCCTGTTCCATACCAGACTTGGTGTATAACCAGTGCATTACAGTTTTCTCAATCCTGCAGTCAAGGACTCATTTCACCCAATCTTGTCTAGCCATGTACATATGTGTATATATATGCATTCCTAGCCAAGATACCTCCATTAAGAGGTATCTTTCTGGGGTCCTGGGATGAGACACTTTGCCCCATTTTGACACAGTACCTATCTACTCCTAGCCCTTTCCTCTCCTTCTTTTTCCTTCCCCCAGCCCATTGGTCCATAACAAGGTAGCAGCCTTTTGAGATGATTTCCCTATTTGCATCCACCTGACCTCCAACCTATGCCATTTCGTGGACAAATACCATATGATCTCATCTTTAACAGGAAGCTAAACAACAAAACAAATAAGCAAGAAAAGTAAAAACAAAGACACTGAAATAGAGAAGAGGGGGACAGTGACCAGAGGGGAGAGGAGAGGGAATTTCAGGGGAAAAAGGAAAAGGATTTACAAGAACTAGTATAAAGGACACACGGACAACAACTGGGGGCAGGGGTGAAAATGGGAGGGAGGTGGGGAGCCCTGGGGGGGGGGGGGCTGGAATGGGAGTAAAAGACAGAAAACTGTACTTGAACAATAATTTAAAACAACAACAACAACAACAAAACCTTGACTCAGTAAGTATTTCACCCTTTGCTAATGGAGTTGTATGTGGGTTAGGAAATGCCTTCAAAGCCCAGGCAGTTTATAAGGCTGCCCTACTTTCATTTTTTTGTTAGGTCTTTTCATGTCTCTTCTGAGCATACTCTAGATCCCACATTGAGCCAGGGACCAGTAGAGAGTGAGGCCATCTCTAGTCTCTCTTGTGCATATGCACAACCTTTTACAAGCATGCATCCTCCCAAACCACAAGGCTTCCTATAGCTACTTCATTTCCTCAGTTCCTCCTGATGAATTTCTAGCTAGTTTGCTTGTCTGTTGCTTACCCCAACCCTGAGCTAGCTGTGAAGCTGGCCTTTTTTGATTGTTTACCACCGATATTGCTACTGTTTATAATAATATTCCTAAGCATGCACCTTTTCCAATCAAGTACTTTTTACACCTTGCCCTAACCTGGTAGAACTTCTATGCCAATACAGATGAAGGGCAAAAATCTCACTATTACTCAAGATTCCAATTTTTTCTTGAATAAATATTTCTAAATTTGTTGCATGCCTATAGTCCATTATTAGGGACCTTAAACAGTTGTTTTTGAAACCTTTGTTCAGTTCTATCATTGATTCTGAATAAAAGGATTTAGTGAGTCTCTCCATGTGCTACTCCAAAAGTTCCCTCTCATACCTACCATTTTTGTTTTATAATCAACACCACTTTCTTTAGATAATCTTCCTATGACTGGATTAAATGTCTTGGCATAGGACCTTGTGCTATTTCAAAGGATTCTTCACATAACTACAAGTAACTCTCTGTTTACATATTTGGCTTGCTCAATGGACAGTGAGCTCACAGAAGACATTGTGTGTGTCTCTTCTGTTCATTGCTGTACTGTCACAGCTAGCACAGCATTTGACACATAGTAGACACTCAATGGAAAAATGAATTTACTTGACTTAAATGAAATTTATATCTATAGACTCATGTATCTAGCATAACAATTGAGATTTCAACAGGAGGACAAAACTAGGGTCATTTGACAGTTTGTAGTCATAATCTTTGATTCATGCCACTTACACAAAATGTCAGATGTATGTCAGTGAATGTTTCTATGGGGGAAAATTATTACTCAATCTTTGCAGCTCAAAAACATTACAGAACAATGTATTTTCCAGTGTGAGGGTTACATGGATGATCAGCTACATGACAATAGAACTTGTGGTTACGATCACTTGATTCACAAAATATAGTAGCACTGACTTATTTGGGTTGGCAGATATCATCGTACCTCTGAACATATGAGAACCAAGATGCAATATTGGTAAATTCCAACACACACACTCACTACCCTCAACTGTATAAATACCTAGTGCAACATATTTCATAATGGTGGAATAAGACCTGGTGAAGACTTTTGACCTCACATTTTGGTTTTCTCTAGGAAAGCAAGAACAGTTGCCAATGTTATGCTTATGACAGAGCCTTTCAAAGACATGCCATACATTTGTCATTAGAAGAAGACTGGACCAGAAAGGACTGAACTTTGTCAAATACTATGTGGTTATACACAGAGAGGACTCAGTAAGTGCTTTTTGGACATCTATTGAACACTTTCAATTATGCCATTGATTTTCAAACTGTTCTGCATGGTTAGCCATAGAAACGCCTCAGAGGCTGTAGCTAAAACTTAGGGGAGACCAAGTGAACAGGTGTCTGGCCCTTTCTATCTTTTCACTCCAACTTTCATGTGTTTTATACATTGGAGTTTATCATGATAATTTTAATGAATTCATGACAAAAGAAAAAGGGGAAACATTTGTAAACCACTGAGCTATATTTATGAGGTAAACAGTTGCTTAATATGTTAAAAAGATAATTTGATATATTTGAACATACTTTACAAACTGTAAAGTGCTTTTAAAGATAGATGTTATGTATGATTGCTGCCTTTGAGAAACATGTGGCAGAAGATAGGCCAACACAAGAAACACATTTACCATGTATACCACATACACATTTCAAGCTCTTTGCCATTTATACTGACATTTTTCTCACCATAATTGGTTTTTCTCAGATGCATTCATAACATTCACTGGATTTGGTCCATTACTGATGCAGAGACTAGTTGTTTCACCTCCTACCTCTCCTGGTTTCCTAGTAAGACAGAGCCCACAGGGGCAGAGTTCCACAGCCTGCAGTGCTATCAGAAAACAATGTCCCTCTAGAAAAAACAAAAAGAGCTGGAATTTTTTAATTAAAATATCAAAATTCTATTTTGTATTTTATGTTGAAATGGTACAAGTTAAGAACGGGTGATGTATGTTTAAATCTGATTTTATCTCACTGCCCAGTGCCTTAAAGAAGAAAAACAAGCACCAGTTATTCTGATAATAAAGAATGTTCTCTTAATTTCCTATTGTTGTGTACAAGATTTAGTGCTTACTCTTTAATTTCAGTGTCAGAATGTGAGCTGTAATTAATTTTCATAAAATGGAAAGCAATAAAGTTAGATATATTAAATGCTGGCTGTACAGGTTGAGATTGTATAATTTATAATTAGAGGTGGTGTGGGGGGGGTGCAACCTACACATTAAATAGGTGATAACTCATCTTGGCTTCAGCTTTAGAGATTATGAAAGTGGTCAAGAAAACTGCTTAAATAAAACCCCCAAGTCTATGGGGTGTTTGGAACCTTCTCAAGAAGGTCCATCAAACATGATGTCATCTCTCCTTATGCCAGTTTTTGGATTGTTTTTATTATCATTAATTAAGAATAATAATATACATGGGCCTAAATTATCACCTCCTGAATCATTTGCACCTTTTCTAGGCATTTTGCAACAAACTATAGATAATAGACTATAATTCTATATCAACCATAAAAAAGCCAGTGGCCTACTGATTAAAAATGCAGACTCCCTTCATCCTGCCATCAGAATTTCCACACAGAAGGTATGGTGGAAATTGCAGTAATATTTACATGGTGATTATTTATAAATTTTAGACTATACATACTTAAATTAAAAATACAATATACAAAATTATGTATAAAACATTTCCATATTAAAAAACAAGTATATTCATGAGGATTTTAAACGTGTGCACTTGTGTATGTTTTTACCACCCCAAGTCAAATCTCCTGTGGGCTCACTTTTCTATTCTCTGTCATATCTGGTTCAGGACATGCTTCCTAAAGAATAAGAGTCTGGAAGTGGTAATTAAAGGAGCAGGGAGAGTAGTGATTTCTCAATTAAATGGAAGCTTCTCTTAGAAAGTACTGGTACAAACTTGACTATAATCTCATAGTACCCCCAAGGGAAGTACAGGGCAAACTCTGATGCCCTATGTTTCCAGGACACTAAGAAATAAATCTTTCTTTTCAAGTTCACACCATCAATAAATGACTGAATCAAAAATTGAATGTAGGTTTTAGAACTCTCTAAACCCAGTTGGGACCAACATAAGACAATAAAGTATATTATCTTTTTTTGGCTGTTTTAATTAGAGTTTAATTATCCCTAAGGATAAATCTTTTTTAAAAAATATATTTTATTGATTATACCATTACAGTTGTTCTATTCCCCCCTTCATTCCCCTCCACCCTGCACACCCCCACCCCCACTATCCCCCCCCTTTAGTTTATGTTCATGTGTCACAAGTTCTTTAGGTTCTATATTTTCCCTACTATTCTTGCCCTCCCCCCTATCTATTTTTTACCTACTGTCTATGCTACTTATTCTCTGTACCTTTCCCCCCTTCTCCTCCTCCCACTCCCCTGTTGCTAACCCTCCATGTGTTCTTCATTTCTATGGTTCTGCTCCTGATCTAGCTGTCCTCTTGGTTTGCTTTTGTTTTAGGTGTGGTTGTTAGTAACTGTGAGTTTGCTGTCCTTTCACTGTTCATATTTTTTATCTTCATTTTCTTAGATAAGTCTCTTTAATGTTTCATATAATCAGGGCTTGGTGATGATGAACTCCTTGAATTTGATCTTATCTGAGAAGCACTTTATCTGTCCTTCCATTCTAAATGAAAGCTTTGCTGGATAAAGCAATCTTGGATGTTGGTCTTTGGATTTCATAACTTGGAATATTTCTTTCCAGGCCCTTATTGCCTGTAAGGTCTCTTTTGAGAAATCCACTGACAGTCTGATGGGAACTCCTTTGTAGGTAACTGTCCCCTTATCTCTTGCTGCTTCATTCCAACATCCGAATTATAGGGGTACCAGAAGGGGAAAAGAAACAGCCACGAGTGGAAAACTTACTTGAACAAATAGTAAAGGAGAACTTCCCCAGTCTGGCAAAGGAAATAGATTTCCAGGAAATTCAGAAAGCTCAGAGAGTTCCAAAGAAGTTGGACCCAAGAAGGAACACACCAAGGCATATCATAATTACATTAGCCAAGATTAAAGTATATTATCTTAAATTGTGGTGGCTCTATTTTTTTATAATTGTACAATAAAAATCCATCAAGTTTTCAAATATCATTGACCATGAAACACATATTTCTTCAGAAAAAAACTGTTGCCATCCCATGGAATTACTGTAATTTGAAGATAAAATGCAGGTAAATTGAGACACCATTAGACATCCATCTAGAAACCTAAAATTAAGGATCAGTTCTCTGCTACAACTTCTACCACTTAAACAACCAAATTATTAGCAAAATGAGCCTAGATTTACTCACATACTTCACCTTTAGCAGAATAGTCACTCTTTTTCACTGTGTATTACATCTGTGTCAAGAAAGCAAGATCTAAGGCATCAATATGACTAAGCACTTTATAAGAAATAACTTCCAACAACAATAGTAACTGTACATCATTATTTTCTCACAGAAGTGTTCTTCCATCTTAAGGTCTGTGGATTTTCATACCTTTCCATTCAATTATATACTTCCTTCCCAATTACCTACTATTATATGTAAGAAACTACCCCAAAGCTTAGTGGCTTCATGTTATTCCTGGTGGTGGTGGTATCCTCATCATCATTGTTACTGGTTTTGAGTATCTCACAATTTCCTGGTTCAGATATGCAGGAATCAGCTGGAAGTTTCCTCTGTTGCACATTGACTGATGTCACTTGCTGGTACTCAGCTGGCCTCAGGGCTACTCTGGATGGCTTCACTTGGCCCTCTGGTGTCCTAGTGGGGATGGCTGGAAGGCTGGATACTTGCATACATTTTCCAGTATGGCAGTCTCAGGGCAGTCAGACTTTTTACATTTTGACTCAGGTATCCTGAAGATACAGGAAGTAAAAATAGCCAATCTTGTAAATCCTGGGTCCAGAAACTGTCACAATATTATCTCCTCTTTATTTATTAACCCAAAGAGTCACAGAAATGATTCAGATCCAAGAAGACGAGGATAAAAATCATACCTTTAGATAAGATTAATGTCAAAGGAGTTTGTAGACATCTTTAATCCGACACATGTTATCACTATGGTTAAGAACTTGTGTTCTGAGTCCTGACCTGTGTAACTCAGTGGGTTGGGTATTGTCCCACAAAGCCAAGGGTCATGGTTTGATTCTTGTTCAGGCACATACCTGAGTTGCAGGTTTGGTCCCTGACTGGGGCACGTGCAGAGGCAACCAATCGATGTTTCTCCCTCACACCAATGTTTCTCTCCCTCTCTTTGTTCCTCCCATCCCCTCTCTCTAATAATAAATAAATAAAATCTTTAAAAAAAGAGTCTGTGTTCTGAATCCATGATTCTTATCCTGGCTCTCCACCACTTGCTAGTATGACAAAACAAAACTAATTATTTCATCTTTCTCTGTCTTGGTTTCCTTGTCTGTAAAATGGGGATAATAAATGCATTCATTCAACAAATACTTATTGGGCATGTAGTATATATCAGATAGTTAAAAATAAAAAGAAGAATAAGCTGGTTCATGTTTGCCAGTAGCATACTGACTAACAGAAAAATGTGTGTGTCCATTCATTCTTTCAACAAATATTGATAAGTGCCTACAAAGAACCAATAGAAGCATTTGTGCACATCTCTACTGTGTAACAGAATGGAATTCTTTTTCAAACTGGATTTTGATTAAATGAGGTCTTAAAATCATTTCTGTTTTCTTTATGGAAATCTAAAACAATTTTTTGTTCAAGTTGAATTATGTTTACACTGAATCTGCATGTCAGATGAAGTACAGAAACCACAGAGAGACCAGTGACTGAGGAGCTTAATAAGAATGACATGTTCTCCCTGAAACCTCCTATGTCTACTGAAACCCCTTTTATTAATGCAGAGTCAGGTCAGTGCTTGATGACAGGGCCTACCTGGAGGATTTCAGTATTCATTTAGTTTTGGCATTTCAATAATCATTTCAACCGCTAATAACCTTGACTCTAAAGTGTTTCGAGTAGTCTTTAAGAGAATAACCAAAGAACAAAATACACTTCTATGCCATTGCTGTGTTGATAAAGGAGATAGTAAAAGCACACATTTTCAACCTTCTGAAATAATTTTGTGCAAAGATAACAGTCTAAAAGCAGGACTGCCATACACAGTTATCCTTGTTTTTGTCTCTCATTATGCAGGGTTCACATAATTGACAAAATGCATAAAGATTCAGTCATTTTGTATTTCAGCACAGAGCCCTCCTAAAATTTGTTTCTTATATAAAACCTTGTCTGTGATTTTACATGTTTTGTGCACACCATGCAGAAATATACAGTGGGATAAAATGTGGAATGTGGTTCTGAAGTTAGAAAGGAATCAGCTTTAAAACCAAGCCCTGCCACTTATTAAAAGACTAAATTTTCTTAAACTCTCTAAGCTTGGACTCCATGTATAAAATAAGAATAATGTGAGCAGCAATATTATAGAGTAGTGAGAGAATTTCACGATCATTTAAAGCATGTGCACAGTGCTTTGACACTGCATGTTTCCATGAATGACAGTTATAATTTTGTTGTTATCATTGTTGTTATTTAGCGATGGCATTTAGAGATGCACAAAATATTGCAGCAAAATTTCCTGGTATTTCTTGTCTCTTGTGTGTACTTCAACCACCTTTAGTCATACCTTTTTGTGATAACACAACCATTGCAAAAAAGGTGAAACAATGCAATACTTATTAAGACAGACTGCCAAAGATCTCTGTAATGGGGCTCTGCCTTGTGACTCTTCAAGCCTAGCTTTTTGCCCAGGGGAAATGCTTACCAAATGTCTTTGATAATAATGACAGTGAGGTATTTGATTTTTATATGAAAAACTTTTGGCATATTTAAAAGCTAGGAATAGCAAGCTGACAACTTCATGCAAAAGAGGTGTGTGTGTGTGTGTGTGTGTGTGTGTGTGTGTGTGTATTGCTCAAAGAAGTTAATTTAATAAGGACAAATGTCTCATAATGTTTATCCCTGTTTTTCTTCTGAAAATGTTGGTATCTACTACTGTTTTGGCACTTTGGATTTTAACACAAACCAGCATTTACTCGATTGTACACATACATTAAAAATTAGTTATTTCATATGTTTTTAATTTTTATAAAACAAGATTAATTTCAGAAACTTGCACAGAAACAAAGTATTAAAGTCCATTATTAAAACAAAATGAAAATTCATTATTTCCTTTACAATTCCTAATCCAGTGGCTATTCTCTCCAATCTTTTCAAAGTGGCTTTTGTCTTATGAATGGCCAAGCCCTGCCTTATGGAGGTCTGCAACCACAGCCGCTTGAATTATCAGTTTCCAATCCTAGTGAATCCCATCTCAGAGTAAGGCACATACTGGCCCATGTGATATTTATTGCCTCTGTTAAGTGAGGAGTAAAGTGGTTGAAAATGGTGAATAATATACTGCTTTATGAGAATTATCTTGTGGTAAGGGTTAAGGCAGCGGAGGTTTAACTCACATCTCATATCTTACAAATAAAAGAGAATAAAATCCCCACCACCCATTAAGTCCTTCATTTTGCCCTTGGACAAAACTAGTGACTCTTCCTGGTTTGATTTTATTAAAGCTGGACACAGAGCCCCAGGTTCCTGGCTTATTTATTCCTTCAGGCTCCCTCATGTACACTCTGTACTGAGGGAGAATCTTCTAAACATTTCCTCTTTATAAAGCATAACCCTTCCCCTTTTGCTCTGCAGGTGTTCTCTCTGAAAAACAAAACAAAACATTCACCTTGAGAATCTCTGTAACAGCAAGGCCAAAGAGCTGGAGATGTGTATCAACAGACTCTCCCACCACAGCCCTACTTTTTCTTCTGCACAATCCTCCAGCGAGTTCACTGCTGAAGCCAAGACAGGAACTTTGGGGGCAGAGACAGGGTCGCAACAGATTCAGAATCGGTTGGACAACACAGAGCCTTCTCTAGCACATTGAAAATTTCAGAAAACCCATTTGATGAAAGTGTGATTCTATCCCACTTTTAAGTCCACTTAATTGCCCTTATATGTTTAAAAAGTGTTTGGAAACATAACATTTGGGTTGAGAATGTGGGCTGTGCCTTATTTCCATCCCTCCTGCATCCTTTTCTTGATGCACAGCTAGCTCTTCAACAGGTGTTTGGCCACCAGGGTTGGTGAGATAGGCGAGGAAGCAAGCAGAGGGGAAAGAGGGGGAGAACTGGCACTTCAGGAGGCAGCTTCCAGTCCCCTTCCTTCCTTAGAATTTCAAAAACAATTCAAGAAGCCCAGTCTGCCCCATTAAAACCAGTCACCTCTGATACCCTGGCTGCTGTGTATTAAACTGGCACGGAAGCACTTAACCTGCTGGATCTCCTGCCTTTCTCCAGACACCTGCCCAGCAGCAGACTAAACAAACAGGGATTCTCCACTACGCAAAAGTTGGCTTCTTTCACTGTGTCTCCCATCTGTTAAAAAACTATTGTCTGAGAAAGTGTTCAGCTAGCTGGGGAGCGGGAGCAACTGCATACTGAACTGCCCCCTTTTCTCCATAAAAAGTCCTCGTTAGCATTTTCTTTTCTCCTCAGTTTTCACTGCCTGATTTATTCATTGGTTTCACCTCTTCTCCCCTCCCCCTTGGTTCAGGCGGAGAGCCTCCTTGTCTTTGGTTTCTCAGGGGTCATGTCTTTTCAGTCACCAGGACAATACCCGCTGCTGGCATCTGCTTCCAGATCCAATCAGCCATATTGTGAACACATCCTGCCAGAGAATTGTTCCTCCTTTTGCTCGGCTTTGTTGCCAATTTCATGCCATGTATTGCTCCATGTTTTGTGCTTCATGAAGCTGTCACGGGTATAAAAGTGGCCTGACCAGGGTCGTAGTAAAAGGGGTGGGAATGAAACATCCACCAAAATGTTGAGCAGGCCACCCACAGTCCACACACACATGCACACACTCATACACACACTCACAGAGTCCCCACACTCACACCCTAGCCCACACGTACCCACACACAGTCCCCACAAAAACACACAAAGTCCACACATAAACAAAACACAAGTAACACACAGGACACACAGTCACGCCCTCACATAATTTTCACACACAACCTATACACAAACATAGGCACATCTGGGGCTCTCACATGTTTCCCTTTGTCTCCCCAGATTTAATTGTTACTAGTGAGATACTTTATGTTTATTCAGAGGAGCAGACAGTTTTCTAAGGGACTAGAGGGTACAATACATTTAATAATGACGAGGAATATATTATGGGGGATGAGTGGGTGGTAGATGTGAAAATTTAAAAAAGACTTTAGAATATTTTTCTTTTTCCTCGGGTGTGTCTAGTCATGTATCATTATTAATAAACCACTGTACAAAATTTTAAAAACATACTAGAAAGTACTTTACAAGGCAAATTACTCCAGATTAAAAGAACAACATTATATGAAGCATATTCACTTTTCTGAGACATTAACCTCCCATAAAAAACAACAATGTAAAAACATGACAACAAAAGCACAAAAATTAACCTCTGGATTTGGGGGGGAAAGTCCATGAGCTCCCTCTTTTTGTGTTGTGGTTCTTGAGTACAGGAGTATCCAATTTATCAAGAGGCTCTTTGTAAACTGTGGATTAGCCTGCCAGAGCACAAAAGATGAAACTGCATTGCAAAGCTTTACTGAAACCCAGCTTTCATGAAGGAGGGGAGCTAGGGTTAGGAGTCCCATCACCCAGAGCCCCACTGTCTGAATTGGACCTCACTGCTGGCAACCTGCCAGCTGAGGGGAAACTTCCTTTTTCCTTAATGTCATAAGTTAAGGGAAAAGAGAGAGGGAAAATGGAGAAGGAAAAGTTAAAATCTTCGCAATAAAAAATTAATTAACATTCTCTTATTTTTATAGTGTGTTCTTTGCTTTTTATTTCAAAAAGTTCTAGAAATTCTGAGTGTAATTGCTTTAAAGTATATTATGTGTATACTTGTATTTTCCTATGCTTCTATTTCAGCACCATGAGTAGAGAGATCCCCTTGTCTATTTCCATTTTTTGGTTGTTGTTGGTTGGTTGTGAATGCCAAGAGTTTTAGGACAGAGCAGAGTCCCATGCAGGGACACACACAGGAGGTAGCTGCCCACTGGGTAATTCTCCTTTTCAACTACTCATCTCTAACAAATTGATACAGAGGCCTGTGCTGGTGTTAAGATTTCCATCATTGGAGACCCTACTCTAGAGAGAGTTATAAGCTATTATTATAAAAGAACATAAAAATGCAAATCTGTAACCCCCAGGTTACATTTGAACATGAAGTTTTTAGCACCCACTTCTACCAATAACCACATGAGTGAGCAACAGCCACTCACAACTGAATGAAACAAAGGTGGTTAGCACCCAGTCTTTGGAATTTTGCGAGGGCTGCTCAACACATCCCAAGGTGGGGTAAGTGTGACTGAAGCATTCAGAAAGAAAAGGTAAAACATATAAGCACAGCACTCTACTGGCATAAATGGCATGTCTCTTCACAGACCACCCTGGGACAGGATGTTTGGGGTTCAGAATTTTTCTCTACCCCAACTCACTTCAGTCCTTATTAACTTCCTGACCCATTGAATCCCTTATCCCACCTGAGTGATTTCCACTCCTAAAATGTAACTCATCAGGGTTTCTAAGAACTAGAGCATCTCACTGCCAGAGGTAACACACACAAAATCAAAGTGAAAGAAGCCTACTCAAGGAAACTACTAGAAGTTTGCACTGCACCCACCAACCCTGGTAAAGCCCACACTTGATTCCCATCCAACTCTGCATAGATATTGGTGGAACATCGACTATGTCAGCTGCTGTATTGAGTTCTGACATACAAAGATGAGTAAGTCCCAGCCCCTGCACTCAAAGAGTTTCAAATCTGGTAACAGGGAGGCCCTTAACATCAAATGTTACAACTCACTGTGTTACAATATAAAAATTGTTCTTCAAAAGTAGGAAAAGAGTGTGACCTCCTGGGCAAAGTACTTTCCTTCTATAAAAAGACATTCCTTTTGCAAAAGCCAAAATATTGAATAAAAGGGGGAATGTGTAGTGGAGTGAAATATAAGATACATTGATTTAAAGGATGGGAGGGTTAGGGCATGAGATGTTAAGGTATGAAAAAGAACAGAGGCCAGGCTAAAAAAATTGTTTTTCACAGCACACAGTAGTCAAGACTGAAGGGAGTGAAAGAATAAACACTTTGGTAATGTCAGTTCAGAGAGAAAAGATGCCCTTAAATACCCAGTTTCCTAACCTCATCTCCAAGCACCCCAGTCTTTTGCTTTTCTCATGACTTCATTAATGCTAACTTTTTCAAGGGCCTTCTAAAATTCTAAATGCATCCAATGTAACCAGAGTCCAAAATGCGCTCTCTTTTTTTGTTTTTTTCCTGACTTCTTTCTTTCCTGGCCCTATACTTTTTATTTATGTTTAACAAGGACGTTGAGCCAGCAAGCCTTGTGAGCAGACCGGAGCCAGCGTTGTGCTTCGTGTGAGCGTGCATGTGTGTGTTAAACAATTTCATGGACATCTGTCATGCACAGTTAACTTTGCATTGCTGCATTTTAAGTGGTGGGCCCAGGCTTGGCCGGCAGTGATAAAGTAGCTGGCAGTTTTCAAAAAGCCACAGGATAACAGAGCATGAATCATAAAACACACTACTGTGTAGCAATATCCAAGTTCATTCAATGCAATGAAACCATGCAGAGGCCCTTTATCCCCAGCTAATTATGTGGAAACGTCTAAGACAATAAAGCATCTGGTGGTCTTTCTTCCCCGTTTCAATTTTTCTCAATATTGTGACAGGGCAAAGTATTGTGCCTTTCCCAGGGTAGTTGCAGTGAAGAGGAGTAAAAGCAAGGGTCAGGGAAGAGCAAATAGATGAATTTATAACTTTCTTTTTATTTATTCCTTCCCCATTGTCTCTCTGGAAGTCTTCCTTCAGGGTTGTATTTCGAGATCACTATTCTCATTGCACTCTTCTTGAATCCCCTTTTCTCCTCCTATCAAAAAAAAAATACCACCCAAACTGCCAGGCCTTCTATGATTCCCTGTTGCTGGTGGGGCTTTCTGTCCCCCAAGGGCATCCAGGAATTTAAGTCTAAGATTTATCATGACTCTCCATACTCAGGTTAAGGGAAGGGTTCATACTTCCAGGAATTAAACCTAATGTGAGATTTTTATTTTACTAGAAAGAGGTGATGTAAATTGTTCCTGTGATTAAGGTTTTCCCAGAGAGCGTTCTCCATAATTGCCCTGCACATGGTTCTTTTTGCCATTCTCTGGAAAACACACGCAAATGCCATGAGTTGCACTCCTGGGGGTTTTGATGAAAGCCCCTTTATAGCTAAGCACTGTGAATGAGACCCGAGCCAGAGTCTGATGAGGTGACTAATTGGTACCACTAGCTTAAAAAGCTAATAAGTTAATTAGATTAACTTCATTCGTGTTTGCACAGGGCTTTGAAGAGGGAAACACTATAGGAGCCTTAAGCCTCTCTGAATTGAGGTTGGATGCAGTTCCATGCTGGGTAAAAGTTTTCCCTGGAATGAGAAGTCTATTGTGGTTATTTTTTTTTGTTTTGTTCTATTATTTAATACTTCAGCCACTTCCCAATCTTTTTCAAAGGCCAAATTAAAGTGACATAATACCCTTTTAATATCTTCTCAGACTACATTTTTAGTCACTATAAATGTAAATCCCATTCAAACCATTATGAATGTTTTTATTGTCCCACTTTCTCTGGGTATTATTATATCCTAATATCCAAATATTTGTAATTCTAACTTAAGATTCAAGTCATAGTCTTTCTAATCCAAAGGTAGAAATAATTGCTAGAAAATTTACCTGAGTGGTATTTGGATTCTCTTTGGATTGCTCAATTATCCCACACCTTGAAAATGCAGTGAGGTCCAGAGACACAGTATCATTTTTTTAAATAGAGATTTTAGCATTTAGTATGTTTTGTATTCATCATCAATGTTTCATTTCATCTATCCTCTATCATCTATCTATCTACCATCCATCTCTCCATCCTGCCAACTAGCTATCTAGCTATCTAATGTATTCAGGAATCATTGAACAAGACACAGAAGTACTGCTCAGTGGATACACCGTATGAAAACAGAGTATCACCCTCAAGGAACTTTAATCTGGGACACATAAAATCTCCTCTGGAGAAAGTACTTAAGTGCAAAGGAAGAAGAGAGGTGATTGAGCTAGAAAACCCAGGGGAGATTTCAAGGACAAGGTGGCCTTTTAAGCTGAACTGTAAAGAGGTTTGATGAGAGGAGATGGAGAAAAGGTTCTCCCTGTGTGAAAAAGACAGCAGAAACAGATTCTGACAAGAAAGGGCACATGGCACATCTAATAAACAGAAAATAATCCCATGTGTCTGAGAGGTACTACACTGTGCAAGAAAGTCACATGAAAGGAATTAGGCAAGAAAAGATCATGGGATAATCAGAAAAAACATTTTGAGATTGTCCTTTTAAAAGCAATAAAGAACAAACTCATGGTTCCCAGAGGGGGAGGAGTAGGGAATTGGGTAAAAAAGGTGAAGGGGATTAAGAGCTACCAATGTCCAGTTATAAAATAAATAAATCACAGGGATATAATGTACAGCATATAGAATATAATCAATAATGTCATAATAACTTTGTATGGTGACAGATGTTCACTAGACTTATTGTGGTGGTCACATTGTAAAGTATATAAATGTTGAGTCACTACCTTGTACATCTGAAACTAAAATAATATTCTATATCAAACATACATTACTTTTTTAAGGCATTAATAAGCATCTAAGGTATTTTGTTTTTTCATAGTGTACTTTTTTATTTTTTCATTGTTGTTGAAGTACAGTTGTCTCCATTTTCCCCACCACTCCTCTCTATCCCTCAATCCTACCCACCTTTGGCTTTGTCCATGTGTCCTTTATACATGTTCCTCAGCGTTTATTTTTAAAAGAAGAAAGTAAAAATCTAAACCAAACTGTTTGCAAAAGAAAAAAAAAGACAGTGAAGGAAAAAACCTCATCAAACATATATGAGCTTTTTAAGTGGGAAAGATGTTAAAACAGTAGATTTAAATCAAAATATGTAATCACATTTCTTTATTTCTAAACTTTTATCATCTTTGGATGGTGGGTTTAAAAGTGTTTGCCTAGAACTTTCGCAGCTTATTTTTCTCATTAATGAATATGTGTTTTATAAAATCAAAAATTATAAATTTTATCAACTAATGTTAAGACAGTGGTATCCCTACAGAAAAAAACTTAGAAAGTAATTCAGATAGAATAATTGCCATGCTAGCACAAAAAAAAATGTTGAAACTCAGGATGGCATAGTGGAAGAGTGCCATAACAGTTAAAGGTGAGATCACTTGCACTTTTATTTCCACTTCACAATTCTGGGCAAGTTACTTAACTTCTCCAACTCTCAGTTTGCTCACCTGTAACATGAGATAATAACAGTGCTTGCCTTACACTTTTGGATGAAATGAGATAGCTGTGTAAAATGTCTAATATGTGGTAGACACTCAATAAACGTTATTCTCCTCTCTCCCTCATAACCCTGTGTCAGANATGGCATAGTGGAAGAGTGCCATAACAGTTAAAGGTGAGATCACTTGCACTTTTATTTCCACTTCACAATTCTGGGCAAGTTACTTAACTTCTCCAACTCTCAGTTTGCTCACCTGTAACATGAGATAATAACAGTGCTTGCCTTACACTTTTGGATGAAATGAGATAGCTGTGTAAAATGTCTAATATGTGGTAGACACTCGATAAATGTTATTCTCCTCTCTCCCTCATAACCCTGTGTCAGAACCCAGTGGTGTCTGTATGAAGGCACAGAAAGACCCACTACAATAATAATTTCTCATTATTCTCTTCACCTGGTCTTAGGAAACCTAGCAACCCAAACTTTTCAGGGAAGGATGGTACCAACCAGCCTTTCCTACTCTATAAGAATATGCATCCTTGCTTTCAACAAGTTGCCTGTTCTTCCTCATCTTCAGTCATCTAACATGGAATTTCCTGCTGCATACAATCCTGGGGAAAGACATAGAGAGATACATTCATTGCCCATAAAGTTTCTGTGTCATAATGAAGTACTACAAACTTAGTGGGTTAAAAGAACAAATTTTATTTTCTTAATGTTTTGGTGTTCAGAAGTCCAAAATCAAGGTGTTTGTAGAGCTGTGTTCACCCCAAAAACTTCATGGGAGAACCCTTCCTTGCCTCTTCCAGCTGTTGGCATACCTTAGCAATGGTAGCATAATCTTAACCTAATCTCATGGTGTTCTTCTCTGTGCTTCCATGTGTCATTTTGTGTGGATTTAGGGCTCCCTAATCCACACAGAATATCCTTAGTCCCTATCTTCATTACATCTTTGAACACCCTGTTATCCAAAAAAGATAACAGTGTGGGGTTTCTGATCAATGTACATAAATTTTGAGGGGACACTTTTCAAGTTAGCTGCAATGCTTTAAATGAAATTGGTTCTCTGACAGCTGAAAGGGCCTAAAAAAGTGTTGCAACAAGAATATTTAGTACCAAGATATTGGTTTCTAATCTCCAACAAGAGGAACTAGGTCTCCTTGAAGGAATGACTGATTCTAGGACCAGGGCAGAAAACATACAAGATGATCTTGGAACAGCTTAAAGGGCAAAAAAAGTTATAAGGAGCTAACATACACACACACAGAGGTGGTGATATGACAAAGGGGCATAGCACCTCTTATATAAGTGACCCCAGGTGA